>NW_022196913.1:14981464-14990538 GCF_008632895.1 Mastomys coucha | reverse complement strand
TGACTCTGACCAGAGCTTGTCCTGTCCCTGACGCCCTGCAAGACCCCTGAGATTCGTGGGGCCTGTGCTTCCCACTGGCTGCTCTGGTCTTAGAAACTCACAGGAGAGAAGATGGCGGCTCTCACTGGAGACTCTGGGTCAAGGCAGTCCCTGGAAGCAGGCCCTCCACTTGCAGGGAAGGGGCAGCGAAGGTCGCTGATCCACCTCTGTCACTTGAAAGCTGAGAGGAGCCTGTCCCTGCCACCCTGCGGCTCCCCTGTGACTCGTGGGGCCTGTGCCTCCTGGCTGGCTCCTCCCAACTTAGGAACTCACCAGAGAGAAGATGGCGGCTCTCACAGTCTGTAGTCCATCTCCCAACAATCAATTCCCAACGATGGTCGGCAGCAGCTGTGAATGGAAGTCCAAGGGTCCAGCAGTTGCTCAGTCCCACAAGGCAAGCAGATGAAGCAGAGCATTTTGGTTTTTCTGAATTAGACCAATGACTTGTAATCATCATGGGATATTCTGTCATGATGCATGTTCTATTTAACGAAATCCAAAACAGATCAAACATCTTGCCATGGCCTTCTATTTTTTGTTTAACAAGGAATATATCTTTTCTTCTCTTACATGACAGATGATACTTTAAATATTATGTGTAAGAGGTTTTCAGAATATGACGACAGTGGTGCTAAAGATTTTTGAACCTGTTTCTCATTTGTATTTATGCCCTACATCCTTGAAGTGGCTTCAAGTTAATGCTTATCTGAAATCTCACTTAGTTATTCATTCAAGAACTGACATGTTAAAAGACAAAGCTGTTTGCTGCCCTTGCCCCATCCTCTCATACTAATGAATGTATAGTGTATTGCCCTGTGGTTTGTAGAATGTGTTTTAGAATAACTGTAAGGAAGGCATCAGACCGTATTAAGAATGATTGATGTAGGTGTGAATGAATTTTCATGCACCTGCCAGTGACTTTGTGGAACAGAAATTCAGTTTAAGCAAACCATTTAAATCTTGTGTTTGAGCACTGATTCTCTGTCAACCCTCCCCGTGAACTAGACAAAAGGCATACGTGCCTCCATAAAATAGCAGAGACATAAGGGCTTGATCTCGGAGGTAGAAAGATCTGTCAATACAACCCTCTCCTGTCAGGGGGCCCCAGGTTAAATACAATCCTTCAACTGCAAACATCGTGTATGTGGTTAAGACACCCAAGTAAAATGAAGTCATCCCCCAGCTAAGTGGCACTGGATCTGAGTGCTTTGTTCTAGAAATACCACCTGTGGGTGGCTGCCTTTCACACAGTGATCTATGCAAGAAAGCCTGGGGCTGACCATGCTACACTCAAGAAAAGTGAGTTCATTGTGAAACCTTTCTCTTTCCTGTCACCAATCCAGCTTTAGGCTATAAATTAGAAATATGAAAATTCACTAAATTACCTAAAAATTTCTTATATATTTTATTCAAACAGTGTGTGATAACTATATAGAAAATGTGAGTTTGTTATGATATTTTAGTGTATCTGTAAAATGTATTTTGTCTTTTTTATGCCGCCAAATATTCAGATTTAACTTCAGACTGCTACTGAGGGGAGGAAGGTGGAAGAGGCTTGCCTTGACCCAATAAAATACATTCAAATAGTCTTTTATATTCAGTATATGGAGTATGTTGGGGGCAGATAACCTGTGCTTGTATGTGGGTATTTATGTCCAGAGAAGGATGTTGAATGCCCTATTCTATGGCTCTTGTCCTTATGTCCTTCAGACAAGAACTCTGAACCCAGAGCTAGGCTACCAACTGGCATGCCCCCAAATCCACCCCTCACAGTACTAGGGTCACATGTACATGTATGGCTTTTGCATGGATGGTAGGGATTCAAACTCAGGACCTCATGTTTGTGCAACAAGCACTCTTCTCCAGTGAGCCTTCCCCCAGCCTCTATATTCAGTAGGTTTAACAGTTGTGTGCTAAAAGGTAGGCAGAAGGCATACTTTGTTCCTCTTCGTGTTCCTGGCAGGATCTTGCTCTGTGCCTGCATGCTGTGTGTCTGAGCAAATGCAGAGTTTGATGGGTCAATGGCTGGTTAGTTATGAGCCCCGTCCCAGCCCAAACAAGAGGTAGCATGATATGATTATGGTGGCATTGTAGGATATGCGGTGTATTTATATGAAAACTGTTGGCATAAGCTTGTGGGAATATGAAGATGGAAATAACATATATGTAAATTGTTCCATTTTTATCTAACATTTTAGGAGTTGTCTTCATGCTTCATAATTTTTTAGTTAGCTGAAATTGTTAAATGTCTCAACATTCATGTTTTTAAAATTAGCTCATCTATTAAAAGCAATCCTACTTTAAATTGACATGTCTATTAAAAGAATTTTTTTCAAGGGAAAAAATTCCTTTTTACTTTAGAATTCCATGTGATTATTTTATAGGAAAAATTTGGTTGATAGAAACTCATGTATGTTTTGGTAAGTTATTACAGTGGCCAGTAAAAGTAAAGAAAATATACAGCTTAGGCTGGGGAGGTGGCTCAATGGGAAAAGTGATTGTCGTGAATGTAGTTCTGATTCTCCTGAGTTCTGATCCCCAGGACACTTGTAAAGCCAGTATGATAAACAATGGTCTGTGACCCCAGTACTTCTACATGCAGACAGAAGGCAGACACCAGAGAACCCCCAGAAGTTAGCATACCAGCTAGTCTGGTGTATGCAGAAGTGAACTGGAGACCCTCTTTTATTTGCTTATTTTTACTTATTCACTTTACATCCCATTCACTGTCCTGCTCCCAGTCATCCTCTCCCATAATCCTTCCCCAATCCCCTCTCTTTCTCCTCTGAGCAGGTGCCCCCCCGCCCCCGCTTGGGCATCTCCAACCCTGGCACTTCAAGTCTCTGTAAGGCTAGGTGCCTCCTGGAGACACTGTTAAACAAGGTAGAAGGCAAGTGCCAATATCTTAGGGCGCCCTCATGTGCACTATGGCATATAACCATCTGCTCTCAAACATAGGAACATGCATACACACACACACACACACACACACACACACGAAGACACAGGGAGAGAGAGAGAGACAGACAGACAGAGACAGAGAGACAGAGAGAAGAGACAGAGAGAGACAGACTGACTGATTTCCCTAAAGTGTAAAACCTTATATTATATCATAGGTGTTCATGTGCTAGAGCTTGGATTTCTCAAAACAAAATGGAGATGGTATTGTATCTCCTAACCCTGTGTATCTGCCTGTTCAAGAGTTCCCACTGGCAAGGCAGAGCCAGAAGCCCCTTGTTCAAGAAGTAAGGGAAACAACACAGAATGTTTCATAGTCAAGTAGGTACTTAACTCTCAAATCTACGGTTTCTTCATACTGTCCAATGGAAGCTCTCGGATTTATTAAGTGGTACCACACCTAAATCTAAGGGAGGGAACAAGGGATAAAGGGCTGGCTCATCAGAACATGGACAGATTCATCCAGAACCCCATGCTTTGTCAAAGGGGCTTATCCAGCATACACATATACTCTAGCAGAGAGGAAATACATGCTTTAAAACATATGCAGAGACACCTTGGGCTGAATTTTTAACTCCATACAAAGTATGTTATTTTGTAGCAAGCTCTTTAATATATCATCTGTTTAATTTTACGTAGGATTTCATTTTATAGTCATTTATCAAGTGGGAGGTAAGATGAATATGGATGGTGAAGCTACTTTTATAAAAAGCTGGAGCAAAAAAGTAACAGGTTTTGAGTGTGCCAGATAAATCCCAGCTACAGACCACAAAACACAAGAGACGAAAGAAAGAAGCTGCAGCTGGCCCAGCTTCTCATTAGACAAGATAGAGAAGGCCCACCATGCTGTTTAGAAGTCTTGATTTATTCTTGATCAGTGTAGAAAGGTGGTCAGCAACAAATAGCATGGTTAGTTTGCATTCTGCTTTGAAACAAATGTAAAATTAAGAGATTTTCGAAATTGGAAAAAGGATGGCCATGTTGTGTTTAGGCTATGTATGCACAGCCCAGGGAGGAAACAAATAAGTATAGACTTTGTGCAGAAATGAAATTTTGAGTGCTATATTTATAGAGAGGTAAGCATGTTACTTTTTTAAATCATCCAGACAGGGTCCAGGTAATCATTTTTAATTGACCTCTAGGTTGTATCCTTTAATACCTGTTAATATACTTATATGATATATTTTTATTATCTTTTGTTTTGAAATTACAATTACATCATTTGTTCCTATCTTTTCCTCCCTCTTAACCCTCCCATGTATCTCTTCTTGATCTCTTTCAAATCCATGGCCTCTTTCCTCATTGACTATTGTTAAATGCATATATGTATATTTATATGACATATTTTATTTAAGATTTTACTATTATACCTTTGACCAAAATTGGTATTGTTAATGGGGTCTCCATTATCTATCCAAAACTAAGCTTCTAAACTCTTTGTATCCTGTCATCCACTTTAGAACTGTCACCAGAAACTCTACTTTGCCTGGACCATGTGTGTGTGTGTGTGTGTGTGTGTGTGTGTTTGTGTGTTTGTGTGGGGTGTGCACTTGTCTGCATGTAGATGCATGTGGAGACCAGAGGTTAACATTAAGTGTCTTCTCTGTCCCCCTCCCTTTATTTTTTTGAGACAGGATTCCTCATTGAACCTGGAGCTAAGCTAGCTGGCCAGCAAGCTCCCAGAAAGTCTCCTGTGTCCACCTCTTCAACACAGGGTTTATTAACACCGTCTCATGTGGCTTGTTTATGTGGGTTCTAAATACTCTTGTGGCCAGCACTTTACTGACTGAGACATCTCCTGAGCTGTAAAGCTGTTCCTTTTGAGTACCATAGCAGCCTTGATGGTCTGCTGCCTTCCCTCCCCTCCCAGCATGCATCTCCTTCTGTATCTGGCTTCTGGATTTGCTGTGCCTTTTCCTGGCTTGCATAATTTTCCCACACCATCCCCTCTCCTCTATGACCTTCCCTTACCTCATCTTCATAGATACAAGATGCTCTGTCCAGCTCTGAATTCTAGTTTAACTGAGAAACTATTCCATTAACTGATGATATTAATCTGTTGACATGTGATTTGCAGTGTCTTTGGCCAGCAATGCCTGTTCCCCTGACCTTTATGTCTCTGTTTAGAATTCGTGGTTTCACACCCCTAGCTGTCTTTAAGATTTTATCTTTGTCACTGGCTTTAATCAACTTGGCTGTGGTATTCCTTGGTGTCATTTCAAAGTGTTTCTTGTAGTTGGCGTACATCAAGCTTCTTGAATGTGCACATGCTGGTTTTCACCATTCTTTGATAGCTATGTTGGTTTCTCTCTTCCCTCCCACACTCCCCTCTCTTCCTTTGGAGTTTCCGATCAACTTTAGCTGTCTCTTCTACCGTTCTTCTTGCCAATGCTTTTTCTTTACCCGAGTCTTTAGAGCCTCTGCTTTCATTTAGATCATTGATAGCTCTATCTTTGTGCATGTTTCCTTCTGTAGTTTCTTTCAAATATACTTCTAATCTCAAAGTGCATATTTCAACTGCAAGCTCTTATTTGATTGTTTTTATATGTTATAAGATTATTTTTATCACATTTGTGCATTTCTTTACCTTTTCCAGTTCAGTACAGAGTAGCAGCTGCTTTATCATTAGGGGATGAGAAGAGGGAGCTCTTCAGATGTCTGCTCTGCTGGTGACATTTTGTCTGTATCATGGCTGGATCGTGGACAGGGATTTATTTTCTTTTCATTGTGGATTTTCCTTCTCGTTTCCAACCTAATGCTAGACAGCTTGCATCATTAGATCCAATACCAGTTCTGAATTTTCAATATTCATACATATGTAACACTGATACATATATATGTGTGTGTATATATCATTGATATATATGTATATATATTTCATTTACATGTATTATGTATATGTATATATTATTGATATATGTATATATATACACACATATATATGCATGTATGTATATCATTAAAATATATATAGTTTCTTTTTAAGATGTCATAGGAAAGATCAAAACACCCTTAGTGTGTCAGGATCTGTTCCTGATACCAAGGAATACCATACAGAATCTGGAGCAGACACACTATGTGTCAAGAAGCCCTTGCTCTCTGCCTAGCTCTTGCCACCCCTTCCTGAAACCCTGTCTCTGGACTCAGGGAAATTTCCCCACACAGGTGCAGCTAACCATTTTTACCTGCAGAGTTCTGGAGTGCGCCTCTTTGCATCTGTTTCCTCTCTTCCCTGCCAGCTCTGATCACAGCCTCAAAGAACTCAAAACTTAATGGCTTCAGCTCAGCAAGAACTTGTCTGGAGCTCTTTTCTGCAAGTTTTGATTATGGAAACGCTCTCATAATGTCCTTAAGATCCTTTTCTTTGAGCATCACTGTCCCGTATTGCCCATTGCCCCTATGCTGAAAACCATCCAGTTTCTTGGCTGAGTCAGGGGTAAAGCTTGCCTACTCTCAGACATGACAGGATCAGGCCCCTGCCTCACCTTTCTCTTCTTCTGTTCATCTTTCACCATCACAAGCCTGGTGGACACTTTGTAAACACCTTGCCTTCAGAAAACTCAGTGATGATCCTATCCTCAGCTTTATAAATTTTTTCCCTCCTGTATTACAGTAGGTTGATGTTCTGTATCGTGTCATTCCTTAATGTGTGCAAGGTGCCTTTCACTGAGCTAGAAGTTTCTTGGGTGAAAATTTATACTGACATGCCTATGATATGGTCTTTTGAAATCCTGCAAGGCACAGATCCAAGTGTGGGCTGCATGGAGGGCTCTGAATAAAGCTCAGTTGAGAGAATAGCTGCCTGTGTTTAACATTAAAGATAAATAAGTTGGCTATATTTGCATTTATTTTGCTGTTCTCTTCTAGTCTTTGTACTGTTTTAGCATCAAGAAGACAAGAGAATAACAAGGATGCTCATTACATTTGCAGATAATACCAAAGTCCAAAGGGAGTCAAAATCTCAAAATATAATACTAGACCTAATTACAGCCTCAGCAAGTAGGAGAATCAGAGGCCAATAACATATATAAAATTAAACAAAACCACAAGGTATTAAATTTTAGAAGGAAACTTAGCCACATGTTTCAGCTTTTAAGTTGAAAGTGAGGCAAAAATAAAATTTTTCCATGGTTGTGAGATGCTTTGTAAAAATGGCAAAAATAATTATTCTTTTGTGGCCATAGTTGTAAAATGCTTTTAAAATTCTGTGACATTTCGAAGGCCATTTTTATTTGTTGAGAGCGTTAGAAAATATAGGTTGGGGGAGAGCTATTAAGATGTTGCAAACAGGGGCTCTAAGAAAGCCTTATTTCCTTTTTTTGCCTTTGGTCTTTTTATTTTTTTTTTTTCCTCTACAAGAACAAAGGACATATATGAGGAGTTAGCGTGTCGGGACCAAGAAAACATGCAAACAACAAGGAACACCTAGTGCCTTCAGCTGAAACAAAGGCACTGCCCTTGGTATTTGGAGTACATAAGTAAAATCCATGGTGAATGTTCCCATTCAGTAGGTGGCTGGTGCGTACTGTACTAACAGCCAAAAACAGTGCCTGGTATTCACATTGCTCTGTTAGCTTTTGGTGTGCCATGTACATAGAATATAATTTAAAAGTCATGGTTATCTTCTGAAATATTAATTCCATTTCACAGATGATAAAATTGAAGTCCCAGGGAAAATGAGCTCTGTGTGAAGTAGCTAATTAGCAGAATAGCCTAGGCACATATCAATGCATCTACAGTTGTAAAATAAACAAAATCCTGACTGGAAGAATGTGTATCAGCATGATCTCGATTGTTATTTTGTGTTGCTTTTTAAGAATTTTTTCAATGTAGGATGTCATGTAGTTCAGGCTAACCTCAAACTCATTTTGTAGTTGATGATGACCTTGAACTTATGGCCCTCTCTATCTACCTCCCAAGGGCGGAGATTTGCCAGGCACCATCAGGCCAAACTTTCGTGGTACTGGAGTTCGAATGCAGGCCTTTATGGATGCTAGAGAAACATACTTCCAACTGAGCTACATACATCTCCAGCCTTAGAGCAGTGCTTTGAATGGCCTACATGCTGTGAAATGGAAACATTTACGCTCTCTGGTCTCCATCCCTGAATATGTTCTGCTATGAATGCCTATAAATCCATTCAATGCCAAGAAAAAAAAAATGTATTCATGATTCTCAGGCTTTGGGCACCTGGAATATCAAGGCAAATATAAAAAACTGTTGTGTAGCTGCCTGCAGCCACATATGAATGGGTTTTCTGGAAGAGAAGTAGGAGCCTAAAGAGAAATTAAGGGAATTGGACAGCGAGAGGGAATAAAGAATGGGATCAAAGCTTTCAAGTCCCTCACGTGTATTCAACTGTGTAACAAGCAGGCAGGCAGAAACTCCTCCCCCAGCCCTTCCCCCAGCCCAATCAGCATCTTCATCTTTGGTCTCTGGAGGTGGGAGTTCTGGTGTAGCGGGAACTTGAAGAGAGGCGTGGCTATTGGCAGAGAAGTGGCAGGAACAACAAGGGCTTTGTTTAAATCAGGAAGCCCCGCCCCAGGTGGGCCAGCCGCTTGTGGCAAGACAAGGTCTAAGAGAGCCCACTCTTGGCTGGGGAAAGGTCACACTGTTGCCTTCCTACTGAAAGCCGACTTTGCTGACAGTTTGTCACCCTTGATGTAAGGTTTAGTCATTGGTTGCCATAGCTCTTCCACTAATGTGTTGGTTTGCATATCTTTTTAGAAATTATTAGGTTTAATAGAGCCTTAAAGTGGTCATAGGAAAAATCGAGCAGCATTAGTAAATTGATGTTCATTGGAATTATCCTTAGGCTAAAGAATAGCGAAAGAAAGCAAATGGGAAGACAATGAACAAGAAGATGAGTCTTGAGAAAGGTCCCCCACCTGAATCATTCCAATCTTTCTGAGTTCTGTTGACATTGTGGCTGTTCTGAAGGTATATATTTGGCCTGGGGTATAAGTATAGGGAGGTATGGTTAAATGGAAGACGGGCTTAGGGAAATCCATAGGAATCTTGCACTACTGCTAATAAAAAAAAAAAAAATCCTTAAATTTACAAATATCCACCTGCCT
>NW_022196913.1:14980316-14980588 GCF_008632895.1 Mastomys coucha | reverse complement strand
TCCCTCAATTCCTCCTATATCCCCCACTGCCTCCAAAGTTAGCAATCCCTTCTTCTTTGGTTATTATTGTTACATATACATACATACATACACACACACACATATATACATATACATATACATATGTATGTATACACAAACACACAAATATACAGTCTACTGAGTCCATTTAGCATTGCCCATATGGCCACGGGTAGGTTGCCCTGCCCTAATCAATGACCCCACAATGATAAGCATTAACTGAACTCAGCTGGTTCAAATAATAATTATAA
>NW_022196913.1:14977174-14978092 GCF_008632895.1 Mastomys coucha | reverse complement strand
TTGTTTCTTTGTTTTTTGGAGGGGAAACTGGGAATGGAGAAATTTACATGTAAATAAAGAAAATTAATTAATTAATTAATTAATTAATTAATTAAATAAAAGAAAAAAGAGTTAAAGAGGAGGAATGGGGGTAGATATGATCAATTTATAGTGTATATATGTTTGAAATTCTCAAAGAATAAGTTAAAATATAAAAAACACAATCTCTCAGAAAAGGTCACAAAATGTGTATGTAGTTCAGATGATAGTAGATCTGTAGATCTACAGATGATAGTAGATCTGTAGATCTACAGATGATAGTAGATCTGTAGATCTACAGATGATAGTAGATCTGTAGATCTATTTGATTTCAAACCTTGGCTCTCTGCACTGCACTCTTTATTGTTTTTGCACATTCATATGTGTGTGAATATTATTAAAAATGAGGCCTTGTTCAACAAGGGCAGGTTGGAACCAGAGATTCTGCATTCTGACAAGTGACTACCAGGAGAGGCTGGCATTGATGGTCCAAGGACCATGACTTAGCAGCATTTTGAAAAGGGATAATATGCAATGTCATTAAAGCAAAAGAGTGCTCCAACTCAATATAACAGGAGAGGCTGGGCTACATGGGATAATAACTTCACCTCTTATATACAGATCTTTTCAGGATTTTGTATATTATGACTCTACCAAAATAGAGTATGCTTTTTTTAATCAACTCAACAGTATAGATTTTCATACCTAACCTATATTCTCAGGATTCATGTTCATGCCTCAAGTACAGAACTCCATGATCTGCTTACTTAAGTGTAGAACTTCTTGGAAGAAAGCACTTAAAGATTAACAGTAGTCAGAATAGAGTTGTATTGCTATTATTGGGTTCTATGTATACAAGTATCAGTAGACACCGGTGTAGGAGAGAGTAAATTCACGACA
>NW_022196913.1:14947562-14977164 GCF_008632895.1 Mastomys coucha | reverse complement strand
CTTCCTCAACTACAGAAATAATGACTCACAACTCAGAGTAAAGTAAATTTTATATGAAGGTTAGGAAACAGGTAGTTAGGAATGGAGGGAGAGACTGGTGATTCCAGATAGCTGTGAATCATTTGGAAACCTTTTCTTAATCTGTCTCTTCTAAAAATCCTCAGACTATGGTGGTTGTGCATAGATGGATATCAAGGTCCAAAGACCCTTTGCAGGTTAAATTTTCCCTGTAATTTAAGTCTCTTCTTTTCAGTATATCTCCATTTGAAGTAAACTAGACCATGTTGGGATAATAGCCTTTAGGACATATTTTATCTGGGTTGGAGTGTGTATGTTTTGGATTCTTTGTGTTCAGTTGGCTGATTAGGAAGCAGTGGGGACCTTGGTGGACATATTGTTCTCTCCTGGGAAAAGGACAATGGCAGGTGATCAGTTAGTAATGAAAGTCTGCTCTGTGTGGCCAGTGCCTGCATCATCCTAAGTCTAACCTCCAAGGTCTTGGGCACAAGCATTGATGTCTCTCTTCTATCATGTCTGTTCTGTCCAGTCTGGCCCCAGAGTTACCTAAGAATATTAGCATCAAAGTGCTAGACCTCATAAACTACATGAGCCCAAGATGTTCTCTACTTCAAATGTGAATTTTGGTAATGTGATTGCAATCCTATTCAGCATATAGAACAGTTGCATAAGCACTGTGTTCCAAAAGGGGTCAGGACTTTCTGCTATGGGCTTTGTTGTTGATGCCCCTGATCCCCCTAGATCACTTAGTAACTATATCACTCTGTCTCTCCAGGGCTCAGAATCATTTCATAATGGCACACCTATTCCTGTTGAGACTATACTCAGACACTTCTTTTTTCAAATCCAGGAGCTTTTTCCCTTTTAAAATTAAAAGTAATGATTTTTTCTTTGACAAAATATACTTTAGATTTGAGAACACACTCGTTTTCTACCTTTAAAAGCTCTATATTAAAACATGTTAAACCCTGCCTGTGGAAAATTCTACTGTAGTTAGCAAATACAGCCAACCTATAACATTTTTAGACTGACTAGCCTTCATTTCTGTGGTGTTTTGCTCTTGATACTCAATGGATGCATCTTGGTGGGACCAAGATCCAAATGGGCTCCTGAAGAATGTCTCTAATGGCAGATTTATGTGGCTTGGTGACCCTCTCCTAATCTCTGGTGGATATAACATGCCTAATTTTTGGTGGGGCTGATTTATTTTCCTCATACAAATCTTCATTAAGTACAAGACATCATTTCAGTGAAATACAAGAATGGGTTGAACTTGTAGGCTGAGGATATATACAAGGAATGTGTGTTTTTCCTAGTTGTCAAAACTTTAAGGATTTAAGGATTATTGGGTGAGAGATATGGCCCACAAGTTGTGTGGGATGAAGGAAAGGACAGCATTTGAAAATGACTAGCAAAGTCAAAATATCCAGAAAGCAGAGAAATGACAGGCTGATGGTTGTACACAAAGGGCACCGTTGAACTCAAAACAGTTAGCATGAGGGAGGATTTAACAGCGGTAGAGCACTTGCCTAGAAGCGCAAGGCTTCATGTTCAGTCTTCAACTCTGAAAAAAATTAGCTAGCATGGATAATGAAGAAGTTGCCGACTTTCACTCACCATCATGCCTACTGATGACAGAGCAGAAGGTCTCAGAGATGCTTCAGTATATGATAAAAGACACACTCAGGTAAAATATCTTTCTTAGTGACCTATGGAAGATTGTATTAGTAGCTTTCCCCATTGTCCTGCCCAATCACCTGGCAGGAAGCAATTTAAAGGAAGAAGAGGAGCCAGATAAGTGGCTCTGTTGTGTGAAGGGACTCTGCATGCAAGCCTGGTGATCCTCAAGCTTGAGTTTGACCCTTGGAATGCAAGTAAAGGTAGAAGGATAGAACTGAATTCACAGCTATCCTCTGATATCCACACACAACGTATGTAATGCATATACACACATGCACACATAAAGACCCACACACATACACACAGTTATAATAATGATAAATAAACAATAAATGGATGGATGGATAGATACATGGATAGATAGATGATGGGTAGATGGATAGGTGGATGATGGATGAAGATGGATGGATGGATGGATGGATGGATGAGAGTTGACTCTGTCTCACAGTTCAGGTGGATCTCCTCATTATAGTGGAGAAGACCTGACAGCAGGCAGGGAGAACTGGTGTGGCTATTCTCTAACAAAATCAAAAGTGCATCTGATTCGGCCCATATAGATAAGAACTGTGTATGACACAGAGTACGAAATTCATAATATAATCTTAGGTCAAGCAGCATGCTGCATAAATAGCTAACTTTTATTACTCTTTCTTGGTTGTTCAATTCATGAAAATATAAATATATGGAGCCTAGGAAATAGCTCAGTTGGTAAACTGCTTAATCTGCAAGCATGAAGACTGGAATACAATCCTTAGAACACACATACATGCATACACACACACACACACACACACACACACACATATGACAACTACAGTGGCCTCTGCTTGTAATTCCTGTGGTGGAGAGGCAGACACAAACTGATCCTAGAGCTTGGTGAATTCACAAAACTAGGTGGATGACTTCATGAGGAAAGACACCAAGGTTGCCTCTGGCCTCTACATGCATACATATGTGTACACTCCTACACACACATGTGCATACACACAGAAGATCAATGCACTGACAAAAGACAGAATAAATGAAGGCAAAAATTCCTTTCCCATGTTCTGTTTATACTTCCTAATTATTCAAATTATACATGATTGTGCCTTATATTTATATTTCAGGTAAACATGAGTAACTTCCCCAAAACTAATTCCATGTCCCACTGTCAGTACCCTCTTGTCATTCCTCATTGTCTGGAGGACACATTTAACATTCTCGGAGCTTCTAGCAGGTACTGAAGAAAAGTCACAAACTGCCCTTGTTTCATCTGCTGGTGTCCTACACTCTCTGAAAACTCTCCCACTCCCAGACTGTGTAGCTCCCTAGAAACCCTCTCTTTCTTTATCTCTTGTTTCTCTTAATGGCTTTGTATCCCACTTTGCCTCTTATCAAACCTTTATTCAGAATTGACTACAGACAAATGTCCCCTCCTCTCTCATACCTTTCCATCCCCTAATGGAATGTAAACAGATGCTCTGCAATTTATTACAATGTCCATTACTATTGCATTAGTATTGTATGTGACATGCTTTGGTAAAAATTTTATTCTGAATTTTGACTTGTGATCCCTTCCTGGGCTGGAGAAGCTACTGTGCCATACTCTCAAGATGGGACCAGGGGCCATGACTTCATGGCGGCCAGTGATAAGGGGCAGCAACCCTTATCTGTGGTACACTGTGACACTAAGATATGGCAAGTTGGAATTAAATTTTGATACATCATTACATCTTGTTGGATTTATCAGGCTGTACTTCAATTGTACTCTAAGAAGCATCTGTACTTTGTTGTTGTTGCCTATTGAACGGAATTTCTTCAGGCAAAGATGTAATCTCGTCCACTCCAAAGCCCCACATTCAGAACAAAACTCAGCGTAGTGTCAACACTCAGGAAAACTTCTAGCTGAAGGAAGAATTGAAGATTCCTAATGATACTTTAAGTATTTTTCACTCTGAAACTTAAGATGCTCGAGAAAATCATATGTGTGTGTGTGTGTGTGTGTGTGTGTGTGTGTGTGCGTGCGCGCATGTGTGTGAGTGTGTGTGTGTGTGTGTTTTAGGAATCCAAATTAAAGAAAACATGTTATTGCTTTCAAGAGTGTCAGATTCGCTGCCAGTCAGACACAGATACTCAGCATCATTCAGTGATCAAAACATTCTCTTGCACCAGGCCTTCTGTTGACTTTCCAGCTACAAACTTATTAAGTATCTTCTGCTATCCACAAGGGCACAAGTAAGTGTCTGCCTGTCTCCAATTGAAAGGAGTCTAGAAGTTAGTTGATGATCTTGAATTAACTGCCAGACACTGGTGTCAGGAGCACCAGCTCCCATTTCCCAAGGAATTCCTTGGCATCCAGGCCCAACCGGTTCCCTCCTGGCTGTGCTACCAGCAATCATAGTCACATTCCAGGCAAGACCAAAGCAGAGAGAAAAGGGTTCTCTCTTGCTAGATGTGGTAACACAGCCTCAAATCTCAGTACTCCATGCAGACAGGAAGATCACTGTGAGTTTGAGAACAGCTTCGTCTACGTAGTGGCTTCCTACACAGCTGGAGCTGTGTCTTCATTCTATTTTAATTGAGAAAGCCAAGGGTTCACTACAAGTCTTACATTCTGCTGGCACCACACACACAGTCACTTAACTTCCATCATAAGTCAGGAGAAGTGAAGTATAGATCCGCTGTTGAAATAGGCATAAATTCCAAGATGTGGGGCAAGCTAAAGTAGATGCTAACCTCCCTGTCTCCATTAAAAGAACCTCTACATTGTTCAATAATTCACAGAGGTCTCATTAGAATGAAAGACAGAAAAATAGTCTGATCAGCAGAGATTTGGTCTATACCTGTATTACTTAACCACCCTGAAACTGATCAAATTGGGATGATCAGATCTAGAAAGACTAGAAAATGAATAATGAAATTAGTTGTACTGGAAGATTCTACATCTTTCTATGCCCTGCTGGTTTACTTGCTGTTAGAATCTTGGATAACTACTTGGCTTCTCTGGTAATTTGTCCCATCTATACAATCTTATAAAGTGCCCCATAGCTCACAGAAGTTTTGTGAGAATTATCCCAAAGTAACAAACTTAGCGCTTGTGTGTCTCAAGTGTAGATACGAGAAGTGAATTCAGCTGATGTTCTGTGTCTCTGTTCAAATTGCCAGGGTCACTGTTCTTTGTTGTGGATTTATTAGTGAGATATAAATAAAGTTATTTTGGTATATTTTAATACTCAGAGGAGGACAACTGTGCTGGCTAGCTTTCTGTCAAGTTAACACAAGCTCATAGTTTTCAGAGCAGAGGGAACTTCATTTGAGAAAATTCTTCCATAAGATTGAGCCATCCCTGGGCTGGTAGTCCTGGGTGCAATAAGAAAAGGCTGAGCAAGCAACCCAGCACCCTTCTATGGCCTCTGAATCAATTTCTGTCTCCGTATTTCTGCCCTGTTCCTGTCCTGACTTCCCTCAGTGATGGTCCATGATATTGAAGTAAATGCTGAATTAAACCCTTTCCTCCCCAAGTTACTTTTAGTCATGGTGTTTCATCATAGCAATAAAAACCCTAACTAGAACAATAACTCTACTCAGGATGCTCTCTTGGGGCAAGGAGTAGGGAGGAGAGAAGGTAGCTCACATCACCCTATACTACAGTTCCTCTATTGCTTTGTCTTGAAAGCCATTAGTCTCTCCATGCATAAAAAAGAAAGGTTTGAAACATCAGGATGTAGAACAAAAAAAAATTCAACTTAGGAACCAATGAAAATGCATCTACTTTTGAGATTGAAGTCTTTGGCTAGCAGAGTTTTCATCAAATATAATATTTTGTCCATCAACAAATAAAATGATGAGTATAAATGATGCTAACATGCTTCAAAATCATCATCATCATCATCATCTGTACCTTCCATCAGCTTCCACAAAACCTGAGAGTTCTCAAAAGTCACAAAATATTCCTTCCATAAAGTCCCTCAAAGTTATCTGATCACCATCTTATCAGATACCTCTACAAATAGAGAGGGCTAGATGCTTTCTCCTCACAGGGGATAAAAGAAAATACAGTCTATCATCATCAAATGCTTTGTAACAACTCCTTGGGGATCTGGGAAGTAGTGAAAAGTGACTGGGAAGCCGACCCAGCTCCCTTAAATCTCATGAAGTGATATTATTAGGGCCCTTGCTCTCTGAGGGAAGGGAATCAGTCCATAGAGAAAGGGACTCCAAAGGAGCAAAAAGCTTAAAAATCTGTAGACTCACGGATTCGTTGTTTCATTTGGTCTTTCTGGTCCATTAAAATTAAAAATTTGCAGTAAATACTATTTGTTGCTGGGCAATGGTGGTGCATGCCTTTGATCCCAGCACTTGGGAGGCAGAAGCAGGTAGATTTCTGAGTTTGAGGCCAGCCTAGTCTACAGAGTGAGTTCCGGGACAGCCAGCACTACACAGAGAAACTCTGTCTCAGAAAAACAATAAATAAATAAATAAATAAATAAATAAATAAATAAATATACTATTTATTATTGTTAGCTCAGATACCTTCTCTTATCTGACATATGACATCTTGGTTTTCCCCCTCCCCTTGCAAAAAAAAAAATGTTCATTGTGTTTCCTTATATAAGTTTTTCTTTTTGAAGCAAAAAGAGTTCAGAAGAGTTCTGAGAATGACCAAAATATAAAGTGATTTTAACTTTGGCATCCACATCAATAACTGCTAATACTTTTTATGCTTATTGCTGAAGAGGTAGCTCAGTTCTTGCGTGCCCCCCCCCCTTTGAGCATATTTGAACTCCAGCCTTGAACAGTTGGGTTTTACTCTATAAAAGGATTTATTTAGGAAACTCCAGGTCCTTCCTTGATAAATAAGATGTTCTACTTTTAAAGAGGCACAAGACCAAAAATGTTCTGCCCAGATGGGAAGATTTTTCAGCTTTTAAAACTTTACCTCAAAAAACAAAGTGTGCTATAAAAAAAAAAATTAAAAAAAAACAAGATTTTAAAACACATACCATCTTTTGTAATACAAATGCAGGCATGTTCTTATGTCTCTTTAAAAAGAAAGTACAATTCATCTTGTACTGGTACCACCAGAACTTCCAAATATCCCACTGCCAAGTAGCAGTTGCTGTTTTGTTAAGGCAAGGATATAACTATGGCAATGCCTGTGGCAGGTTTGATCAAGATTCCATTTTAGGCTGCCTGGTATGAAAAGGCATGAGGGACTCCAAGGCAGAGACTGCAGAGCAGCATTGTGTTAGGAGACAAACTGACATGTGACACATTGTACATGCCATCTTGTAATCTGGGGCAATGGGGAAACAAAACAGCATGCATCCTAGGACAGAATTTCGGGAGCCTGAGGCTTAGGGATGCTGCGATGCATTCGTGCAAGGGCTGAAAGGGAAGCTTCGGGTCAGATTGGGTAGGATAACAAGAAGGGCAGTTTCTAGAAAAGGCCAGCTGGCTCTCACCAGGCACCTTTCTGAGGGACTTTTATGACTCTTACAGCTATTCTCAGATCTAATCCCTGCATGTTTTTAAAAGAGAGATCCAGTGGGTCTTGTGCATGTTGGCTTTTGTTTGTGTTCACTTGTCTCTGCACTGTCTTTTTCACTGAAAAGAGAATGGAAGGTACAGTGGTCTCTGTGGGCATCTCATATTCTTTCCACAGAAGCTAGGTAACACTTGGTAAGGGTAGACATTCAGACTCTGGAGTCAGACTCCCTGGGCTTGAATATAGCCTCTGCCAGTAACTAACATTGTATCTCAACCTTCTTATCTAAAAGTTAGAAGTAATTCATGGGGTTATCACAAGGAAGAGTTAGATCAGTGATTCTCAACCTTCCTAAAGTGCAACCTGTTAATACATTTCCTAGTGTTGCACTGACCCCACCACCACAAAATTATTTTCATCGCTACTCCATAACTGTAATTTTGCTAACTGTTATGAATTATAAGGTTATTTTATAATGTTTATAAGGTTAATTATTAGGTTATTAGTATTTTTTGAAATAGAGGTTTGCCAGAGTGATCACAACCCACAGGTTGAGAACTACTAGGTTAGATGAGTTGATGATTACAAAATCCTTGCAACAACACTTTTAACACAGGATACATTACATAAATGCATCTTAATTAAATATTAAAGAGAATATAAATTAAGAGAAGGGATGATGCTAAGTAATGCTACTTGATAACCTTCTTCTTCTCTCAGCAAGGCTATTGAGAACCACTTGTACTACTCTGTATCTCTTAACCTTTATCAGATGGCTAGCTCCATACCGCTTTTTTAAAAATGATGGAGATGAGGGGAAAAGAACAACGGGAAAAAGAGGAAAGAAGAGTTGGGTCCTGGAGGGAAAGATCTAGAAAAGCACATAAAGATCTGAAGAGCATATAGAGAGACTCAAAATAGTAAACTATTGTGTAGTACACCTGTGAGCTAAAGGACTAATCTATGAACCAAAATGTTTTGAGTATCTGCTTCATCTGATACATGGTGCTTTGCTACACAGGTTGTATTCTTGGAAAGACTTGTTAAGCATATAACTGTGAACAGTAGTCATCTAGAAGAATCCGTCTCTGGGAATAAAAAGGCATCTACCTAAAGCCCAAACAACACATCATCCATGTCACAATAAACTCTCAGAGTAGAACAGTACAGTAAATTAGCCCACCCCAATTTTAAAAAACATTTGGTAAAGTATCTCAAGAAGCTGTGGTTGAAGACGTAGGAACTGCCTAATGATGGGATGAAGTCAATGGTAAGTTAGCTCAATAGCTATATTTTTAAAAAGCAGATATTAGTTCATAAATATTTATTTTAGAAAATTAGCTATTTGGTAAGGGAGATTCATCACTGGTTGAATTGCAATAAAGCCTTTGGGAATGTGAAACAGTGAATCTATCACATTTATGTAAAGAAACTCCAAGCCCAAAATCTTGAAAAAGATGAGATTTTGTTTATGGGAGGTAGGAGTGTGGGTGGTGTACAAGCAGAGAAAAAAACAAAGCTTTCTCCTAGATTTTGGAGCATATTGCTTTCTTATCTACAAGACCAACTAGTGAGTCGCACTAATCAAATGCCAAGTAAGTGCAGAAAATAAGTTAACACTCACGGGGAGTCCACCATAATCTAGGTGCAGTGTGAATTGTCAGCCTGAATTTGAATCATTAACAAGCCGGAAGATATTTCTTAGAACATAAGTAGTATGCCCTTGACTACTTACTTTCTTGAGAAACAGAATTGCTCAGTTTGACCTTTGACTACTCCAGTTTCAGAGGTCTCTTTATAGTATATCCCTATACTCAAAAGCCATGTCAGCTATTAGTCCCAAAATTTAAAACTGGAGTATTAGGATTATGTGAACCGTCTTTTCTCAATGCTTGATGAATGACCAAAATGCATTATGTTTTGTCGGTTACTTTCCATCATTGTGAAAGAATACCTGACCCAATCAACTTCATGGACTAGCAGGAATTTAGTCTATCCATTAGGAAGGCATGATTGCTGGGTGCCTAGATCATGAGTAGCAGAGCCTATGGCTTGGCTTCCTCAAATCTCCAACCATGAAACAGAGCTGGGGCTCCAATCACAGCAAACCTTTAATCCTCAAGCTCTGCCCCCAGTGACACACTTCTTCCACTTAAACCCCAACCCTGAAAATATCATACTCTCCTAAAGCAACGCCACCAGTTGGAGACCAAATACACAGCTGCATTCCCAAACCTAGCTTTAATAGCCTGTCTCACTGTCCTGTGTTGATCCTGCCTTTGTACCTCTGGTTTTATAAGCTTGCTTCAGATCCCTGCTGACATCCATCTTGGCAGACAAGAAGTTATACAGATTTAACAGTCCCTCCCACCTGGGTTGTGTTCATGGCCTCCCCCTGGCCCTTTGCCAGCCACAATATAGGATTCTTGAAGCACAGAGACTAGGACTGCTAGTCCTCAGCTGAAAGGGGACTGACTGTGTCCTTTGGTTCACATAGGATGTTGTCTTGATAGCAGCCAGGAGATTTGGATTTAATTCAGAAATGACTTGGACATTACCCACACAAGCCTGTAATTCCTCCTCAGAGCCGCAATTACAGGGGATGCCAGGTCTTACTCATTTTGGCCTTTTTTGTCCAACTATTTCTTCTGTGATTATAAACACTTACAATGACCATATAAAGCCCTGTCCTTTAAAAGAAGCACACATATAGTTTCAGGAAGGTGATGTATCCTGTTGTGATTCCATTTCTGTTACTATTCAGTGCCTTCAAGGATCTCAGTCTAATAATATTCTCCTATACCTTGTCATAAAGGTAGGAAGATCTTTTCCTGAAGTATTTCCAGTAATTCCTGAATAATGAACATTGATCATGAGGTTTTGTTTTTATTTAATTGATTTTAATAAGCTTTATTTCAGAGCACTCTTAACTCCACAGCAGAACTGAGAGAAAATATGGACATTTCCCAAATACCTAATATCATCACAACACATAGCCTTCCCAGTTATCAGGGGTATATTGGATACCCAAGAAACACCAGTGGGAAACCATTATTATCACTCCAATTTCCCAGAATCCATTAGGGTTCAGTGTTGCTGTTTTATATGCTATGGGTTTGAACAGATACATAAAGATGTTTGTCCTAGAATGCAGAGATGGCTCTGTGGCACTTGCTATGCAAGACCTGAGTTTGGCTTCCTAGAACTATATAATGCCACATGCAGTAGCAAATCTACAATCCCAGCACTGCTACAATGTGATAGGAGATGGAGACAGGAGAATATTTGGAAGCTCTCAGGCCACTTACCCTAACTAAGAGCAAATGAGACCTGGTCACAAACAAGGTGGAAAGCAAAGATCAATACCCAAGGTTGTCCTCCATCCTACATAAACAGAAATGCATACACAAAGTTATCTTTCTAAGTCAGGAGACTGTTGTGAAACTATAAGAGTATTTTCATTGCTAGAAAGAGCTCTGGTTTTGCCTATCCTTCCTCCATCTTCAGTAATCCCTTGGCAACCATGGATTTTGCTACCCTCTATGTTTTCTTCCTTTTCCAGGATGTCTTGGAGTTGATGACCATACCATGAGTAGCTTTTTCAGGTTGGCTTCTTTCATTTAGGAATGTACATTTGCAACTCTGCTATGTCTTTGCTTCCTTTTAAAAATCAGATGACCATAATTCTATGAGTCCATTCGGACACTAGCTCTGTGCGGTCATGATGACAGTAGCTTTCAGTAAGTGTTCACCTTCAATCTTGCATTGGCTCTTCCTGAATCTTTTGCTTCTCTGTATACAATATGGAATTCGTGATTTTCCTTATACACCAAGTAACTTTGAGGCATTTTTATTAGGATTGCATTGATTCTATTTAAATGGGTATTCCTGTCCCTGAGTATGTGCTGCTCCTCTGTCTGTTCTACTATTCCGCGGTATCTTTCACAGGAGATTTGTAGTTATCTCCATGCAGATCTTGTACATATCTTACTAAATGGACACTAAGTATTTCATTTGGAGGAGGATCTTATACAGATGGTGTTATATTTTTTTTATTTCAAACACCACTTATCCATTAATGATACAGGAAAACAGTGACTTTTGTTCGTTAAACTTATATCCACCTTGATTTATTCACATATTAATTTCCAGAATGTTGGGTATTGTTATGGTTTTCTTCAGGGCTAGTATTTTACTTTTGCATGATATCTATATAGATGATATTCCATCTGCAAATAGTTATATTTCTTTCATCCTAATCTGTATTCCTTTTAATTTTAATATTTTCTTTATTTTTACTTAATATGAATTGTTGGTGTTTTGCTTGCATGTATGTCTGTGCAAGGTGTCAGATCATGGAGTTATAGACAGTTGCAAGCTGCCCTGTGGGTGCTGGGAGTTGAACCTGGGTCCACTAGAAGAGCAGTCAGTGCTCTTAACTGTTGAGCTATCTCTCTAGCCCCCCTCCCTTTTATTTTTTAAATATTTTGTCTTAGCCAAAACTGTGGTAAAAGGAGAGGCCCTTCCTGTGTTCCTAATGCTGGTGGGAAACCTAGTTGCTTTTTATCAAGTGTATTAGTTATTCTTTTGTATATAGTTCTTACCAAGATAAGGAAGTTCTCTCATTTCTTCCTAGTTTACTGAGACGTTTTTAATGTGAAAGACATGAAATTACACTAGTTTATTTTCAAATGTGACAGTCAGGGTGAATACCTAGTTTAAACCATACTTGGCCCTGGTGTATATCTTTCTTATATATTGCTGTATTCCATAATGTCTAAGATATATTGGTCTTTAGTTTTCTTCTTTTCTTTTCATTTCTTTTTTTTCTTTTTGTTTTTGTTGTTGGTGTGTGTTTGCTTGTTTGTTTTGTATGGGGGAAATGATCTGGAGAATGAGTTTGTGTCCCTTCCTCTCTGTCCTCTGCAAGACATTGTAGAGTACTTGAATTCTTTCTTATTTAAATGTTTGATCGAATCCCCTCTGACTCTGAGCTGGTGCTTTCTGTTTTGAAAGCTCCTTAATTCCAGTTGCATTCTGTTTATAAATGCACACTATTCAGTTCATTTGTTCTTTCTTCTGTGAATTTCCTCAGATTGTGGCTTTTTCTAAGTGTACTGTTTGTTTAAATTATCAAAGGTGTAGGCTCATACGGATCCATGATATCACTTTACTCTTCATTTGATGTATGTGGCATTTGTGACCATTTCTCCTCATCTATTTCTGATAGAAATGAATTCCTTTATCACTGATTAGTTAACCTGCTTAGAGACATGGTGATTTTATTGATCATTCAGAAGGAACCACATTTAGGTTTTGTTGATTTTTTTTCTCTATTGATTTCCTCATTTCCATCTTATTTATTTCCACTTGCTTTGATTTTGATCTTTCTATTTTCCTAAAGTAATGTTTTACCTCTTTGAATGTATGCAATTTAGATAATGTTCCTTTTACAATAAATTTCCCACTTTCTTCAAATTTTAATAAAGTAATATTTGTTTTCATTTAGTTTGAAGGGTTTTCCACCCCTTTGAGATTTCTTCCCTAATCATATGCTATTTAAAGGTATGTTGCTCAACTTTCCATTTAGAGGTTTCCAGGCATATTTCTGTTACTGATTTCTAGTTAAATCTTACAGTGATCTGATAGTAGTTATTGTATAATTATATAACCACATATATGTATGTAAATGCTTATTTTTCTTAAAATATATTATGTGTATATGTGGTAGCAATATGCGCACATAAGAATAGGCACCTGTGAAAGCTAGAAGAGGGACCTGGAGCTGGAGTTACAGGCCCAACATAGGTTCTGGGAACCCAACTCAGGTCCTCTGCAAGAGATGTATATGCTCTTGATCAGTGAGCCATCCGTGTGTGTCTGTGTCTGTGTGCACATCTGCTAAAGCTTGTTTTATGGCTCACACAGTGCTATCTTGGAGACTCTCCCATGCGAGCTGTAAACCTGTATATTCTCCTGCTGTTGTGTGAAAGAGGATGGAGAAACTGTTATATCCACTTTCTCTATAGTGTTTTAGTTCTACTCTGTGCTTGATTATTTTCCTTCCTGCTATATCTATTTATTCTGATGGAAAATGTCATGGTCTTTAACTATAGCACTGGATCCATCTGGAAGCTTCTGCCTTGTGCATTTTAATGCTTCTTTTAGTTGTGTTGCTATCTTCTTGGAGAATAGACCCTTTACCACTATGTGATGCTACTCTTGCTGCCTAATGTCTTTCCTTTTGTTGCCACTAAAATGCTTTTTCTACCTGTTGCTCTGGTTGTTTGGTTTGTGTTTGTCTTGAGTCTTTTCTTTAAATCTTCTGTGTGATTTCATCTTATCTCCTTTCCAGTTGCACCTCTCCTTTCTTCTTTGCCCTAAAGTTTAAAATGCATGGACAGCTTGTCTACGTCCTCTTTAAAACACCACTCTGCCACTGTAACACATCACAGATTGTATGAGTTCCTTATGAAACAAAAACATCCATATGTAACCATTACTCATTTACTATGCATTATCTAGAATCATCAGCACGTTGCTGCTATTATTAACTTTATTAACATGTTCCTCAAACTGCCATTTGTTGATCATTGGAAAAATAAAATATAATTTTTCACCTTCATTTATTTATCCCTTCCCTGAAATGCTTACTTCCTTTCTTTGTGGCTTCAGATTGTTATTTTTATTTATTTATATTTTTAATGACTGTTAACTTATTAGATCAAAAATGGTGATGGAAATCATTTGAGGCCCTCTAAATCTTTCTCTTGCCTTGATATCTTGGAAATGTAGATAAATGAAGTGATTTTTTATTTTACTATGTGTGTAGAGGGGTCTATGCATGTGTGTATGGAGGTACATATGCCAGCATGCATACATGCAGATGCCACAGGAAGGTGTGAAATGTCTTATTTTATCACTCTCTACCTTATTTTTGAGGCAAGGTATCTCGCTGATCCTGAGGCTCACTGTTTTAGCTGGTCTGGGTCAATGAGCCCCCTGAATCTATCTGCCTCAACTCTTCAAAACTGGCATCACAGACATGTGTGGCTATGCCTGGATTTATTTATTTATTTATTTATTTATTTATTTATTTATTTATTTCTCTCCTTCTTTCTTTCTTTTTTAAATAAGTGAGTGCTATGGACTTGAACTAAGGTCGCCTTGTTTGCCCGGCAAGCATTCTTATACACTGAGTCTCTTCTCCCCAACTGTGTGATTTCTAGTGTCCCTTCCAGTTCTGTTTTTCAGTGACTTTGTCTTTTCCTCCTGCTTACAGGATTTGCATACCAAATTGTTAATTAAAACCTATCTGCATTACATCCCACAGTTGTCTGGCATTTCCATTGTCTCTTCAGTACTTTGCTATCTTTCCAATCTGCCATCTGTCAATTTGCTGACTTGGTGATATTTCTACCACCCAAGCTTGCCAGTTTTGCAACCTCTGAGTTAGACTTGAAGCTCGTGCTGCAGGATTCTGAGGTCTTGGCATAAATAGAATCAGAGAAGCCGAGGGAAGCCTTACATCCTCTGCAGTGTGGTAGCTCCCCTGTAAAGCCAAGAGATCCAAGGCCAGCATCCTCTGGTCAATTATTAGAGGTAAACCTTGTGACTTAACTCCATAGAATTGTATTTCTATAGATTCTTTGTAATTGATAGATATAGGAGACATAAAACTTCATTATAGGACCTTTGCAGAGGTGTGTGGTACTTGAGTTCTTTCTTTCTCTCTTTCCTTCTTTCCTTCTTTCTTTCTTTTTTTCTTCCTTCCTTCCTTCTTCCCTCCTTCCTTTCTTCTATCTTCCTTCCTTCCTTCCTTTCTTTTTTCCCTACATAATAGACCTCAGTTATGGCTTCCACCCTGTCTACTCCTCCCAGTTCCTCTGCCCTTCCCTTCTCATCTGGATCCACCCCCTTTCTGTCTCTCATGAGAAAACAAACAGGTTTCTAAAGGATAATAACAATATAGCATAGCAATATAATATGATAAAACAAAACCAAATGCATCAGAATAGAACAAAACAAACAAAAAGAAATCAAAGAAAAGGCACAAGAAACAGTATAGATGAAGAGACACACTTTTTCTCATGCTCAGGAATCCCATAAAAACACCAAACTAGAAACCATAATATACACACACAGAGTACTTGTAAGGTAAACATATAATAAAAATTGAAAATGAAGATAATTTGCCTTAAAAGTCATGGCACAACATTATGAGACAAAGAGCTTCCAAAGATGCCATAGAGTATTTTGTTATTGTTGTTAGCCAACTATTACTACTACTAGGTATGTAGCCTACTTTATGAGTTTAGCAGACGTTGTTAGGAGTCATTTCACTGCTATACAGTTTGGGCTTTGGTTTTGTGGGGAGGGGATTAGAACAGTAATATTTGGCTTTAGCCTGGTCCCCTAAGTTATCTAGTCTCAGGTTCTTGGGCACCCATGTGGTGTTAGATATTGGTTCCATCTCAAAACCAGAGCCTTAAGTCAGTCCAGCTTTCAGTTGGTTGCTCTCATAAGCTTTTTATTAGCTTATTTTATAGGCAGGATGTCACTGAAGATCAAAGGGTTTGTGGCTGGGTTGTGCTGTGTTTCTCTTTTGGTTGTGTCCAGAGTACCTTCCTATACCAAAGACACTTGCACATGGAGCTGAAGGTTCTATGTAGGCACCAGCTAGACTTCTCACTGTTCCCTGCGTTGTGTGGAGGGTGCCTTCAGCAGTGGGGCCTTGCTGTCAGTTTGTGGAAAGCAACTTTTTTTTCTTGGCAACAGCCTGGGTTGTTTGGGGATTCCCATGGGACCCCTTTGGCTAACAACTCAATTAGATGTATCTATCTCAATCCTAGTACCAGAAGCGTCATTTGCTAACAAGAAATGGCCAGACAGATGGCTTCGTCTCCCCCATCATTTGGCTATTTCATTTAGTTCCCTTCATATAGGGTTATTAGACTTCTTAAAGTTAAGTTCTGAGGTGCGACAGCTGCGTCACTTGAAACACGTCGTGAAATTTAGTTGCGATGAGCATTTGAGGATTTAGAACAAGAAAAGCAAATTGCATAAAGCCCTGGCTCTCGATTGAGCTAGTGGGGATGACAGACATTGTTGGTTTCTGTTGTAGGTGCCTCACTGGCATCTTTACTTGTCATGATCTCCCTCTGCTGTCTTCCTTTAGTTTGGAGCAGCTTTCCACCCTCCCTTTCCTTTACTTTCTCTTTTCTTCCCTCCATCTTGTTTTTGTTTTTTGTTTTTTTCGAGACAGGGTTTCTCTGTGTAGCTTTGGCTGTCCTGGAACTCACTCAGTAGACCAGGCTGGCCTCGAACTCAGAAATCCGCCTGCCTCTGCCTCCCAAGTGCTGGGATTAAAGGCGTGCGCCACCACCGCCCGGCTGTCTTCCCTCCATCTTGTCTTTATTTCCATTTTTATTTTCTCCTCTTCCTTCTTTCCTTCTCTGATTCTCTCTTTTCATGTCTATCTTTTGTTACCTCTGTCCCGTCTCCCATTAGCTCTGTCTAGTTTCTTGCTGCCTCTATTTAGCTTCTAGATCCCTCTGTGAATGCTTTGCATATTTCTCTCTTTTTTTTTCTTGGATAACTCTCTTAAGGCTTGACATATCTGAGATTGACAAGAGATTGTTCTCTGATTTTTTTTTAAAGTGGTGGAGGCTGACTGAAGTGAGTGTTCAAAGCAGCTGCCAGCATTGCTTCTGGCTTTTGTTTTCATCTTCATGGAATGGTTTGGTTTGGAACCCTTCATGCTTGGAGGCTTGAAAGTCTCCCTTAGGAAAGGAGCAGAGAGGTCTTTGTGTATGTGGACAGAAGATCCTGCTGTGCTACATATGTATATATGCATGTATGTGTATGCATGTACATGTAGCTGTATGTGCTTGTGGGTGTGGAGCACATGTGTAGGTGTATGTGTTTGTGGGGGGGCGGTTGTGTGTGTGTGTGCGCATAGTCCTACTGGCTGGTTGCTTTCACAGCACTGGCCAATCTAACATCTTAACCAGATCATCCTGGGTTCCCTGTCACAGCATGCTTTACCTGGAAGAGTTAACCGTCTCCTTTTCTGTCACTTGGCTGTACTTCCTCTGCAATAGCATTAGCCTATGGTTTCCTTAACATTCATTTAATTTCAGGAGGACTGGATATTATTTTAGCCAAGACAAATCTGATTTTATTTTACTTTTAAACCTACTCCTAAGAGCACTCCCTCCTGTACCTATGTATAATTCCTTTTTTTACTGTCTTCTCTGGAGCAAAGCTAGGGTGAGATAAATGCAAATCCTAATGATCACTGGCACAAACACTATTTGCCAATTACTGCTCTAATTATATTCTAATTTTATTGGGGCAGAAGTCAGAGTCAACTTTCAGAAGTGTGTTCTTTCCTTCCACTTTGGGTTCTGGAATCACACCCAGGTCTTTAGGCTTGCACAGCAAGAGTCTTCCCACTGAGCCATCTCACTACTCCCTCCCAATACCATTCTGGCATATTACATATGCTTCCTCACTTAACCTTCAAAGCAATATGATAAGATGAGTCCTGTTCCTACCCCATCTTATAGGTAAGGAAACTAATTTACACAGGGGCCAGGCAGAAGGTTTTGGATGTTCTAACTTACACATCTTACTGTTTGTCCTTGAACTGAGTTAGTCTGAGCCGAGTCTCATCATGGCATTTCAAACAGGGAGGATAGTGCCTGGTGACAACTATGTAAATGGAACTGTGGTCAGGGGATCTTCACAGAAAGCCTCTGTCCCAGGCTGTCCTAGGCAAGCAGAATCCCCCTGTAGGTGGTACTGTTAGAGCATCTGGAGTGGCTCTAGAGGACTAGTCCTATTGTGGCAGTATTAGGAAATAAGGCAGGACAAGAACTCAATGAACAGAAGGCTGGAGAAAAGTATGGAGAACAATGCCAAGCACTGAAAACTCCTGTCACTAAACCAGAGAGGCTGAAGACAGAGGGAGTCGTTGGTGGATGTGACACAGATGAATTCAGTGTTGGAGTTTACATTTCTGAAAGGCCACTCTGGGTTTCAGGTAGAAGTGGTCAGCAGGGGATACATGGGAGTCTAGATGACTAATGAGTGGGAGTTAGTAAGAGAAAGGCATGAGAAGGTGATCAAAGCTGTGGTCCAACCCCAGGTGTGGCTTTCATACATGTATCTGTTTGAATCTAAAATGTCCCCATGGGCTCATGTGTCAAACACTTGGTCCTTAGCTAATGTTAACCATTTTGGAAATTTTTGGAACCTTTGAGGTGGAAGCCCTAACTAGCAGATGCAGGTTAGTGGCAGGCAACCTTGACATCTATCTCTGGTTCCTGCCTACCTCTTTACTCCCTAGCCTACTGAGGGAGTAAAGTAAAATGGGAAACCATGTCCAGAAGCTCTCACCACTCTGGACAAAGCTGTTCCCCCATATCTTTCCCATCACTGTGGACTAGATTACATGAAACCAGGAGCCAAAATAAATCTATCTTCTCTTAAGCCATTTTTGTCAGGCATTTATCATAGCCACAAACAAACAAAATATAACTATTATAAAACAAAGGTAAGTAGTGGCAACTCAGAGAATTCATATAGACAGACTAAAAAGGAAAGAAATATGATGAGTTTGATTTTGGATTTCTGGATCTGAGATGCCAGTCATAAAATCCTGGGACCCACCCAGCTGAAGAACCCCATCTGGAAGTCTGGGAACAATCTCATTTTCAGAGAGAATTTTTCCTCAAGGTAGCTGGTAGTGGTATGAATTCAGGCAGTTTGGATAAAGCTATCCCCATATGGCACAAAGGCTCTATGAACTGCAAATGGAGGCTCGGCAATAAGTACTAATCAGAAGCTGGGAGAAGACTGAAAGAAGCTTGGCAAAGGCTGGAGAAACCAGAAAAGTATCAAATCTCAGAAGCCAAGAAAAGAGTGTCCAGATTCTTGAAAAGGTCAGAATAAGAAGTGAATAGATGCCACTAAGAGTGGCCGTGCACAAGGACCTCAGGTTCAAGGAGGTGGGGTATGAGCAGGTAAGCCTTCAGCCTGGTCCACTTCCCCAGGGTGCCATTTCCAGCTCTTTCTTTTCTAACTTGTGTTCTGTAGAACTACCCACAGGTCCTCATGGTTGTAGAGCAACCTCTTTGTTGACTGAGCCATCTCTAGTCCTACAGTTTGTGTTTTAGTTCCATGTACACTTCATTAAACTATCGGTTTTCACTCTGATATCCTCTAAGGCCTTTGTTTTCAAAGTGTTACTGAACAATTCATATTTCAGAGGATAACCCTGAATGAAAGACTCTGCCATGCATGTCAGTTCACCAGAGAGAACTTCATTCTTTGTACAGTGCTTTCTGTGGTACTCTAATACATTGGGAGAATATCAAATGTTCATCAGTTCTATTGATCCTTACTGATACAGGTGATATTTGATAAACTCAAAAAATCAGTGGATTAAGATAGTATTAATTTACTTTTCTCTTATATAAAAGTCTAGCTTGAGTCCTCCTGATCAGGTAACTCTTCTCAATGTGTCATACTTGGCCAAATTTCCTAGTTCATCTGAAGGGCATCCCAACTGAAGTCTTAGAAGAGGAGAAAGATGCAAGGCTCTGAGGGAATGCTGTGGACCAATCTCAGAGTGTGCACATTCCTTCTGCCTACATCCCACCAGACAGAACTTAAAAGACAATATTTAATGATAACAGAGGTTCCAAATGTTTTCTCAGAAAGAAAGAAAAATTAATCTGAACATTAACTTGCCTTAGACTATGTATCAATAGTATGAAACAAGCCATAGACCATTACTAATAGTGCAGGAACACCAGCTTCCCAGTTTGGTTAGATAATTAATTCCACTTTTCCAACTCCTCACTACTGATCTGAAGGTTATTTATGTCTGTATCCTGGGACTAAGGATATGCTAGGTGACAGAGATTTTGCCTAGTATGGGTGAAGCCCAGGATTTATTCTCAGCACTAGGGGTGTGGGACAGTACCCTTGCTTTTCCCTATCAAATTTGGAAACCTCAGCACAAAGAACTGCAAGGCCATTTACAGATCTAAGAGTAGAAGCCAATTGTCCTCACCTCCTGCACAGAGCCATTCTCCCACTAGAGCACAAACACAATACCACAAAGATGAGGCTTTGTTGACATCAGAGTTGATGTCAGCATAACATCCCACTAGTCTGTCATCGCATGACAAACCAGCTCCAGTTCGTGAGAACTATTCCAAAGAAAATGTTCAGTGAATTACACAGCAGTTAAAAAGTAGAAATGTTGTTTTGGATTGCTTTTCTATTAACAAAATATAACAAAATATATTGGAAACCATCTGCAGGAATCTGCCCCCAAGGAAAAGAACAGTGCGTCCACAGCTTGTCAAGATCAATAGCAATTTCTCTAAAGAGGACTGTAGGATAAGCACAGTAATATCATTAGCAGATCTGCTGAGCAGGGAAATCAGAAACAGGCATGGGTCTGGGTGCCTCTGCATCTTTGATGACTGTAGAAATGCCACAGTGAGCAATTCAGGTTTGTTTATCAATTTCCTTTCCTGACCCATGAGGCACAATGAGCCATTTTCCCTGTTGTCCTGAGACCAACTTCACCTAGGGAGATCATAAACTGAGACAGTATACAACCAGTGGCTGCCAGATTGGAATGTTAGGGAGGGAGGAGGGAAGGAGACAAAGGTGGAAGGAAGAGCAAAGGAGAAGGGGGAAGGGGAGGAAGAAGAAAGGAAGGCATGAAAGGATGAAAAGAAAATAGAAAAGAAAGAGAGCGGACTAGGAAAGGAGTAAGGGAGGAAGGAAGAAGGAAAGTGGGCAGGCAAGATGGCTCACTGTTACAAACGCTTGTGGCCAAGCCTGCAGACCTGAGTCCCAGAGCTTGAGCCCTAGAACTCACATGGTTGTAGGAGAGAACCAACTCCTTATAAGCTCACCATTGACCTCCACACCATGGTCTGAGTGCATGTACATGCATACAGTAAGGTCAGTTAATTAATCAATCAGTTAATTGATTAATCAAGGGCCAGAGGGAGAGAAAGTAGAAGGATAAAAGGCAACTGGGATGGGAGAGGAGGGGCAGGATTCCTCAGATAGAGACACTAAGATGAAGTGAAAACAGGAAATGGATTCTGAGTTGTGTAAAAAGACAAGATGAGAAAGCTGTAGTATCTTCACCTGCCAGCAGCTACTAGCAAATGTTTGATAATCTGCATGTGTTAGTGGAGGCATGTGGTCTTATACATCTTACTCCAAACACTAGTTTAAAAAGACAAAGAAGAGTTCTTTGAGAACTGGAAGCTCTTGGGGAGGTCAGAATGTAGACGAGTCTCTGAATCTCTCCCTGCTATCCCCTAGCCTCCACAGACACCTCTGCCCACAGCTCTGGTATCTTCCAGCCTCTGTTCTTTAAGTCCCATGGAAAACAAAGGCTAATGGGAAAAACATCCAAGTCCCGTGCCCTTTCTCCTTCCTTGACTTTCACTATCAGAATGAAAGAGAGCAAACTTATTTTGTTTCTGTGTCACTGGGTGTCTTTTGTGTGTCCATCAGTGAACTGGGGCAGTTATGGTAGACAAAGTAAACCCTGGATTAGGTTTTGTTTGTTTGTGTTTTCTTTTTCATTTGCTTATCTTGAGGCTAGATAAGTTATAAAGAAAAGAGTTTTTCCTCAACTCACAGTTTTAGAAACTAAAAGTGCAAACTTCATGGCCCTATCTCTGATAAGAGATCCTCGTCCTCCAGGGAACCATATTACATCATGATAGATATCACAAAGGAGAGAAGGAGGGAGAGAAAGAGAGAGATGAAGGGGGAAAGAGGAGGTGGAAGAGCAGGAAGAACAAAAACAAGAACAGAAGAATAAGAACAATAAGAACAACAACGACACAAACAACAAAAGCAGAAGCATAGAAGTAGACTGACTCCTATCAGGCTTGCTTTATATAATAATCCACTCTCTTGGGGGCTATTGTATCCTTCAAGATCAGCATGGACCTCCTCTGAGGACAGTATCACCAATGACTGAATGACCTAGTATTATATCCTGCCCAATAAAGTTTCCATAGTCTTCTACATCATCAAAATGACTCCAAGCTTCCAGCATTTGAGCCCTTAGGGAACACACTCCAAGCAGATACAAACTACAGCAAGACTACTCAATTAATCTCCAAAAAAATATGGTAATTGGAAAGCTTTTCCAAGTACCTACATCATACATGGGAATGGGTTATTAGTCCATTCATTACCTTATGTATATGAACTATTAAGGCTAAAATATTTACAGCATTCTTAATAATAATAAAATTAAATATAATTGTTATGATTATATCTACTAAAAAAATTATATTAATTGATTATAATTACAATAGTTATAAATTATAATAATAAGTACCTTGCTTCTTTATATGAAAAACTTTAATACATTCTTTTCATAGTCACTTTTTTTTTTAAGACAGAGTCTTACTCTGCCTAATGAGATTGACCTAGAACTCACTGGGGAGACCACACTGGCCTCAAACTCATAGAAATCCACCTGCCTCTGCCTCTGCCTCTGCCTCTGCCTCTGCCTCTGCCTCTGCCTCTGCCTCTGCCTCTGCCTCTGCCTCTGCCTCTGCCTCTGCCTCTGCCTCTGCCTCTGCCAACATACAGAGATTAAAAGCATACACCACCACACCTGAATAAGTTGTTTTTAATTAAAAGTTAGAAAATATTATTTTCTCTAATGTAAACTTACTGAAGCCCTTCAGGCATTTTAAAAGTTCATTGGCACAAAGTTTAGTAAGGAAAAATTGACATTCTCATTGACATTCTGTACCTCTAACTTTATTTTGAAGTAAATGTGTTGAAGTAACATTTTATTGATGATCCTTAAAAATATTTTTCCAAGATTTGTGTATAAGTCAACTCTGTGTCACTGTGACAAACTACTTCCCATAAACAAAAGAAAAAAAGGATTGTGGTTTCCTGAGTTTCAGTCCCTGGTCTCATGACCCCATTGCTTGGGGCATTTGGCCTATCACAGCAGAAGCTCTTCTCTGAAAAGCAGCCAAGAAGCTAAGTACAAATAGGATGACTGGGTCCCAATATTCCCTTCAAAGACAAACTCCAGGTGACCTAACTTCTTCCACTAGGCTTCTATAGCTCAAGGTGGCAACTAAGCCTTTAATATGCAGGTTCTCACAGGACAATCCAGAACTACACTATTGTCATACGCCTTTTATTACTGTCACTTTAAGCTCGGTTTACCAATTACATTGAGACTTACTGATGCAGCTGTTCCTCCCCCCACACCTCTATGCTATGACTCACTTCAATGAATCTGGAGTGCTTTCCGATTAATCTCTGTGTGTAGATTCCTCCACAGAATGTGAGTTGGGTGTCTTTTCAGCCCTGGTGAACTGTGCAAATGTATCCTGGAGATGGACAGTAACAAGCCAGCTTTATTATTTCAGAATAAAGATAGATGCACAGAAAAAAGATTTCTCTTAATGTCTCTGTTTGATTACCCACTCCTGTAAAGAGCTTTAATCACCTATGATAACTCCACACATCTTGGTAGGCTTACCCCAATTCAAAAATTAGAAAATTTCAATGAAATTTTCATTGAAAGTTGACCACCCCATGTTTGCATAGACAAGAAATTCTTTTTTGAGATTCATGAGTATAGTATTTTGTAATTACATTTACTTTTGGGCACTTTGCTTATACTTAGCACATTGAGTCTTGTCAATTCCCCTTATTCTGAGCTGGATATAAAAAAAAAAAAAAAAACTGTGGCCTTCCCAAGGATAAAATTAAGGCAAATATTATATTTTTTATAATAGTTGTTTGGTGACTTTGACATTCAGGTACAGGAACCACATTTCTTTTTTTGTTGTTGTTTTTTTAAGATTTGTTTTATTTAAATGAGTACACTGTCAGTGTCGTCAGACACACCAGAAGAGGGCATCAGCTCCCATTACAGATAGTTGTGAGCCACCATGTGGTTGCTGGAAATTGAACTCAGGACCTTTGGAAGAGCAATCAGTACTCTTAACCACTGTGCCATCTCTCCAGCCTAGAATCACATTCTTTGATGTCATTTGGCTAAGAACACTTCCAAATTCATCAAAGAAACTCCAAGTGCTGATAATCCCATTGCTGTCACATGTCATTCTAGGCCCTTCCCTGCTATCTCTGCTTTAAGCATGTTTGTATTAAATGACTGAAACTCTTCCTTACTGAAGGAGCACCGCAACTGGACTTCATACAGTGTTGGGGGTTAGATGTCTTTTCCTGTCCTCTGGGCACCATTATTTCCATGAGAGCTAAGATGGTAGCTAAGACAGAATAATTATGAAGCAAAGTGGAGAGTAGTCACAGAGGCAAAAGGAGGATGTGAGAAACAAATGTTTACATGTTCATGACAGAGAAGAGAAAGATCACACTTATTAAAGGGTAGAAATCTCATAAAAGTGACAATGAACCACTAAATACCCTGACAGCAGGAACAGCATATCTTATCAGTCATTCACAGATAGTGACTACAACCTGTAATCCATTGTGAGTTCATGCAGTTAGCCGCATCCTTACACCTGCATGTATGTGCTTCAGTAGATGCCAATGGTCAAAACCCTTGGTCCACTCTCCTCTTAGAGGCAACTTCTCTGTTGTTGTAGGAAGGCCTGCAACCAGTATCCACCAGATCACTTCTTGGAGCACTTTGCCAAGCATTATGTGTAAGTAAAAATGTGATCAATCAATTGACTATACGAACTGCTCACTTCTTTCTCCATCTTTGTCCCCACACCCCACTATGCTGAAAATGTCACCAATCATAAAGCCAATCACATCTATTGCTGAAGAGTACTGATTTAAAGCCAATGGCTGGACTTATTCAAAGAAATAGTTTGACTGTGGTATAGAAACCATTTCCTGTGGCAGGAAGCTGTTTCCTGGAACACAGCAAGCAGGAATTGTGGCAGGGAATTATGGGGTCTTCCTCTTTGTCCCTGTGGGCACTGGTAAGATATACATCTCAGATCTAAAAGAGGCAACAAGTTGCCCACTCAGTCCTTTGCCTGTCTGTTTAACACACACCCCAGTCTTGAGAAATCTAATTCTAAATCTCATATCCTCAAAACCTACTCTTCTTTCTGACTTTTTCCCCCTGTCTGTGTGTTGACACTTCTGTTTTTTTTTCCCCAATTGGGATGCATTTGATGTTTTATATGAGGAAAAAAAAGCCCTACAAGCAACTTGAGGATGAGGGGTCTATTGAGTTTGTGATGGTTAGGAGGACATACCAGAGTTCATGATACAAGGATCATCTGGTATTGTCTCTCTAGCACTCCAGGCAACTGGAGTGATTCTCATGAAACATATGCCAGAGAATACCACTCAGACATTCGTGACTAAAATATAGCATCTATAACAGCTTCTCCATTCACTTCTTGCAAGAAGTTTACAGCCATTGCAGGGACCTGATGCCCTCTATGACTTCCCTCCTGCTTGTCCACGATCACCACATAGAATCATCCCCTCCCTTCCTGATTTATCCATGCTGTCTTATTTGCTGTGTACCTACCATACAACTTTCCCTTGGGAGACACAAACACCCCCAGATAGGGCACTGATGACAGAATGAAGAAAGGAACCTACCCAAGTCTAATTTGGTGCATCAGTGAGTGAATTTACTATGGTTGCTCCTCTAAAAATCCCACCCCAAGAATGCATGACAACTTACAAAGCTGTGTCTGTGGAAGTATCTGCAGAACTTGCAAGGCAGCCCAGCCATGTAAAGAGTCTTTTTTCTGCAATCATTCATTGCTTATAAAACCTGAAAAGGGGGCCTTGTGAATCTTGGAAGTTTCCAAGCTTGATAAGTTTGGTGAGCTTCCTACATCTTACAAATTTCCCAACTCCTTCCACCCTCCATGGAGGGAATGTTTCATTTCAGAGGAAACAGGCTACACAATAGTCCCATACACAATAGTTCCATGGTGGTGGGGAAGGCTCTTTCTGGGATTGCCTTCATAGATACCCTTGAGTCTTCTCTGTCTGAGCTCAGTATCAGCTAATCAGTAGTGAAAGCTACTTAGTAGTGCCAAATTGAAAGCCCTCCTCTACCCAGTCATCCTCTTCCCTCTTATTCCTGTATTCCTAGCACAAAGAAGCATGCCTGGCACACATACGAATATATGTTAAAGGAATAAGTAGTACAACGTGGGACTGTCCCTCTGTATTCTGTCAAACTCCTCCATGCTGCACAGCCTTGGGGCAAATGATGCTGCTATAAAATACCAAAAGCCAAGGAATCCTTTGTCGACATCACTTTACTCATTACATGAGGAAAGAGTTGCTATAAGCTTAAAAGTTATTGAACATAATATTAGCACTCTACATAAAATTATATGAATAAATGGGAAATCTGTCAACCATACAGAAATACAGATGGTCAGGGGAAGTATGTGTGAGTATACATGCATGTTCCTGGGGATGGACTCCAGGGCCTCACACATGCTGAGAAAGCCCTCTGCCCCTGAGCTAAATCCCCAACCCCTGAAAGGTTTTGTTAATATTTAATCTATGTGTATGTGCATATGTATGAGATTACCCATGGAGGCCAAAAGAAGGTATTGGTTTCCCCTGGAGCTAGAGTTACAGATGGTTGTATGGGACCTGCACCCCAGTCTTCTGGAAGAGCAGCAAGCACTCTTTACTACTAAACTCTCTCTTCAACTCTTGGTTTTAAAACTCACGTGTTGAGAAGTACATTCAGAAGCATTCCCACTGAAGGTTGTTGGAAGCCGTAACAGAGTGGAACTACTATAAAGAAAGACCAAACCTTAGAAAGCAGACATATTTCAAAGAGACGATAAAGGGTCAGGCCATTGAAGGAGGCACAGAAGAGAAGACCTGGTGTGTTAAAAAGATGAATGATGAGGTGTCAAAGGAAGAAGAGTGCTAACTGACAAGCTATCACAAAGACTGGAGCAGAGCATACTAGACCTTCCAGAAGGTCATTGGTCTTGGAACTTAAGAGGTCAATGGTAGTTCCAAAGTACCATGAGTACAGACATCAAGTCCTGATGCAGTGAGATTGATTATGAAAGGACAGCTGAGACAGGCAGTGTGATCTGGACACGAGCCAGGAACAAGATTGAGACACATTGGTGCCATCAAGAAGTGAGAGATCTACAAAGACAGAATAAGCAACCAATGAATGTTCCTCCCTAAATGGAACATTTGTATCAGCCCCTCCAAGTCTTGGAGAGCATCAACAACTGTAAAAGAGGCAGAGGAAGGGGGAATGCTGTGACATGCTCTCTTCCAGGCATGACAACTGCACTCTTGAGTCCACATTAGCTATGATCCACATTCTGACATGGAGGGCAAGATTCAAGAGAACCTGCCCGTCCTTGTGAGTTTATAGGCACTTAATGGTTGCTGGGGGAGGGACTCATAAGACCTCAACTCATCTGAAGTTCTATAGGCAGTTTATGGCTTCTGGGAGAGGGAGAAATGTTTCTTCAGTGGTGTAAATTCCTTTGGATAATGCCTCACTCATGTTCCTGTGATTAACTTGAATGAAACTCAGTGAGTCACCAAAAGAGGAGATGGGAGGAGAGAGGAAGTAGGAAAAGGAGGAAGAAGAGGACAAGAAAGAAGTAGAGGCTTTAATGAGAAAGATGGATCATTCATTCCTATTTCTCCCCAGAGACCAGGCACCTCCTCATGCCAACACTTGGGCATCTCTTGGGGAACCCACTCATTCTGTTCATATATTCTCTATCCCAGAGTGTTCTTGCCTCTGTTGTCAATCTGGATGGCATCGCTCCAATAACAACAGAAAAAGAGATTTCACTTTAACCGACTTCTGCTTTTTCTGACTTGTCAGTTTTTCTGTGATAGTGCAGACTCTTCTGTCCTCATGTGAAGATGTCATGCTGCATCGCATCAGACTTTGACAGCTTCATGCAAACCTGACCTCTGGAGAAAAAGAGGCTCTATGAGACACTGTAAAGCTTCCCTTTCCTTACAGTTCTCCCTAACCTTATAAATTTATAAGCCACAGAGCCGAATGAAGATATGAGGGAAGCCTCAGAGGCAAACCGTTGTCTATAGCTCACAGACTTAATCCATCATAAGCCTTGGGGCTAAAGAAAAGTGCTTTTCATCAGTCTTGCTTAGGTGTATTTTTAGTTCCTTCTTCACATGAGATAGATACTTTTGTTTGGTTTTGAAATTTTTTTCTCATGTATTAATAGAATTTTAGGGATGAGGGATTGATTGAGCAGAAACAGGAGAATCTCTGGTGCTTGCTAGCTTATCATACTTGAGCTAGAGACCATTGGTGGGGGAGGGAGAGGGGAAAGGGAGATGACTAAGGGGAGGGGAAGAGGAAGAGGGAGAGGAAGAGGGCATACATAGATATCTATGCTACTTCACACATATGCATAACTACACGTGCATGTACATGTGTACACATATACACACACACAAATATTAAATAAAATAGAAATGTGACCATTGTTCTCAGTCTTCTCCTCTGATACAGTCATAGTGAGAAATTTTGAGTGCATGAAGAAGTGGTGGGGTTTCCACATAGCCAGGTCTCTGTTGCTTTCTTGTTCCCAACTAGAAAACCATCAGAAGAAAAGATGCCCCCTTCATATGCATGGATCCTACAGTAGGAGGACCTCACAATGCCAGGATCCCATGATATGTTCAGTCTCTACTGATTTCCCATCATATTTACTCAGAGCCAGTGGATACTATAAGGTCCCTAGAGGTCCAGTTCATTGATTCTCTACTTAATTGGAATCATGTGGAGCAAGTCTAACTCCATGTTTGTATGGTGAGGTCAGGCGTAATGTATCCTTCACAAACTCCAAGGCACACTGACACACTGATTTATGAACTACACTTTGAGTGGCAAGTTCTGGTGGAGTGTGTACCTGTTTCGCAGTTCGCCTGTCCCTGTAAGGTGACTGTGGGAACCTAGGACTACCTAATGATCCTAAGTAATCTTCCTGTATTGTCAAATATGGATGGAGGCCAACTATTTAGCAAGACTTTAGCAAATACGTTAACATATAGCACAGTATAAAATCCAATTAAAATATAAGAAAATGTTTTACTGTTTTTCATTGTGGTCTCCATTTTTTTCCTTGCTTCCAGTTGGCCTCCAAGGGATTCTTACCTACCCTCTGCTCTCAGGGGTACTTTAAATGAAATGTTTCATAAGGTTTAAGCTGGTAGACCAGTGAAGAAGAGAAACCCAGGGAGGTTTAAAATGCTAGTTAGCCTAAAAATAAAATAGGAAACAACAGCAAATGTCATGGACCGGGATTTCTCGCGGGGTCCCTGTTCGGCCGGACAAGGGATTCTGGCCAGGTGGGCACGGGATTCGGCTTTGACAAACAGACTACACACGGGTGGTGT
>NW_022196913.1:14930140-14947008 GCF_008632895.1 Mastomys coucha | reverse complement strand
AATGCGGAGGCAGGAGACTGACTTTCCTTGAAGTTTATGCCTCAGATACCGCCTTCACACAAAGTGTGTGTGGCAAGCAAATATCCATTGAGTTTTTATTTGGGGGCAGGAATGTCACAAAATAGAATATACCAAATCATCATGTAAGCCTTCAGAAGAACACATGCTACCATTGGTCCCCCTTTCAGTCTGAGGAAACTGAAGCCTTCAGTAGCTGGTGTTTCTCCAAGAACATGTGTCCAATGACACCAGAGTTGCAGCTACTACCATGGTATTTTCAGACCTCTGAAGGGGGTTCAGCCAGTTGGAAACATGCAACACCACCCTTCTCTAGGACTCAGTTACAGTAGGAAGGCAAGATAAATGCATTGGTGCAATTTGGAAACACCTGGAATTTCCAAAGACAGCTTTGTAAGTTACAGAAATACTTCTAGTATGAATCTGGTATTTATTCCTTATTTCCTTTGCTAATCAACTTGTTTCTGAGCAGTAACAGGACCACAGTTCTAAGCTCTTTCTCATGTGTGAGTATTTTCCCTGCCAAAGATAGATTGGGAAGGTTGTCTGTGGTGAACTTATGTACAGAACTTTACTTCTGGGTGGACAGTGAATACATCCCATCCCTTATACAAGTGGAATTTGAAATGGCAGCATCAGAAGACATGAAAGAAGGAATTCTTTCCCATGCTTTCCAACTCAGCATTCTAAAAATAGACACCTGTTCTGTAGCAACCTCTGCACTGAGGCTGAGCAGGGGGGTCCAAGGGACTGGCTGGCCAGTCAGGCTAGCCAGTTGGTAAACTCTAGGTTCACTCAAAGATTCTGTCTCAGAAAATAAGGTAGAGAAGTAATTGACAAAGACATAGCATTAACCTCTAGGCTTCACACACACACACACACACACACACACACACACACACACACACACACATACATACACACTTCTCAGACTATTAAGCAAGGATTCTGGGAACTGCTCTCCTTTTTCTCAGTGGAAAGAACAAAAGCCTTGACTTTCATGTGGTGCCTGGTCATTGTGACATTTAACCATGCACTGAATTCTTGAAGATGAGTTCTTCAACTCTGGTCTGGAAGCCAGAAGGTTTAACAAGTCACATGATGCAAGCTGTCTAAGAGGATGTTCACATTATCAAGCCAAGCAGAGCTGCACTGATTAAAGTCCAAAAGCAGGAGACCCTCCTTTTGAGAACAACTATTGGAGACCCTGGAAACCACACTGTCAGAATAGCACTTAAAGAATTCCAACTCTGTGGAAACAGCCATTGTTATAGCAGCTGACAGACTATCATTTTGACTTCCTGGGACTTGCAAGAATTGGAAAACAGACCAATTCACCTTTTACATTATGATTCTCTGAGGATTTATGGCCTTGGCATTAGAAATCAATAGAGATTATGGTAATGGGAGAATGGCAGCAGCCTGCCTCTCCAGGAATGCTCGGTTTTCCTTAGTGATGACAGCTTTATGGTTTTCCTATGAAAATCCACAGAAGGTACTATTACAAAATTGACACCTTTTGAGGTATTACAAACTAGTTTTCTAGTTTTCTTTTTTGGTTCTTATTTTCCGTGAGCCTTTTCCTCAGCCACCCTCCTCCATGTTTCTAAAGTCTCTGCTTGAGCAGAAGCCAGGAACTATGGTGGGAAGGAGAAAGAGAGAGAGAGGGAGGGAAGAAGAGAGAGAGAGAAAGAGAGAGAGGGAGAGAGAGAGAGAGAGGGAGAGAATGTGTGTGTGTTGTCTCTTAATTGCATTTTCTGAATAATAGGAATAGAAATGCCATCTGTCTCATCACATTCTTGTAGTGACAAAATGAACTTGGGTACTTTAAGATGCTTCACAGAGTGTAAAACACTCTCCAAGGAAGATTATAATTAGCATCATCATTCTTATTATTATTAACTGTGCAAACTTCAAAGCACTTGATTTCCCTTATTGGTTAATTCTAAAAGAGGTTTGCCTCTACTCTATTTCTTTCTAGGATGCTAATAGTTGCTATTTCTCTCACACATTTTAATGGTGGGGAAGGGGCTAGAAGATCTCTCACAGAGCCAGAGCCTATGTTTTAAAAGCTTTTGATTCTTCAAGCTGTGAAATAACCTAGGCTTCTCAGACACCTTTGCCACAACTACTCCCATAGGCTCCTGTCTGCACAGCTCTGAGAGAGACGGTAAGATGTTGCAATAGCCACCAACTGGCACTAGTGACCTTTGCCAAGCTTTGAGCCACCAGGACAGCCTCAGTTCAGAATTTCCGCTGTTCTCATAAGAACCTCCTACCTTCCATTGCTCTAGTCTCTTTCACTTATAAAATCACTTGGGCATCGGGATGTTAGACTTGCCTTTGCACATCTGTGACCAGGCAGAGATTATGGTTGCTGCACCCATCAGCAGCAGATGGGTGTGCTTAACAAGAGAATTGGATTGACTGCAGGGATTAAACTGAGAGAGGTGGATGGATTAGTCAGCAAGATACACCGGGTTTTAGGAATGATGGCTCTCTGCAGAACTGCAGGTCATGTGGCTGTAAGTATGCCCAGTGTCTAGCCATAGCTACAGTACCTCCTTTAGGACAGGGCACAATACTATGTCTACTTTTGAATATATACATGTTAGACTGAGGGTGGGCCTTAGTTGGTAGAGTGCCTACCTACCATTCGTAAAACCCTGGTTGGTTCCCGAATAGCAAATAAACTAGGTGTTGTGATGCGATGCGTGCCTATAATCCCAGCACTTGGGAAATGGAGGCAGGAGGATTAGAAACTCAAGGTCATCCTTGGCTACACAGGGAGTTAGAAACCAGTCTAGACTGGAAAGTTTGTAATATGTCCCCTTGCCCTCCCCCACATACCCAGCTTTTGGCAATATTAGGTGCCTTCTATTATCTTTAAAGTAATAAAAATAATAATAAACTATTCATGGAAAAACCCAAAGAAAGTACCCATTCTGTTTTGAGTATAGCACCTGCCAAGACTGCTAAGCTGTTTCCTGGTCTGAGAATATTCCACAGGGCTTGGGGTTCCTCGCAGGTTTAGATGGTGATAATGATGAAAATTCCCATTTATATAATTTGTTTCCACTCTGTGCGTGTGTTGATATGTGTATGTATGTTTCACTGTGTGTGTGTGTGCACATATGTCACACATGTACCAAGGAGCATGTGTAGAGGTCAGAGAACAACTTCTGGAGCCAAGCCTATGCTTTTCACTTCCCTTAGAGCATGTTCTCTTCACTTTTCTCTCCACAAGCACTAGGCGAGCTGGCCTTCTGGCTTCTGGGGTTCTTCTGCCTCTGATTCCCATCTCCCTGGAAGAATGCTGAAGCACGAGAATTACACACAACAGGTGCTACTGTGGCAGCTCTTTGCCTGAGCTGTGGGGACTAAAAATGAGGTTCTCAAGTTTGTACAGCAAGTGTCTCAGCTACCAAGACATTTCTCTGAGCCTTACATAATAATTTCCTATTTGCAATCACAATTGGGTGTTTGTACCCAAAAGCAAAAAGACAAGGATTTGGCTACAGATTACAAATGTTGGTCGTTAACACCGTGAGTTCTCTGCAACAGAATACATTTTACTGGGCTAGAAGATGCTATGATCCTCTAATCTTTAAGACTGCAATTCCTCTTCATCTCCTTACAAAAAGAAAAGTAGCTGGAACTCCTTAAGACGTGCTTGTAAATAATTATTCTCTGGCCTTTTTATTAGCAGGTTTTAGTTTTATAGGTTTATAGCAAGAATAATGTTTATAGATTCACACAACTTAAGAAAAAGGACACCCTGCTTAAAAGCCGTTGCGGCACTTTTACAGCATTATTTTGGCAAGGAATCCCTTCTAATCCACCCTCTCTAGAGTTTGGGCGTCACACCCTTAAATAGGAATGTTACAGGGGACTGGAAGGGGTGCTGCTTCTGTGAGGAGAGGAGCCTTGGAGAAGTGAATGGAAAAATTTGCCTCTGTTTACCATGAATGAGCCTGGGGTTTCAGCAATATGCTTGGGCCAGATAAAGAGCATTTCTTCGGCTTCACAATCAGCTGCATTTGGATACTGAAGTGAAGTGTTTTCTGTCTTTCCTCATTTTGTCTCTGATCTATAAGTGCCCTGGTTAGAGGTCAACTCATAGGTTCCATCTAATAAAAAATATAACTTATGTCTTTTTAGTCAATGTATGAGAGAAGTACATGCAATCCATTACTTTGCTTTACACACACACACACACTCATCCACAAACATACACATACACACACACACACACACATACACACACACACACACACACATACACAAATGCTGAAATGTTCTAGAATCTTAAAAGTAATGTCTACACCATGACGAAGGCAATCTTATCGTTTTTTTTTTTTCTGAGAACTTCCTACAAATGCTTGTGACATTGTCTAGATGGAGTTTCTCCAAGCCATGCCAGAATCCCCCTGCATTATGTAGCATCCATCATCTGCTTTTCTCCATCTTAGGAAACTGTTTTGACCCACATGTGATGAGCCTAAACCCTCCTAGGGATGCGGGTGTGAAGATGTAACAATTCTGCTCAAGAAAGACAGTTTTTCTGTTCCAGAACAGCAGTGTGGTGGGGAGGTAGCGCCATGGGTGAAGTATCTACAATAGGACCCGAGTTTGGATCCCCAGCCCCGACACAAAGCCTAGCGTGGTTGATAATATCTGTAATTTCAGTGCTCCAGTGGTGAGCTGGGAGGCAGAGACCAGAGCCTGGGAACATCTAGGCAGATATACACAGCAGCGATGACGAAAGAGAGAGCTTGTTTCATATAAGGGGAAGGGGAAGACCTGCCTCCAAGCTTGTCCTCTGACCTCCGTGAGTGTACTGTGGTGCGTGTCTGAAGTAGCAGGCAAAAGCTCATTTAGAACATTACTTTTTCCAATGGGTACCATCTTGTACTACCTGTTCCCCATTAAACTTTGCATGTTGTTCTTCACAAACGAAGCAAATAAGAAAGTTGACAAGTAGACATTCCTCTCACCTCATCAAAATATGAACCTAGGGATTTTTTTTCCTATGAATATGTCTTAGAAATGTCAACTCTTGAACCCATAGAATCTCTCTCCTTCTCTCCTCCGGTTGAGCTTTTTGCCCACTTGGAGTTGCTCTCCTCTTGTCACCTCATCCCAACCTCCTTTCCCCTTTCATCTGAGTTTGCTAGTCATAAGGAACACACGTGGGTTGCCTGGGTCTCAAGGCACTGGGTCGAGGTGGCAGGTCGCCTCTGTTCCATCATCGAATGTGTTCATGGCCATACAAGTTTTGATCTTGGGACTGGTAAGCTTCCTCGTCTGCCTTGACATTCAGCACGCTCCCAGGAGGCCCATTTAAGGAATGTGGCTACTGTTTTTATTGTGTGTATCAACCAGTGCCAAGCCACACCACAGGGGATGCAGGCTGTTCCAGTGCTGAAGATGCCAGCATGGAATGCCTCTTCTTTCTGAGGTCCTTTTGCAATCCTTGGAGCTGCCAGTCAGATGCCAGCTGAGAGGTAATCCTTACCACAAAGGGATCCTGGATGCTTTGGATTCCTGTAAGATTAAAGGGATGCTGGAGGGCTTGGGGGTGTGCTTTATAACCCACTGTGACTGGGGATGAAAGTGTCTCTGGGGAACTGGAGGGTGTTCTTTACAGCCTGCTGAGGCTCTTCAGCATAGAATAGAGGTAAACTACAGCCTGTGGTTTCTCCAAAACTGAGGAGACTTTGTGCTGTTTGCCTGGCAGATGATAGGGACAGCAAGACTTGGGAGAGAGGATGACACTCTGTGCCGTTAAGATGAAAGAAAAGGCAAATGTGCAATGTGGGAATTCACATCCTAAAACCCTCAAGAGAACATCCTGGGGGTAGGGGAGGTTGTTCCAAATTAAGTCCTTGGGATTCCAGGACTAATTGCCAATGATTCTAAATGTTATTTCAGTGGAATTTGTTGGGTTTTGTTTCCCATGAGGTATCTTGGAGGGTTGTGTGTTATAAAATATATTAAAAGCTTAGTTAAGGAGATGGCTCAGTGAGCAAGAAAGAGTGCTTGCTGCATAAGCATGAGGAGCAGAGTTTGAATCCCCAGAACCCACTTAAAAAGCTGAGCACAAGACCAGGGATATACATCTAAGGATCCCAGAGACATAGGGGACAGAGACAAGAGAATCCCCAGTCCTTGCTAGATGCCAGCCTAGCTCCACATTCAGTGAGAGGTCCTATGTCAAGAGAATGGTACAGCAGGACACCTGATGTCCTTCACACACACACACACACACACACACACACACACACACACACACACATACTAGGCAGGGGGATTGGAGGGAGGAACAAAGGTTGGAGGGAGGAAAGGACAGGGCCATTTTCAGAAAAGTTTGCATGGACAGATTTTGAAAAATACTCACTCTTCTCTAGTGACTCCTCAAATATTGCTTTTGCTCCCAAATTCTGTACCAAATAAAGATGGTAACATTGAGGATTCTGGTAAAATGAAGTAATGGTGAAGATGAGACTTACAGATATTGACGGTTTTGCTACTGGCAGCTCCTTCCCTTTAACTTAGCCCAGTGTACACAGCAACTCTGTTAAAGTTCTCAATCTGTATTTAAAAAAAAAAAATGATGGGAAGGGAGAGATAGCTCAGCAGTTCACACTGACTGCTCTTCTAGGGTACCTAGATTTTGTTACTAGCACCCACATGAAAACTCACAACAGTCTATGACTCCTGTTCCAGAGAACTAGATGCCCTCTTCTGGCCTCCAAAGGTGTGGGACAAGTATATGATACACAGACATGCCTGCCTGCAAAATACCCATATAAATAGAAATTTTAAATAATAATTTTATATCTTTCTGTGTCTCTCTTTATACAATATTATATTTACATAATATATAGTATTATATACAAAGCCACAGGGCAATTATTTAGTAATTTTATTGAAAATAGATTTTTAACATATTATATTCCAATTATAGCTTCCCCTATGCCAAGTCCTCTCCACTTCCCCATCTACCCAGATCTACATCCTTTCTTTCTCCTTCTCTTTCTCATTAGGATTGAAAGAGGAATCTAAAAATAGTAATAATGATGAAATTAAATTAAACAAACAAACCAGAGCAGGACAAAGCAAACAAGAAACAAAAGAAAAAGTTCAAAACACATACACAGACACATATATTCTACTACACAGAAATCCCATTTAAAAAAAAAAAAACACTATCTTAGGGTTTCTATTGCTGTAAAGAGATATCATGACCATGGCGACTCTTATAAAGGAAACCATTTAATTGGGGCTGGCTTACAGTTTCAGAGCTTTAGTCCATTATCATCATGGTGGGAAACATGGTGGCACCCAGGCAAACATGGTGCTGGAAAAGGGGCTGAGAGTTCTGCATCTACATCTTCAGGGAACAGGAAGTGAATGCTCTACCGGGCCTGGCTTGAGTGTCTGAGACCTCAAAGCCTACCTAGAGTGACATGCTTTCTCCAACAATGCCACATCTACACTAACAAGACCACACCCCCTAGTAGTGTTACACCTCCTAATAGTACCACTTCCTATGGGCCATAGAGGTTTATAAAAAAAAGCTCTAACAAAGAAACTTCAAAAATACCATTAAGACCATTTTGTGTTTGTCATCTACTGCCGAGCATGGAACCTGGTCTTAAGAGTGTTTTGTACGCTCCATGAGACTCTGGATGTGAGCTCTCAGTGCTGGCACCTCCTCAGGCTCACACCTGTGCAAGCCCCGTACGTACTGCCCAGTCTCTTTGAGATCATTGTCCTTGTGCATTGGTCCTACTGTGTTTAGGAGGCCTTGTTTTCTTGGTACTCTCCTCCTTTGGCTCTTACAATCTTTCTGCTTCCTCTTCTTCATGGTTCTCTGGGCCATGAGAGGAGGCATTTGATAAAGAGATTCCTCTTAGGACTGAGTGTTCCAAGGCCTCACACTGTCGGCATTTTGTCCAATTGTGGGTTTCTGTATTTATTCCCATCTCCTGCTTAAGCAGGATGAGGATCTTCTCTGATGATGGATATACAAGATATTGATCTATGAGTGTAGTAGAATATCATTAGGAGTCATTTTATTGTTACATTCCTTTAGCAGAACAGTACTATTTGGATTTCCCCTAGGTCCCTGGCCTATCTAGTCTGAGATTCTTGGCCACCCATGTAGTATTGAGGATGGGTTCCATCTCACAGAGTAGACCTTAAATCCAACCAGATATTGGCTGGTTACTTACACTAACTTTGTGCCAGTACTGTACCAATATATAGTACAGGAATTTTATTCTTGCAGATATAAGGTTTTGTAGCTGGGTTGTTGTTTATTTTTCTCTTCTGATAGCATGCAGAGTACCTTCCAGTATCATAAACACTAACTAGTCAGTAGGGATGAAGGTTCTAGGTAGACACGAGCTCCACTTCCCCATGTTCAGTAGGTTGTATAGGTGTTGCTTTCAACAATAAGGTCTTACCATCAGTAAGCCTTAACAATAGCCTGGATTTTCTAGGGTTCCCATGCTTCCTTTTTAGCTAACAACTTGATTAAATGTAACCCATTTCCAGAACTAAAGGCTTCATTTAGTGATAAGAGATGTCTAATTGGGACTTAATCTGTCCTGTTATTTGGCAAGTCCATTTAGATCACCTTCATGTGTGATGTGTGTATATGTGTGTGTGTGTGTGTGTGTGTGTGTGTGTGTGTGTGTGTGTTGTATTGCTGTGAAGAGACACTATGACTAAAGCAACTCTTATATGAGAAAGCATTTCATTTGGGGTTTACTTACAACCTCAGAGGTTTTAGTCATTTACAGTCATGGCAGGGATCATGGTAGCATGCAGGCAGGTGCTAGACAGTTGTAGCTTAGAGCTACATCTTGATCTCTAGGGAGAGACAGACAGATAGAGACAGAGAGAGAAAAAGACAAAGATACTCTAGACTTGGTATAGGCTTTTGAAACCTCAAAGCATACCCCCAGAAACATATTTTATCTAACAAGACCATGCATCCTAGTCCTTCTAATCCTTTCAAATAGTGCTACTCCCTGGTGATTAAGCATTCAAATATATATATGAGTCTCTAGCAGCCAGTCTAATTCAAATCACCACTTTACAGATATACAGACATAAAGACAGATAGACAGACAGACAGATGTAGATATAGATATATATTGGAAAGCTTTTACTATATTAGGTTTCTATAGGACTTCAAATAGCCCTTAATTTTACTTGTCTATCCTTCCATCCCACATTCTGCTCTTCCTTCCTCACCCTATTTGATCTTCCATTCAAGTCCTCCCATACAACCACAACTATCTATTCTATTTCCCCTTCTTTATCTCTTCATCTATTGATGAATATCTATCTAGTCTGTTTCCAATTTCTGGCTATTATAGCAGCAATGAACATGGCTAAGCAACTGTCTCTGTATTAGGATGTAAAGTCCTTTGTGTATACTCCCAAGAGTGGTATAGCTAGATCTCAGGAACCAACACACTGATTGTCATACTTGCTGTACCAGTTTACACTCCTACTACCAATGGAAGAATGCTCCCCTAACTCCACATCCTCACCAGCATGAGCCACCTCCTGTTTTTAAAATCCTGGCCATTCTGACAAATATAAAATGAAATCTTGAAATAGTTTTGATCTGCATTTCCCTGATGGCTAAAGATGTTAAATATTTCTTTAAATGTTTCTCAGCCATTTGTATTTCCTCACTGAGAATTCTGTATTTAGATCTGTATCCTATTTTTAATTTTGGTTATTTGTTTTCTAGATATTCTGTTGTTCTTGTTCTTTATATATTCTAGATCTTAGCTCTCTATTAGATATGTAGTTAGTAAAAATATTTTTTCATAGCCTCATGTTTTATGTCCTTTGCCATATAGAAGCTTTTCAGGTTCATGAGGTCTCATTATTAATGTTGGTTTTAGTGCCTGTCCCATTGGTATTCTGTTAAGAAACTCTTTTCCTATGCCAATGTGTTCAAGACTATTCCCCCTTCCTCTTCCATCAGGTTCAGTATATCTGGCCTTATGTTGGGGTCTTTGATCTACTTAGAGTTGAGTTCTATGCAAGGTGATAAATATGGATCTATTTGCATTCTTCTAAATGCAGCCATCCAGTTTGACCAGGACCATTTGTTGGAAATGCTGTCTTTTCCCAGTGTGTATTTCTGCCTTCTTTATCAAAATTCAGGTGTCCATAATATCTGCTCTTCGACTCAGTTCCATTTATCAACATGTCTATTTTTATGCCAATATTATGCTGTTTTTATTGCTCTGTAGTACAATTTGAGGTTGAGGAATGGTGACACCTCCAGCAGTTCTTTTATCGTTCAGGATTGTTTTAGATATCATGGAGTTTTTGGTTTTTCCATCTGAAGCTAAAATTGTCCTTTCAAGTTCTGTGAATAATTGTTTTAGAATTTTAATGAGGACTGCATTGAATCTATAGATGGCTTTTGGTAGGATGGCCAGTTTTACTGTGTTAATCCTAGTAGTCCATCAACATAGGAGATCATTCCATCTTCTGATGTTTTCTTCAATTTCTTTCACTTGCTTGATTAAAATTGCACCCTAAGATTTTTTAGGGCTATTGTGAAAAGGATTATTGTTTACCTGATTTCTTTCTCAGTCTGTCATTTGTATATAAGAAGGCTACTGTTTTTTTGTGTATTGATTTCATATCCTACTATTTTGCTGAAAGTTTTTATCAGCTGTAGTAGTTTCCTGATGGAATTTTTAGGATCACTTATGGATATAATTATATCATCTGCAAATAACGATACTGTAAGATCTTTCCTTCCTATTTTTATTTCTTTGATCTTTCAGTTGTCCTATTGCTCTAGGTAAGAATTAAAATACTACATTGAATAGGTATGGAGAAAGGGGTCAACTTTGTCTGTTCCTGATTTTAGTGGAGATGCTTTAGTTTCTCTCCTTTTAAGTTGATGTTGGCTATGGTTCTGCTGTAAACTACTATGTTTATGTATGTCCTTTGTTTCCCTGATCTCTAGAGGACTTTTATCATAAAGGGGTGTTGGATTTTATCAAAGGTCTTTTATATATCTGTTTATATGGTAGATTATATGATTGATTTACGTCTGCTGAACCATCTCTGCATCTCTGAGGTGAAACGTACTTGATTATGGTAGATTATCTTTTTGATGTGCTCCTGGATTTGGTTTGCAAGTATTTTACTGAGAACTATTACATATATCTTCAAAAGGGAAACTAGTCTAATTCTCTTTCTCTTTGAGACTTTATGTGGTTTGGGTATCAGGATAATTGTGATGTCATAAAAAGAACTGGGTGATGTTTCTTCTGTTTCTTTTTTGTGGAATAATTTAAAGAGTATTGGCATTAATTCTTTGAAAGTCTGGTAGAATTCTGCACTAAAGCCACCTTGCCCTGGGATGCTTGGAGGGGGAACTTTTAATTACTGTTTCTATTTCTCTGGAGGTTATAGATCTGTTTAAGTTGCTAATTAGATCTTGCTATAACTTCATTAGGTGGTATATATCAAGAAAACTATAGATTTCGTTTAGATTTTCCAATTTGGTGTAGCATAGGTTTTTTTAAGTATGCTTAGAATTCTCTGGATTTCCTTGGTATCTGCTGTTATGCCCCCCTTTTGTCTCTAATTTTGTTCATTTCTACCTTCTCCATCAACTTTTTAGTTAATTTGGCTAAGAATTTGTCAATATTATTGATTTTTCTCAAAAAACTCTGTTTCATTGATTCTTTTGATTTTCTTGCTTGTTTGTTTATGTGTTTCTATTTTATTGATTTCATCCCAGAATTTGATTATTTCCTCCCATCTACTTTTTGGCCATTATTTCTTCTTTTTATTCTGGAGCTTTTAGGTATGCTGTTCAATTGCTAATATGCAATCTCTCCAAAATTTTATACATGTACTAAGTGCTATGAACTTTCTTTTTTGTGTCCCATAAGTTTGGGTATGTTTTATTTCCATTTTTATTCAGTTCTAGAACATCTTTAATTACTTTGTTAATCTTTACTTTGACCATATTTTATTCAGTAGAGAGTTGTTCAGTTTCTATGAGTTTGTAGACTTTATGTTGTCTCTGTTGTTGTTGAAGTCCAGCCCATGTGGTCTGATAACATACAGGATATTATTTCAATTTTTGTGGATCTGTTGAGACTTGCTTTATGTCTGAGAATATGGTCAATTTTGGAAAAGGTTCCATGAGGTGCTGAGAAGAAGGCATGCACTTTTGTGTTTGGGGAAATGTTCTGTAAATGTCTGTTCTGCATACTTGGTTTAAGACGTCCTTTTGCTCCAGTATCTCTTGGTTTAGTGTTTGTCTACATGACCTGTCTATTGGTGAAAGTAGGATATTAAAGTCACGCACTACCACTGTTTGAGGGTCAATACGTGACTTTAGCTGTAGTACTGTTTCTTTTATGAACTTGGATGCCATTTTGTTTGGTGCATAGATATTTAGAGTCAGAATGTCCTATTGATGGATTTTTTTTTGATTAGTATATAGTGCCCTTCCCTATCTCTTCTGATTAATTACTCATTAAATGGTTTTGTTTTGTTTGTTTATTTGTTTATTTGTTTTGGCAGATATTAAAATGGCTAAACAGGCTTGTTTCTTGGGTCCATTTGCTTGGAATATCTTTTGCCATTCTTTTATTCTGAGGTGATGGTTGTCCTTGATGTTAAGGTGTGTTTCTTGCATGCAGCAAAAGAATGGATCTGTTTTCCTATCCAATTTGTTAGTCTGTCTTTTTATTGGGGAATTGAGACCATTGATGGTGAGAGTTATGAATGAGCAGCACTTATTTATTCCCATTATTTTATTGTTGTGTTGTTGAGAATTTTTCTTCATCTTTTTACTTCCTGATCTGAGATGATTTATTTCTTACATTTTCTTGAGTGTGGTTTATCTCTTCAAGTTGAAGTTTTCCTTTTAGTGCCTTTTGTGATGCTGTATTTGTAATAGATATTGCTTAACTTTGGTTTTATCATATAAGGTCCATCTTTCTCCAAATATGTTAACTGAACATTCTGCTGAGTATAGTAATCTAGGATGGCATCTGCATTGAAGAGTCAAATGTTATTCTAATAGGACTGCCTTTATATGTTACTTGGTCTTTTTCACTTGCAGCTTCTAATATTTATTTATTTTGAACATTTAGTGTTTTGATCATTAAGCATCATTTCATTTCTGGTCCATTCTCTGGTGTTCTGCAGTACTCTTATATTTTGATAAACATCTCCTTCTTTAGGTTAGGGAAATTTTCTTCTATGATTTTGTTGAATATATTTTATGTGTCTTTGACCTGGGTTTCTTCTCCTTCCTCTATTACTATTATTCATAGATTTGGTCTTTTCATAGTTTCCCAGATTTCCTGGATGTCTTGTGCATATAACATTTTTTTAAAAAAAACTGAGGTATTCATTTCTTCTATTTTTGCCTCCAATGTCTGAGATTTTCTCTCTTATCTCTTGTTCTCTATTGGTGAGGCTTGTCTCCAAGGCTTCTGTTTGAGTCCCTAAAATTTTCAATCCCAATTTCAATTTCAATGTTCACTCAAGTTTGAATCATTTTTAGTGATTCCATTTCCACTTTGATATCTTGAACAGTTTTCTTCATTTCACTTCACTGTTTGTGATTTCATAAAGTCCATTGATAGACTTATTAGAATATTCTTTAAGTTTCTTGAACATATACATATTTTGAAGTCCTTGTCTTGTGCTTCAATTATATTACATTTCTCAGGGCCTACTGTGATAAGGTTGCTAGATGTAGTGGTAACATACTGTCCTGGCTGTTGATTGGATTTTTACATTAGCATCTACACATTTGCATTGATGATGATGGTAATTCTAGGTGTTGATATCTGTTCTTGTCTTTGTTGGATAGATTTACCATCCCTTGGCTTCTGTTGCCTTCTCTGAATCTTAGAAGCATGTGGTGTCTATAGCTTGCCTGGTAGACAGTACTTCTGGGTCCATATCAGATGTGGGCTCTAAGGATCTTAAGTAAAATACGTTACAGGTTTTAGAAGCTGGTTTGCAGAAATAGAGATGAGATAGAAGGGCAGGGTGGAGTGTGTGCTGCTGATAGGATCCATAGGAGGAAGAAAAACTGCATCTGCCAAGAGAATCTGTGGAGTCCACAGGGAATAGAAGCAGAAAGGGAAGGTGGGACCTTGTAGGTGGTCTGGGGCTCAACATGAGACTGGGGAATCAGATTCCCTGGCTGACATGGCCATTCTGTTTCCAGGGAAAGTCTTGGATATTGTTGGGAGGGGTGTGATAAGGAAGTGAGGCTGTAGGAGAAGATCTGCTTAGTTCCCTACAGTAGGGCAGAGAGGAGGAGCGGCTGCTACAAAGCTGGGGCTAAGACTGAGGACCTGGAATTGGAGGATAAGAAGGAGAGTGAAAATCACGTACCAGATCCCCTGGCTGGCACAACCAGTGAGTTTCCGTGGAGCAATAATAATATTTAAAAATAGGAACCAAACTTCAGAAAATCAAATTGAAATATTTAGGCCTAAATCCAAATGAAGATGGTGGACTGTGACCATTTTAGATGCTCCTATAATAGAAGTCAAACTGTTAATTTCATAGTGAGAAATTTAATGTTCTCATTCTCTCTCTCTCTCTCTCTCTCTCTCTCTCTCTCTCTCTCTCTCTCTCTCCCTCCCTCCCTCCCTCCCTTCCCCCTTCCCTCCCTCCCTCCTCTTTCTCTCTCCCACTCTCTTTGCTTTTCCCTCCCTTCTCTCTGTCTCTCTCCCACTTTTTCTGCCTCTTTCCCTTCTCTTCCTCCCTCTCTGTCTCCAATCTTTTTCTTTTCTTCTTTCTTCCTTTCCCCTTCTTTCTCCCTTTCCCCATCTCCTCTCTTCTCTCTCACCCACCAACCCATATATATGTTAGCTCTGTAAAGGAAATGGCAAACAACAGTGGCCTTTAAACAGAGCCTCCCTATGGAATTATCTGCCACATTTCTTGACAGAGAGAGCCTCCTCCTTCTCTCCCTGTAACAGCATTGGCTGCTGCTCTTCCTCTTCATTATGCAGTAGAGAAATGGCCGTGTGTCCCATCAGTGCCACCTGGGGCTGAGAAGTATGCATCTGTGCTATGCTCTTCAGAGACCAATGATCTTCCTCCCTCTCCCAGACCCTGCCAGGCATTTGTGCCTTTTATCTGTGGTCCCTGGTGACAGAAGCTTCAGTTATACAGATGCCAGTACCATCACTTCTTTGATGTCTTAGTCCTCTGGAGATGAAGCAAGTGGGTAGCCAACCATGTTTCAAAGAATGACAGCCCCACCCAAAACAGTCCTATAAATCACACATAGTATGTTGACCCAGTCATGTTTTCTGGTGACTCAGGGTCAGCCTCAAGGGTTGGAAAAGAATTATGAGGCTTCCTGACTATACCATTATCTTTTCCTACATTGTCTCCTGACAACCCACCCACCAGTTGATTTGATGCATGTTGATTATGTTATTGGAGGGTAGATGTGAACATGCGGATTTTTGAATAAACATGAAGGTAGCTGTACTGACTTATCTGCACTTCCATCTGAACTGTCAATGAATCAGAGTGTACCCAGTCTCATGACCCACCAACAAAAGAACAAGCATGATTTTTTTTTAATTTAACTTTATCCCAACAACAGTATAATGTATTAGGTCTCATTATAGCATTTTCAAATAAAATTTTCTTATTGATTCTTCCACTCATTCTCCTGCCTGCCTTATACCTTCCACACCCCTATCATGTCCTTTCTGCCTCCATGTTTCATGTACCCTCCCCTATCCCTTCTCAACACCTCTCTTTTCCTTTCTCTTGTCTTCTTTCTAATTCCATGCCTAACTCCATACTTTATAACCCTTATATCCATACATGTAAATGCAATAAGCAGGATCCTCATAATAGAAAACATGATTTTTATGAAAAGATATGATTTTGAACTATACTTTTAAAGTGTCTTCACTTGCTTTTCTTTGTTTATTTGTTTTTGTTTGTTTGCTTTCCTCTTTTAATTTTAATTATGGAAAATTGCAGAGTGTTCTAAGAGGTTCTATGGTTGTCACATTATGTATGCTTCTAAAAGTTCTTTCAAGGTTCATTTCTATAGCTGATACTGCATGTATATTTGTTTATTTTAAGATTTATTTATTTATTTATTATGTATATAGCATCTTGCCTGTATGTATGCCTGTGGGCCAGAAGAGGTCACCAGATCTCATTATAGATGATTATCAGCCACCATATGGTTGCTCGGAATTGAACTCAGGACCTCTGAAAGAGTAGCCTGTTCTCTTAACCTCTGAGCTATCTCTCCAGCCCATGTATTTACATTTTTATTTGAATAACACTATACTCATTTGTGAGCCATTGCCATCAAAACCAACAATAAACATAATCCTTCTGAAAGTTTATATCTTCTAAAAAACTAATCTAAAAAGACAAAGGCAAAGATTTGGGAGCTGGGGAGATAGCTCAATAAAAATTGTGAATGCCTTGCAAACACAAGGACCAGAGTTCAAACCCAGAAACTCATATTAAAAGAAAAAAATAGCTAGGGATGATGACAACATGCTTGTTTGTGACCCCAATACTGGGAAGGTAGAGACAGGGCTAATGAGACAGCTTAGCCTACTTGACTAGTTTCAGGCCAGTAACTGACAGTATCTCAAAATAGCCAAACAAAAAAATGGTAGAAAAAACCTGGGAAATCATATCAGAGATAAACAGGAGGTAAGCTTATATAATATAGACTATATATTACAGAATATATATATAAATATATATGTGTATACACACACACACACACACACATATATATATATACATATATA
>NW_022196913.1:14924428-14930130 GCF_008632895.1 Mastomys coucha | reverse complement strand
ATATATATATATATATATATATATATATATATTTACTGCAGGGGTGATCTAATTCAAATCCAGGCAATCAAACCAGATGCAGAACAAAATGGTGCTTGAACACTGAGCAAAGAAGCCAACTCTCATCTTGGGGTCTTGGTGCTTGATATACAGGTTTAATGCTATACCTTGGGTCAGATTTGATGAGCTGTACTAGAATGAGGAGCCTGAATGAATGTGTCAGCGACATCCTTGAAGCCCTTAATCTCAATGAACAATGAGGTGGCACCTCAAGGTCATGATAGCTTAGCAAACATCAGCAGCTATAATATGGTTCATCCTTTTGGGTCTGTTTTATATGTTTGTTTGGTTGTTCTTGCCAAAAGCTTCTCATTCAGGAAGAGATTTTCTGTAGGCTTTCATATCCTCCTCTTGACATTACTTACCAAGAAGATTCATCCAGGACTCAATACATGGTACTCCAGTGTGCTAAGGCACAGAAAAGCACCCAGAACTCAAGGAACACTATACTTAGTGACTCAAGCCTGCAAGTGATTTTCTGAGTCTGATTCAGGTTATGAGAATGTGTTTGTCTTGCTTCAAAGAGACTAGTGACCTTTCCTAATACAGTCTTACTTCACTTCTGAATTTTTCTTCACTATTTATCTTTAAGCCATGTAACTGGACAAACTTTACCAATGCCCACAGAGCATTGCCCCACAAGCTCCACTGAGTCTATGAAGTTGGTGCTATACTTCATCGTTTGAGCTGAAACAAACTGAGGAATAGGTAGAAAGAGTGCTTTAGCCTTCTCCAGACTTCTAGATACCAGGTTCAAAATTTTGCTTCTCCAGTTTCTGGGCCTTCTGGTCCCTAAGCTGTTGACTGAGCCATGTGACCTCAGAAACAGCATGCAGCTTCTCTGTGTGCCAGCCTTCTTGGTGCACAGGTAGAATGTTAGCATCTCATAGGCACTCTGAGAGGCACTGAGCTGGAGCATGCTGAGTACATCTCCAGTGTTCTTATATAGTCAGTGCTACTAAGAAGCCTACCATGCCAGTCACTTCTCTATGGAAGCTGGAGCAATTACTACCTGGGACAACTGAACTGCAGGAAGCTAGGGACCAGAGCCTGAAAGCCCCAAGACTTCTCTAGAATCCCTGGCATCCATAGAGGTGACTCCCCTGTCACCCTGGTATCCATAGAGGTGACTCCCCTGTCACCCTGAAGCTTGTACTCTCCTCTTCTTGGGACAATTATAGAAAGCTCCTGACCATTCTGTCTGAAAAGTGTCCCCCAGTCAGCATGATGGGAGTCACAGCCTGTAGTTGCCCCATTTCCAAACTGTACAAATTCTCAGAGGAGAATGTCAACCTCTTCCTCTTCTTCTTCCTCCTCTTCCTCTTCCTCTTCCTTCTCCTCCTTCCAGACTACTGAACCACATGAGCTTACACTGGCTTTCACTTTAAAATGCTCCCTCCCCAATGCACAAGTAACCATGGTATGTACCTACCTTTTCTACAAACATGCACACACATACACACACACATACACACATACACACACACACATACACATCCATACAGACATGTGCATACATATCATATGCATACATACTATATAAATAAACACATAAATGCATATTTACACATATGCATACTCATATGCATATATACACATATATGAAACATATGCATATATATACCTATACATGCATATGTACACATTGCATGTGCACACACACACACACACACACACACACACACAAAACTGTAAGCTTAGCTCTTTAACAATCTTCCTTCAGAGACTTGGAGAACTGGGCATAGTCCATTCAGGAACACCCACATTCCTGCCCACTTACTACCCATGCAGCTTCACAGAAAGGACTTGCTTTTCTTGAGCTTTTTCTAGCCTATGAGATCACTCCCACACCTACTTGAAGGTTTGAACAGCTTTGTAATCTAACAGTATGCATGACATTTGATACATTTTCTTAGACTGCTTGGGCTATCACAATAAAACACCGTGGCCTGGGTATCTCCCACAATGGGCATTTATATCTCATGATCTTAGAGACTGAAAGCAGAGGAGCAAAGGGCCAGCAGAGTTGGCATTCTGAAGGCTCCAGGGCTGGTTTGAAAATGGCCGCCTTCTTGCCATGTCCTCATGTGAACTTTCCCTATGTGCACCTCGTGTCTCTTCCTCACCATGTAAATGCACTCACTAAGCCTTGTGGGATAGGTCCAGCTCGGAGGTTTCTAGAATAATGTCCTGTAATCTATGTTTGAACTTCTAAACCCAGGATGCAAAGTGCAAAGCTATGGAAGAGATCATTAAATTTAGTATAGCGGGTTGAATGAGAGCTGCTCATCTGCTTTCCAGGGTGATGTGTTTGCTTCACTAGATTCGACTTCAGGTCAGACTGATTTAGTCAGCACAGACCGTAAGCCAGCTAAGGATCACTATTCCTCATAGGCCAAATCAATACTTCTTCAAATAACTTTTACAATGGGAGAAACTAGTAATCCAGAATTTAAAATTTATAATTAGATCCAGATATCTATTTTAAAAAAATCAAGGGCAGAGGTTCCTATTCGCTACTCCATGTTCACCCTGTCATGATGAGACCTTGTGTTATGGACACTAATATTATTTTTGATAAATGAGAAAGGATGAATGGATTCCTTTAAGTGGTGTTTTTCAGAAACATCAGTCAGTCATCTGCAAGGTTAGCATCCCTGCCCAGGTAATGATGCATCACCCGGGGGCGATGCTTCAGGGAGGAATATAAAGGATAAGTATGAAGAACTAAGTTCAAGCTTTTGTTCCACGCAGCCATAGAGGACCCAGGAAGCACTAAGCTTTCATAAAAGAAATCCACCAGAAAGAATGGTTCCATTCAGTGTTTGTGTCTGTGAGACTCATGGTGAGAAATAAGACCACCAGTAGTGGGAACTGGTCACAAACCTACACTAAAGCAAGATAATGACCTTTGTCTGGGAGCTATCAGCTCTAATATAGAGCTGATATTTGTGCTGCCTCTTAAATGTCAAAGAACATGGCCAGTTCTGTCTCAGTAGAATGTCCAGGAAGCTCCATGCAGAGCGGATAAGCTGCACAGTCCCATTCAGCTAAGAATAAAAAATTAGTCTTATGGAATGGCAGAGCTAGAAGAAGCCTCAGAATTCACGTTTTTCAAAATGGGGATGTTGTCTGATGGGCCCAAGTAAGTTGACAAGCACTGACTTGTCACTGCAGCCTTGATCGAAGGAGGTCAGTGAAGCGATATCCATGCTGAAGGTGGCTTTGGCTTCTCCCTGGGCATTGTTCACCTAGCATCTCAGCCACGCTTCCATTATTATAGCTCCCCTCCATCTCACCATTGCACAAGATCATTAAAATATCATTAAAATCATGATAAATTCTAGCCGGGGATAGGAGTGTATCTCAGTTAGTAGAGAGCTTATCTAACGTGGACAAATCACAGTGTACAGAAAGGGTGTGATGGCTCATGCTTTAACATTCTAGCACTCAGGAGGTAGAGGTGGGAGATCAGGAGTTCAAGATCACCCTCAGCTACACAATAAATGAAAGTCTAGTTTGGCACATATGAGAACTTGTTTCAAAAATAAGTAAACCGAAGCCAATAGTTAACTGATGTGTTAGGGTCATGTCCTAGAAACAATTCACTCTAGGAAGATGAGGCAGAAGGATTGCTGGGAGTCAAGGGTAGCCTGGGCTGCACAGTGAAATTTTGTCTCAAAAAAGGGACAAAGTTTTCAAAAAAAACTATAAATGCATAAGAGTCAAATACATCTATCACTTTTCCTGGCAATAGATGATGCAAGGGAATTTTTCAAACAGAAAAGGAAGTAAAAACAGACACAAATATAAAGGGCCCTTTTGTGACTCTTCTCTCTCTCTCTCTTTCTCTCTCTCTCTCAAAGTAAAATGACAAATTCAGGGGTAAAAAATAGTTTTCTAAAAGGATTTGAAGAGAAAACTGGCAAGAGATAGAATGTCAGATGATGCTGGGAGAGTGACAGCCGCAGTGACAGATACCATAACTGCACAAGTGTGGGCGAGTTAGATCAGACGCTGGCCTTTCACAGACACCTAACAGCTCCTGAATAACTACGGTTAAAAGTAGCCTGGGAGGTCCCTGTGCAGATGCCTGCCACTCTGAGAACATGCTTTCCAAGCCATCTGCTACCAGACGCAGAGCACCCTTAGTGCCTCCGAGACCGTGCCATCATAGCGCATGCCATCTTTGTGGTCTTCGCTGATGAACATCCGTGTTATACACTGGGTCTAGAGTAGAAAGCTTTACATCATTGCATCACTAGAGATGGCATGCCAGTGGTTAGACACAGCCCAGAATGAGAGTCAGTGAGAGTTGCTAGGAAGCTAGCTCAGACAGGAAAGTGCTTAGCATACAAGCATGAAGACTTAACTTCACTTCCCAGGGGCGGGTGTTGGGTGGAGGCGGGGAATGAGTAAATAGAAAAGCTAGGCATGATGAGATGGGGTTGCAGAGACAGGCAGGTTCCTCAGGCTTATTGGCCAACCAGCCCACATTATGTCTTTGTTAATCTTCTCTAACGCACATCCATTTTATAGGCGGGGTCTAGAGCAGAAAAGCTTTCCAGCTTGTTGGCCAACGAGCCCATGTTACTTGGTAAGTTTCAATTCAGTGAGAGACCCTAGCTCAAAAGGTAGATGAAAGGTTCCCGAGAAGTAACACCTGAGATGGCCCTTTGCCTTCACAACCACATAAGCACGTGTGCATCCTTCACACATGGAAAAGGAATCAGCAGGGGCTATATAGGTGGCACAAAGGAAGAGGCGATTGCCTTATACACAGAGGACCAGAGTGCTAATACTATGGCATCCATTAAAAAAAAAAAAAAAAAGCCAGATATGGCTATGCAAGATCGCAACCCCACCTAGCTTTGCAGGATGGCAACAGGTGCCTCCCAAGAACTTCCTAGCCAGCCATTCTGGTCAAAATGGTGAGCTTGCAGTTCAGTGAGAGACCCCCTCTCAAAACAATACAGAGAGCTGCAGAGGCAGAGAGATGCCTTCGTGTTGCTCTGGCCTCTGGATTCAAGTGAGTATAACGGGTGACCAGGAGCTTCAGATGCCTGACACCTTGACCGATCCACCGTGATGGACTAGACCTGAACTGTGAGCAAAAGAAACCCTTTCTCCTTCCTTTGTCGGTTCATTTTATCTCAGCGACCAAGAGTAACTAGGAACACGGTGGGTGGTGGGTAGTGAGTGCAATAAGAATGACCTTAATGGCACCAAACTGTACGTTGAAGCATGGATAACATGGCTAATATCATGTCTTCCATACATACCACTGGTTTATATTTTAAAATTTTTATTATTTTGAGAATTTTATGTAGCACATTTTGATTATATCCATCCCTCCCCCAGTTTCTCCCAGACCCACCCTCAACTCACACAATGTCATGTTGTCTATCTGTCCCTCTGTTTTCAGGCTGCCAAGTCCAATTTGCATTGCTCGCTTATGAAGGCGTAAAGCCTGGTCTGCAGCTTTGGATTATTCAAGGGTCCCATGGTTAGAGAAAACTGCCTTTCCTTCTCGCAGCAGCTGTCAAATGCCAATAGCTCTGCAGCTAGAGCTGGGCTTTTTGCCACAGTCCCTGGGAGCATGTGTGTATATCTGCCACAGTCCCTGGGAACATGTGTGTATA
>NW_022196913.1:14867992-14924314 GCF_008632895.1 Mastomys coucha | reverse complement strand
TATATCTGCCACAGTCCCTGGGAGCATGTGTGTATATCTGCCACAGTCCCTGGGAGCATGTGTGTATAACTGCCCAGTGGTGAGAGCTAGAGCTGGGCTTTTTGCCACAGTCCCTGGGAGCATGTCTGTATATCTGCCACAGTCCCTGGGAGCATGTGTGTATATCTGCCCAGTGGTGTGCAGAAAGCACTGTTTCTTTGAAGTCATCCATACCTCTGCATCTTACCATCTTTCCACCCCTCTTCAGCAGAGATCCATGAACCTTGGTGTGGGGACATGACACAGTTGTCCATTAGGAATGCACATGCCATAGACTTTTATTCTCTACATGTTGACCAGTTGTGCAGTTAGAGTTAATTATCACCAAACACAAGAAGGAGTTTCTCTAAGGAGGGCTAATCTATGGGTACAACAAGAAATCACTAGGAGTCATTTTAATATTATGCCCAGTTAGCAGACCTACTACTATTTACCACTTTTAAAAAAATTTTTTTTAATAATACATACTTAGCCAGGCAAAATAAAACAGGCTTGCAATCCCAGCATTCAAGGGTGGAATCATGCTGATTATGTTAAGTTTGAAGCTAGCTGGGTTTAGTAGCAAAATCTTGTCTCAAACTAATAAAAAATTTTACCTACTCATGTCACCACCCCATTCAGTAACAAACAATTTGAGGACTGGATCTCTATTTTATATTTTTGACCTCTGTTCCCAGTGGTATATATGTGGCAGCCACCATCGAGACTAATCTACAGTCAATGAAGCCTGTATTTAAAAAAAAAAATGATTATAGAAGCAAAATTACCTATGTCTGCAGGATTGTAAAACTGAAAAGACTGAGGAGCAGGAAAAGCAGTCACTAAGAAAGTAAGGAAACATCCATGTAGGGCATTCCATTACATGGATTTTGAATATAGATGGAAATGAGTGTGACCTTGAACAAAAGAGACCTCTCAGCAATACCAGAAGTAGGAATGACATAAGATGAGAGACACTGTATCAATCTCCTGGGGAATAAAAAGAGAGAAAATATCATTTCTGCAATTGAGGGAAAAATAGGAATAAATGGAAATCATAAAATAATAATAAATATTAATTAAATATTAATTTATTATTATTATTATTCAAGATCACACTAAACATAAGTTGTAGTGCTGGCCTGTTGAACAATTCACAAGCCTTACTGCAGGAGACAAAAAAGCAACATATGGAGAAATATAAAAATATGCTCCCTAAAGATGCTGCCTCATCAGATGTCAAGATAAACCTAGATGAAGCAAAGCAAGGTGACTCTGATAGACCTAAGGGCACTCATGGATCCAACGGCAGAAGCTGAGACAGCCTGGGACTGAAACATCTCCTGTCACTGATGGCTTGAGTAGATGGCATTAAGAAATGAAAGTGGGGGAGGGCAATGTGATCACTCCTTAATGTTTACTATGCCTGCCTTGGAAGTGCAGGAACACACGTAAACCTGAGCATGGTGGTGCATGCTTGTAATTCCAGCACTGTAAGATAGAAAAACCTCTGAGGCTTGCTGGCTAGATAGCTCAGCCAACCTACCCTACCAGGGGAGCTCCAGGCCAGGGAGAGCCCTGGGTCAAAATGACACAGCCAATGACTCCTGAAAATTGACATCTGCAGTTAATCTCTGGCCTCCATGTGTACATGCACATACCTAAACAAATATAAACAAACATACACAGTAATAACAATAACAATAAAGATAAAAATGAGAGTAGGGACTAGTCCCAACTATCATTACTGAGGCATCCTTGGACAACACATCAATGCCCCTGAGAATGCCCACAGGTCAGTAAAGTGCATGGACGTAAACCACTCCAGAGACTGTTTTATGGAACCTTGTCTGCTTTATTGTATGTGAACAACTACTTATATAGTGGAAGCCTATCAACTGTGGTTGGTTAGCACGTTACCTTGGCTAAGCGGAAGATAGACATTAAAGGAGTCATGGAGAGTAGAGACTCATCCATAGACCAGCTACTAGCTATGCAAGCCAGAATTCAGTGTTCTGACTTCTGGGGCATGCTTCTTATTTAGAACCACAGTGTGCCAAGTAGGCTGGCTACCAGGCCCTGCCTGCATTTTCTTTTATAAGTTCCTACTCAGAAATGTCAGGGATCTATTTCCTCCGGTGAAGCTGGTCCAATCCCCTGCCTCAGTCTCCACCATGACAGATGTTAAATCATGGTTTTTGAATCCCTGGTACTTAGTACACCAAGGGCGTATTTTAAATGGATTTCTGAAGAGTGGGCAGTTGCCTTTTATAATCCAGATTCCTGTGATACCATTTTGCCCATAGTTGGACTCAAACTATGCTAAATAAACACTGCATCTCAGTCACTCGGGTAACTAATGACAGTGAGAGTCTCCACCTCAGAAGCTGCCTAAAGTTGAGTGACTTACAGTGTTAAAATATCTAGATCCCTAACTGAAAATAGTATCTTTTCATAAGCATTGCCTATTATTCGTATAAGTTGTTTTCAATGTCTTTGTTTTATTATAATAGCAATTTCAGGTCCAAAATAGTGGATTTTGTTACAACATTTTCATGCACATATATTACTATACTTTGTTCATATCCAGTCACCCACTGCCCTCTCTATGGCTCCTAACCCCCCAGTGCTTCTCTCCTCTCCCCAAATAGTCACCCATTGTGTGTGTGTGTGTGTGTGTGTGTGTGTGTGTGTGTGTGTGTCTAAGGAATATGGGTATATAAGCCTAGCTACTATCCTGTATTTTGCTAAACAGAAAGAATGAAAATAAAGCATTCTTAAATATAAAAATGTAGAACACTAAGCATCGCCACTCAAAAGTCAAACCTCAATTGCCCATATATTCAGCAATACATTACACAGAACTGCAAGACTTTTAAGACATATAAGTATAAAATAATTAGAATATTTTAATGCCCTTTAAATTTTAAAAATCACTATGAAGCATACCAACTCTAATTTTTAACAATCTTTTTATAGTATATGAGAGATTTTAAATTTCTCTTTGTGTTTCAGATTCACTGTTAGGATCAGAGGTTATCCCTCCTTTACTCAAACATTTTTATCAGCACCGTTTTGAGATATACCTAGATGACAAGGGGCAGGACACTATAGAGAAGGTTGTGAGGGACCTAGTATCCATCAATTTTGCTCTGAGTGAATGAGAAAGTGTCGGAGGGTTTTATGCTGAGGATCAGGAGGATCTGAGAGACATTTTAAAAGAGCCCCCCACCAGTGACTGTATACCAGATTATAAAGGGTTCAAGCTAGAAGGAAGAGAGATTTTTAGGAAACTGTGGCAGGAAATGATCCCATCCTGGTCCAAGATTCTGGATACATTGGAAGCAGAGTCAAAGGGTAGACAGGGTATGCTAAAGATAGGTGCTTTATCAGTTCTTATGGAAGGCACACAGGAACTGGCTTTCCTGAAATGAACATGTCAGCTTGTCTTTGTTTTGCTGTTTCTGGTTTGGTTTGGTTTGGTTTGGTTTGGTTTGGTTTGGTTTGGTTTGGTTTGGTTTCTAGGGGTTTTGTGGTACATTTGTCTATGCCCATCTCTGTGATTATGGCAGAGTAAAGACCTAGAAGCTATGTAGTGAGCAGAACTGTATAATCCCATTCTATGCCTGATTCTCATGGGGAAATCTTGACTCGGAGTCTCAACCTCTTTAATCACCAAGTAAGAAAGCAAGGCTATTTCTGGTAGTCCATGGCACCTCCTTCAGGACCTTCTCAGAGGGTCCACTGGGAAGAAGGCTTCCAAGTTGCCCAGCCTCCTGGGAACACTGATTTGATTGACTGTAGGGATTAGATAGTTATAGAATTTTCAAATTGACTAGCTTAGTTGCCATCAAAGTCCATAGTTTTCCAGAAGCATAAGAGTTGTGAAACATTTGCTATCTGCTATTGTGTTTACTTCTGTATTTAAAAATTGTCTTTTAAGATTCACTTCATTGTGGCAGTTTTGGGTGATTTCTTCTAATACTGGACTAACAACCACCTCAGTTACGCAGTCTTTGGGTTGATGAAGAGCAAGGAAGGGAGACACAGCCATGGGGACAAACCCTTTCTGGAGCCAATACACTGGGGATGTGAAAGCAGTTCTAGCAATATCTCACCTCACAGAATGGGAAGCTAATGGCTGATAGGCACCTGTCACATTATATGGCATTCTGAGTCCCGAGACAGTAGATCCATGTGATCAGTCTTCCTTTCTTCTGCTCAAATGGGATATTTCATCTTTACTTTGAAAGAATTTGAGACTGGGGAGATGGTTCAGTTTGTAAAGTGCTCACCACACAAGCATGAGGACTAGGTTTCAGATAGCCACTGTCTTGACACCACCTGTAACTCCAACACTAAGGAGGTAGAGACGGCATTCCTGGGACAACCTTGCTAGTCATTCTAACTGAATTGGCAAGCTCCAGATTCAATGAGAGATCTTGTATCAAAAAAAAGTGGAGAGTAACTTGAGATGACACTCTGTGTCAGTCTCTGGCTATACACAGACATATACACACACTTGCACAAATGGAAATGTGTGTAGGTATGTGCATATATGTATATACATACATACAAATATATGTTTACATACACACACAAAGAATTTTTAAATTTCTGAGTACTTTAAATCCTTCTGCTGCTTCCAAGGACTTCTGTTTAACAGTACAAAGACATCTATTCCCTGTTTGATATGGTTTACTGCAAATGACTTAAGAAATTGTATCTTTTAACCTCCATGACTTTAAATTTCAAATCACAATAAACTTCACAAGTCAAGGATCTGTCCATTTGTCAGCAGTCTGTGTTTAAGGACATGCTTTGTAGGATGGTCTTTATAGATCTGTCAAATTCAGATTGGAATATGTAATTCTCAGAGCTGTTTAGGGGACTGTAAAATAATACATGTAGAATGCCAGGAGATAGATTGTAAACACCAGGAGATAGACTTCGTTGTTCACTTCACCCTCAATCACCATAGCTGTCACATATGTGAAATGTCACATGATGTCCCTGGGTTCAGAAGTAAGAGGTTGCAGTGAACATGCTTGGAAGAGAGTTATAGAAAACATAGGCCACAGAAGGTGACACTGCTCATGTGGCCATCTCCCGAGCCAAAGGTTTGCTTTGGGTGTGAGTTTGATCTGAGAAAAGCACCTTTAGGAAATAGCATTACCACTTGGTGCTTCCTTGTATGCTTCCTCCTAAGAGGAACTTACTAAAGGGTAAGAATGGGGCATGGAGTTAGACCCAGGACTAGCCCCAACTCCATACAGTTGCTGGAGGGCTCCACACAGGCTGTCACCTCTGCCTTTGTCTTCTCCCTTTAAAGTTATGCAGTGTTTTAATAAATGTTTTTATATTATGCCTAGGATTCCAGAAGCACTAGATGCTCTTTATATATCCAATATTCCTTTTCCTAATGAATTTAACTCATTGAGCAAAATGGTGGATTTTATTAAAACATTTTCATCTATGTTTTCTGCCATCTTTACCCTTCATTGCCTTTCTTCTCTCCCACTGACCACCCTCCTCTCAAATAACAGCTTTTCTATGTATTTTAAGTCATGAAGGAAAATATATGATACAAGTCTTTCTGCGTTCAGCCTATTTCACTCCCAATGATGCTCTATAATCATCCACACCATTCACAGTATATCTCTTGTCATCCCCCATCATCAGTACAGCTAAACCAATGCTACCTGTGCCTTCTCTGCTCCAAATGGAAATCATCTGATAAGCCACTGTCTAGAGTCTCCTGTGTACCCGTGCTCCTGAAGTCTCTCATACTGTGGTCAGCTGATCTGAATGGTGACCACCAGCAGAAGTCTTCTTCTGCCTCTCTCAAGAATCTGGATAAAAACAGCCAGAGCAGAGAAGAAAGATGTGAGAAAGTATTTCTGAGGGTCACACCATTCCCAAAGCCCTCCCTACCCAGTGTTTTAGCAACATCTTCTTGCTGGATTGATTAACCACACAGTCAGAAGGAAGGAAAGTATCATTTCCCTTTGTATGTGAATCTCTCCCAGGTTAGTCCCCAGAAAGCGGTCCATTTTCGTGTCTTGCTCTTCACCTATAATTTTCTGTTCCCTGATCCTAAACTTTGAAGTATTCTAGTGATTTTACTCACATAAGACAAGTTGGGGGTTGGAGGTGAAACAAGAGAAGATAATATCAAGGTAAATATGGCCAAGAGTATGGCATACTTGTATGAAGTGTCATCATGAAATCTACTGTTTGTTTAGTGAATACATACTCTCTCCCAGCTCCCTTTCTCTGCACACATATGTATATATGTGCACACATATGTATATGTGTTCAATTTTTGGATGAGGGGGAAGATTCCCAATGCTTCCTGAATCCTAGCCATAAAGTTATACAAAAATATTCATATTATTAAAGAAAAAATCCAGAGATGGCAGTAATATGGGAACTAAGGAAAGAGATCGCTGAGGTTTTTCAAGAAAGCCCAGCAACACAGTCTGAAGATGAAGCCAGAAGTCCTGCTGCAACACAAGGCCTGAATTGTATCTGACTCACACAACAGCTCTCATGTTCTGAAGGATGGTTGGCCAGGATCATGGTTCCAGAGCTAATCTGTGCATCACTGGGATAATAAAGTGCTATATAGGCAAATGGCAGTCTTATTTTATTCATTTTATACTTTTCTCTGAAATTAGCAGTAATCCTTTCTTTTTTATTTAATTTTTTTTTTAACTTATTCACTTTACATCCTGCTCACTGCCCTCCCCATCCTGGTCAACACTGCCCACAATCCTTCCCCATATCCCTCTCCTTTTCTGCTGAGTGTATGGGAGCCTCCCAGGGTATCCCCTCACCCTGACACTTTCAAGTCTGTAGCAATAATCCTTTAAAGCCCATTAGAAATGGTGTTTTTCTTCTAAAGACATACTGCTCCAAAAGGGAGATTCATATCAGCATTCCCCATGGGATCGGCTTGCCCTGTGTGTTCACTGAAAGGCATTACATTTTTCAGCTGTCACATTTCAGCCATTGACCTTTATGGAAATGAGAAAAGGAATTAACTCTACTTGCTTGTAAGTCAAGGTCAAAAATCTACCACTGGAGGTTTCATGGCAAAAAATCATTTGAAAGGGCAGCACATGGAGCCTTTCTGGTCCCTTTCTTGTCCTGTTGCAAGTTAAAGAAGTGTTGCTTCTTCCACATTAGTGCTCAGAAAGTGGTCCGGTTTCATAGTCTTGTTCTTCACCTATAATTGTATCAAACAGAAGGGAAAGACATCATAGTCCTGTTTCTTAGAAATGTCACCTCCCTCTTTGGTACTCTTTCCCTCATTCTTGAACTTGATAAAGAGACCACTTGTCTTGCCCAGCAGTAATGAAGCCGCAGGGACATTGTGACCATTTCATAAGCTAGAGGTCTGTTGGTCCACAAAGAAATGTTAGTGAAACTGCACTGGTTTGTTTTGGCTCAGATTGGGATCTGGCTCCCACACTGAAAGGCTGGGCCAGGAAGACCAGAGGTTAAGAGTATTTGGCAAGTTCCCTCAGAAGTGAGCCTTTACCTTAAATTGTTCATATATACCCCACGTCTACTTTTTTCAGTGAGAGTCAGGACAGCACATGAAAAAACCCATGGTCACTAGGGAGAGCAAGATTTACATAGCCTGACAATGGAAGAAACAAGTCACTCCAAGTTTAATTGTCCAATAAACACAGAAGTTCTTGCCGTGACACCCAAGTGTCTTCTCTACTTGATATCAACTTAGTCCCACTCTGCTTACACCATAAACCTGTATGAGACAAAAACACAAACCCATCAAGCAAGCCCTAAGACAATGTATCTGCTTCAGAGAGCCAAATCTGTATAGTCCTGACCACTCTGAATCCCAAGTGAACTTTGTCCTTCTATTTTCTTTAGCATGCAAGATAGGAGCTTCATTTTTACATTGCCATGCATGTCTGTCATTGAATTTCACTCATGATCCTATAGTTGGGAAAAATGCATCTTAGGTTCAAGATGGCACCTTGCTGTATAGGATTCAACTCCTGTGGAAATCAGAAGCAGGCTACCTGACCTGATCAGAAAGTAACAACTAACAGGAAATGTTTCACAAACTCTTCTAAGTGGTAACTTCTGGCAGCCTTTTTCTGTGGCTGTCATTCTAGAGATCAGTAAAAATAGTGACAGAATACATCTCTGGATCTTGAAACTCCCAGGTCCAAGATGTTAGTAGGAATTGGCCTCCTCCCCAAATCTCAATGATGTTCAGAAAAGAATTCCTGTGTACCAACTGAAGAACACTTTCTTTTAAACCCCCAGAGAGAATCATCTTCTGCCTATGCTCATGGGGTGTGGCAGATACCCTAACAGGGTCACAGCTCAATTATTTGCCATTATTTTCTGCCTCCTTACTAGATCCTTCTACACTTCTGTGGCTCCAAGCCCTTGGAAGGTTTCCAAGATGGAGACACCCTTACACCACATTCCTCTGTGCCCTGAATAGTGAGATTATCAGGCACACCCACCTGCCCCTGCACTTCCTTCCTGCTCAATTTAAATCAACAGTAAGCTGTTGTTCTTTTGACTGGGAGCCAGTCCATACAAAGTAGGCAGGAAGATTGTTCCCTATCTATATGCAAATAGGCTGAGTACTCCCCAGTCTCCCAGAAAATTCCCTTTTAACCAAATGATTTATACTTCTGTTTCTTCATGTATAAAATTAATGGTTAGGGGCTAAATAACCTGAGTGCCCTTCCAGTACACTAAGTCCATATTGTGATCCCTACGGAGAACAGTATTTGCACACAGTGAACAATGAGAAAGAAAACAAACCACTCCATGTTTAAATGCCCAATAAACACAGAAGTTCCTGTCATGACACCCAGTGTCTTCTCTACTTGATATCAGTTGATTCCCACTCTGCTTGTACCAAAAACCTGTAGGCAACAAAAACACAAGCAATCCCTAAGGCAACTTATCTGCTCCAGGCAGCCAAATTTGTGTAGTCCTCACCAACCCGAATCCCAAGTGAATTTTTTCATTTTAATTTCTTTTGTCTGTTTTATTAACTGTTTAGTCAACACACAAAATATAGGCTTCATTATGGCATTTTCTTATACGCTATCATTGTGTTTTTTTCATATCTATCTTCTCCATTGAGCTCCCTTATTCTATCCCATATAGCTCTCCTTCTGTCTTCATGATTATGTGTGTATGTATATATGTATATGTGTGTGTGTGTGTATATATATATGTATATATATAGGCAAATATTTCTAAATATGGAAGAAAATTTGACATTTGTCTTTCTTAACCCCTCATAGTGCTTTCTCCTATTCCCCAATCCCCACTCTCTAGATTTCTTCTTCTCTCCCAACCCTGCTATACTCATGTCATGTCAAATATATGTATATACATACATATTAAATCTGAAGTCTGCGTCATTTGTTGGCCCTTTAGCTAAAGTCAAATGTAGTGTCTATTCATATCAGTTTACTATCTGTTACATCCTCCATCCTATTTTTGATGACTTCCACTTAGTCTTCAAAGCCCTGCCTGGAGTACTTCCTACTGTGAGCTGTTCCTGAGTGTTCCATGGCTCTTTTCAGTATGCCCATAGACGCTGTCATGTGTACATGGAAGCTCCATCAACTCTACTGAGAGCTGTTTAGCCTCTTGCTTTTCCAACCACAGGGTCCAGTACAACATGCATATTATACCAAGCTCTCAATGACTTAAGCCCAGTTGGAATAAATTCTACTATATTTAGCCCTAAGTTCAATACAAACATTCCATTGTATATCCATAATCAGTTCTATAGAAAACTCAGGTGAATCTATGGGCAGCCCTGGTTGTGGGGTAATTGGTTTGTTTTCATTACTTAAAGACTTTAGAGGGCAAATTTTGCAGAAGATTCAGGGAATGGGCTGACAATCATGGGAGAAACAACATTCTGCCCTAAACTGCCATCTTGATTTAAGTGTGTGCTCCCAGCCCCCGTTATCACTGTTTTGCCTAGCAAGGAAAAAATATAAATTACACAAAATTCTGGCTGTCCCCTTTCAGGCTTCACAGGATCTGGGTGCCAGTATGTCCCTACACCTCTTTTACAGACCAACAGAGACAATTCTGTTCCTTTCCCCCACTTCACCCCTTTTTTTTCCTTATTCTTTCTTCCAGTGAAAATATTAAAGTGCATTTTTTTTTTATAAATTCTATAGTCCTTTGGCGTGCTGCTAACACTAGCTTGCTGTGCTCTAGGTAGCATGAAGAACACAGCAAGGGAAATCAAATAGTTTGGACAATGACATTTCATAACTAGATATTCTAATGTACAAAGAAACTCTAAAAGAGGTATGGATGAACAAACTGTAATTCTGGACCTCAGAGCTCTTGGGGGTTCCAATTTCAGACCATTAAATCATTTTAGTATTTGGGGAAAGGCATGTATACTTATTTATTATAGGATAGGATGGGAAACATCAAAGAGAGGCTGGAAAGGTGGCTTATCAGTTAGGAGTACTCTTTGCTGTTACAGAGGACTGGACTCTGGTCCCTAGCACCCACAAGAGACAGGTCACGTCCACCTATTACTCCAGCTCCAGTGGATCCAGTGCCCTCTTTTGTCCTTCACAGGCACTGAATGAATGTGCAACTCATACACTCACTTATACCCTCCCACAGAGTAGGATATTATCACATGAAATTTATTTAGGTTGAGTATGTATAAAATGTGTCTGGGTGAGAATGCAGAGTGTGTTTCTTTCTATAAGATACATTCATATTTAGATGCTGACTGACTCACAAGAATCTGGGAACTTAGATCTAAATCACTGTCATTCAAGTTTCAAGAACATGAAAGGATAAAGATAAATGGAGAACTGGTTTGGTATCAATTAAATGAGCCTGAAACACTCAAATTACTAAACTAGGCACTACTATATGTTTTAATCCATTTCTTATTTTGAGTTTATGGAAATAACATTCATGAGTGAAGCAAAGGTGAGGCTAAGGATATGGTTTGCCTTGCATGCCTGAGGTCCTGGATTTGATGTCCATCACTGCAGAGGGGACAGGAAACTAAAGTAAATGGAGATGATACTGGGTATGTATAGGCAAAGATGGTGTCTTATAGTTGAGGTTGCTGCAGACTCCACTCAGTCCCCTGGTGTCACCTCTCCACTGGCTTTATATAAAAGAATCTTCTTTTTTCAGTGATTCCAAACAGTTTAATGTAATTCTAAGACAGTGTGATCACATTGCTATACGAATCCAATATGCATATGTGAGTTTACAGATTCAATTAATAACTCACTTCACCTCAGAGACCAAGAAAATGATCAAAAAGAAACTGAGTAACAAGCTATAACAGATCACCACAACAGGACCCCCGCCTCACCCTACAGTTAGTAACATTACAATTAAAATAACCATATTCTTCTATAATTTTTTCTGTTAAAATCATCTCATAAATTTACAATGCTATTATTAGTTTCCAAGACTAATATAAATTTACTCCACTTTTCTACAATGAAAATGATGATTAATTTATAAGCACACAATGTCATGATGAAAACAAGCATTTCAGTAGCAACAACTTCATCAGCTAAGAATTAGTTTTCTTGAATAGCATTCTAAAGCCAAGTAAAATGTCCATCCTTATAGCATACCTATAATGAGACTAAGGAACAGGTTACATAGAAGTCTATGACACACTGGTTTATCCTTAAAAAAAAAATTAGATATTTATAAATTTAAAAAAAAAGAGAGAAAGAGGTCACAGAGGAAAAAGAGGTACACAAGAAAGTACTGCTGCACGCAATAATCCCCACACAGATTAACATGGATTGACACTTTATTACAGAAACCATGACAGGCCAGGGCTCTCAAGAGGTTATCAAGACTGAGCTGACCTGGTAGAGAAAGATCTAGGTGAGATGACCTGCAGGGAGGGAGCCTCATTCCTTGGCCTGGGGGATGGGTACTGCCACTGAACTGTGGGGGACCCATGGCGACCTGTGGTGACTCCTCACTACCCATGTTTGCTTTGCATTCACAGCATGTTCTTCTGTCATTCTCTTTAGGTCCCTCTCAACCAATTTCCAAATGATTCCCTGGCCCCATCCACACCTGACTCCCCACCATAGATCCATGCTCAGGCACTCAGGACTCCCAGAAAGCTCAGCTCTGGGAGCCATGCCCCTGCCTCCCTGCCTGGCTGCAGAGCTGTTCATGGATTGCTCTTGCTGTCAGTACTCAGGCTCAGGTTATGAGGAAGGATGTGGAAGTTGAAAGTGACTTAACTGTGCCATCCTCTAGCTTTCTGAGTCTGAGTGGAGCACACATGCACACACACACACACACACACACACACACACACACACACAATGTTCCCTTCAGAGCAGAGGTCCTGTTCACACTGCCTCCAAGTCTGTTGGCTTTCTGCCTTCCACATCCCTCTCTCTTGTGTTATTTAATACTGGCTTTCTTCCATGGGTTGCGTAGGGCACAATCATTTATAGCCTCCAAAGCACCCTTCACCCCTTTATGTGTGTATTTTAACCAAATGAAGTTGACAAGAAACGCATATGTTGGGGCTGCAGGATTCCTAGTATAGTAGAAGCATTGTATAGAGATGTTGATATATATGTTTGTATGTATATATACATATGTGTATGTGTGTGTGTGTGTATGTATATCAAGCCAAATTTCTGACAGAAAAGTATAGCTTTATGGATGAGAAGGGAAAAGAGCCCTTTTATACTGGCTAGTTTTGTGTGTCAACTTGACACAGGTTGGAGTTATCACAGAGAAGGGAGCTTCAGTTGGGGAAGTGCCTCCATGAGACCCAGCTGTGGGGCATTTTCTCAATTAGTGATCAAGGGGGTAGGGCCCCTTGTGGGTGGTGCCATACATGGGCTGGAAGTCTTAGGTTTCATAAAAGAGCAGGCTGAGCAAGCCAGGGGAAACAAGCCAGTAAGGAACATCCCTCCATGGCCTCTGCATCAGCTCCTGCTTCCTGACCTGCTTGAGTTCCAGTCCTGACTTCCTTTGGTGATCAACAGCAATGTGGAAGTAAACTGAATAAACCCTTTCCTCCCCAACTTGCTTCTTGGTCATAATGTTTGTGCAGGAATAGAAACCATGAATAAGACACCTTTAGAGGTTGGAGCCAGCCTGGATGTCTCCAATGAGCAAGACACGTCATGCTTCACGTGCAACTAAGACCCCAGGCCCCAGCCCTTACCTCACCTCTGCAAAGCTGAGAGGCCCAGAGGGCTCTGCTGCTTGCTCTTTGTGGGTACCCAGCAACAAAGGCCTAGGAGAGTGAGGAGACAGATCAGAAGGACTGGAATTCTTCATCCCATTTTGCTCTGACCACATGTTTTGAGCTACAGCCTGATATTACCTCACATTTCCAAAAAAGTAAAACCATGAAGATGGCAAGAGAGATTTGTTGCAGTGCTTAGCTTTCGGCTGCCTGTGACTTCAGGCTACTCAGGACATAAAAACACACTCCCTAAAACAAGAACATATAAAAGAAACTTGGTGACTAGTTCCTCATCCAGCAAGTCCTCAAGTGAGGAGGGAAATAGCAAGCCACCAAGAAATGCTATTGCTTTAGTTCTGTTTCTTACAACTATTTCCAAAACAAAGACTTATCCCTAGAACAAGAGAGAAGCACTGTGTAAGATGTGTATTTTTCTCCGTGCTATTGCATAACAGCAGCAGAAGAGCCTGGCACTGTGTTTGCTGAATTGCACCATAGCAAATCTTTCTCCCTTTCTTTTTAAACAGGCAGAGTATAAATGAATTTCAATTGATAATAACAGTATAAGAGACCTTGTTTGTTTGTTTGTTTGTTTTTCTCCTTGGCTATAGAGATTCGAGAAAAGCCCTACTGTCTGTGGCATCCTGATCCCCCACAAGGGTGGTATCAGAGTACATCCTCACCATCCCTATACTAACCTCTTTTTCACTGAATAACAAGCCCTAGGAGGTCCTGGGAAACTATTGAAATGTGCAAATGTCAATGGCCAATGGATGCAGTGTAGCCAATAAACAAGGCAACTTTTGATCACACAGCCACCCTGTTTTCCTGATGTTAGAAGTATATGACAGAACTATAGAGATAGCTTGAATAGTAAAGTGCTTGCCTCATAAGTACGGGGACCTAAGTTTGGATCTTTAGCACTCATGTAAAAAAGTAGATGTGACTGTGTGTACCTATAATCCCAGCCCTGGATAGGTGGAGACAGGAGGATATATGGGACTTGATGACAGCCAATATAGCTAAATCAGTGAGCCTGGGGGTTCAGCAAGAAACCCTTCTTCAAAAAATAATGTGAAAAGGGATAAAGCAAGGCACTTAACAGTGACCTCTGGCTCCCATGTCCACTAGAACATGTACACATACATACACCACATATACATCACACAGACACAGGCAAAGAGAGTAACCTATAACAAACTAGGTTGTGAGATAAAGAAATGTAATGTTTGATCTTGTGCTTCATAAGTGATCCACAGAAATGCTAGTTATGCCAAGTTGAGAACCTGTTACACCTCACAATCTATGAGGCACTCAGAACGTCTTAATTTTCTTATATTTCTTCGCCTGATTTGGGGCCAATGAAATAGTACAGTAGTACATCCTTACTGATAGGTCAAGAGACCCAGATACATGTTTGTACTTGTTATTTTCCTGTTGCTGTGATGACATATCATGACCAAAACAACTTAAGAAAAAGTTTATTCAGGCTGTGGTTCTGGAGGGAAAGTTACAGCATTGTTGTAGAACCTGGGATCAGAGAAGTCACATTTTCATCTGCATTAAGGGAATGAAGAGAGAGAACAGAAAGTGAAACAAGGCTATAAACCCTCAAAGCCCATTCCTAGTAATGTACTTTCTTCAGCAAGGCTCCATCTCCTAAAAGTCCAATAATCTTCCCAAACAAGGCCATCAACTACAAACCAAGTGCATTCAAATATGTGAGTCTATGGAGAACATTTCTTTACCGTAATATCCAAGCATCTATTATCACAAAATTAGATCAGTGTGGTAGAAATTAGGAAAGTGAGCCTTTCAACCCAGATCATCCTTTACTTGAAATTCTTGATAGGCTTGAGTCTAAAAGGATCCTGGAGACAGTTCTAGTACATTCTCACTGTCATCTATTTTAGCCCTGCTGTTCCTTAGTGAACAGAAATTCCTTAAGACGGGTCTTAGCTACTTTTCTATTACTGTGATAAAACATCATGAGCAAGGCAACTTATAAAAGAAAGTATTTAATTGGGCTTATAGTTTCAGAGGGTTAAAGTCCTGATGGTGAAGCAAAAGCATGGTGACAGGAACATCTGAGAGATCAAATCTTGATCTGCAAGCAGGAGACACACAGAGAGGCACATTGCAAATGGCAGGGGTCTTTTGAAACCTCAGAGCTTGTCCCAGTGACATACCTTTTCCCACAAGGCCACTAATCCTAATCCTTCCCAAACCGTTCCACCAACTAGAGGCCAAATATCTAAATATATGAGTCTATGGGGGCTATTCTCATTCAAACCACCACAAGACTTTCATAGCCAATCAGCTTCATAAACATGGTAGTTACTTCATGCTGTATAAATTTTAATCCCAGTATAAAAGAACCTAAGGTGGGGCTGGAGAGATGGCTCAGTGGTTAAGAGCACTGACTGCTCTTCTGGAGGTCCTGAGTTCAAGTTCCAGCAACCACATGGTGGCTCACAACCACCGGTAATGAGATCTGGCACCCTCTTCTGGTGTGTCTGAAGATAGCTACAGTGTTCTTACATATAATAATAAATAAGTAAATCTTTAAAAATAAAAGAAGAAGAAGAACCTAAGGTAAGACTCACAAGTTAGATCTCTATGACAGGCAAGAACTTGAATTCCAGGAAAACAGCTTAGTCCTTAGCCTGTCAACATCATGACAGCAATTCATAACAGTGCTTCTGTGCGTTCCTCCACCACAGCTGTTAATTTTCTCTGGAACAGAGTTCTCTTTGTTTCTGAATGATGCTCTCTATGCCAGAATCTGACATTTTCAGAGCAACATCACACTGCATCCTCTAAACTGAGTAAATGGTTTAAAATATTCAAGGGCCATGATAAGAAATCTGTAGGATCCAGTTATTCATGTCTAGCCTTCAAACCAGTGTTTCTCAACCTGTGGGTGGAGACCACTTTGGAGCAGGAAATGGTTAAGCAGCCCTATCACAGGTGTCAACTAAGACCATCAGCAAACACAAATATTTACATTACATTTCATAAAAGTAGCAAGATTATAGTTATGAAGTAGCAATGAAATAATTATATTATTGGGAGTCACTACACCATAAGGAAGTGTATTCAAAGATTGCAGTATTAGGAAGGTTGAAGAACCACTGCTTTAAACAGAAGGAGACAAAGGTAAAATGACATTCAAAGAAACTGGCCAATACCCTAAACTCTTTGGGAATTTTAATATTCCATTTCATGGAGAATGGAGATGAGTGGTTCCTTGTGTATGAAGGCTTCACTCTGAGTATTGACAGAGAGAGGAAAGGCGATAGAGTGAAAAATAAACTCAGCACAGATCTTCACTACAGAGACAAGCAGGACTGCGAATCCATCTTGCAGAGTACAAAGAGCGTCTCTTCTAAACTATTGATGAAGAGGTGTGTGTGTGTGTGGTGTGTGTGTGTGTGTGTGTGTGTGTGTGTAGCATGCAGGCAGGCATGCATGTAGTGCACATGTGCAGCCTGTCGGGAGCACAGAACAGGTTAACTAACTACTGCTACATGTGTGTGTTCCTGTATATGTGGAGGCCAGAGTTGACATCACGTGTCCTCCTTAATCATTCTCTACCTTATCTTTTGAGAAGGGATCACTCACTAAACCCATTGCTCATTAATTGTCAAAACTGGCTAATCAGTGAACTCTAGATATTCACCTGTCTCCATTCACCTCATGCTAGGGTTACAACTATGTGAGACCAACCCTGCTTTTTTGCATGAGCACTGGGCATCCAAACTCAATTCTTCATGCTTGCTTGCACAGAAGACAGTCTACAAATTGAGCCATTTCCTCAGCCCCTAAGTTTTACTTATGTTTCACCTCCATAGTATTGTACTCGCATGTATAAGTAATGTACTCATATACATTCTTCCTCTAAAACCTTTAATCAAGGGACATGACTCTGGTGTCCTGCACTCAACCATCCTCACCTCTCCTGAGGCAATCAGAATCTACAGTCTGAAATACATTCATCCAGAAGGCTGTCTATAAAGTTCCTCACACATCATGTTTGTGCTCAGGAATATATATGTTTCTATAGGCTGGAGACTGTCTCGACATCCTATTAAAGACATTAAGAAGTCAATTACCTTAGAACACCTTCTAAATTAGAGTGCTCACCCCATTAACCTGATTTCTATGCCCCATAACTCATTTGAGAGCCAATCACCAGCCTATAGCACTCAATTCTCCACACTGCATTGATTTTGTATCCTTAATCATCCCCAATGAAATACTGAGGTTGCAATTTCAAATTAACTCTTAATAAACTGATGTTTGGAGAGGAACAATGAGTCCTATGCAGAGGCTTAGTTCAATTCTGCAGACAAGCAAATAATTGGTAGTGTTGAAACATGATTTGAAGGTATGGCTTGGCAGAAGTGGCTGATACCAGTGACATAGGGGATCTGTTAGAGTTAGAATTGGTGCTGATCAAGACTCACTCTTCTGGAATTTTAAAGAAAAGTATCATAAGTTCTAATTTAATTATATGTGAGGATATCTGGATGTGGGTACCTGCAGAGCCACAAAGAAGTGATCAGATCCTCCAGAACTAAAATTGCAGGCAGTTGTAAGTCACACTCCACATGGGTGCTGGGAACTGAACTCCCTGATGGGAACTGAATCCCCTTACAAGAGCAGTATACTCTTCTCTAGCCTCCAGAAGATCTGATTTTTTTTTCTGGTTTTTCGAGACAAGGTTTCTCTGTATAGCCCTGGCTGTCCTGGAACTCACTCTGTATACCAGGCTGGCCTCGAACTCAGAAATCCACCTGCCTCTGCCTCCCAAGTGCTGGGATTAAAGGCATGCGCCACCACTGCCCAACAGAAGATCTGATTTTTAAAGGATAAATCAGAGTGTGGGCAATGACTTTGTGGATAAATAAATAAAAATAAAAGCAAAAAGATTTACTGTGCAAGTATGATTCTGGGTTCTCAGCAACTATGTAAAAAGTCCAGGCAAGATGGTACATCAGGAAGTCCCAGCACTGGGAAGGCAGAGACAGGAGAATTCCTGGGGCTTTTGGGCAAGCACCACATTCAGTGAGTTCAGAGACTTAGCTTCAAAAAATAAGGTGGGAAGCAATTAAGACAGGCATCTAAGTTAGACCTCCAGGCTATACACACACACACACACACACACACACACACACACACGAGAATGTGATCACACACAGAGACAAATAAAATAATAAAAGCTAAATCACATCAAATCCTTAGGACAATTGAATCTCTCTCTCTTTTTTTTAATTTGTATATCCTTCTAATAAATTAGATTGGTCAGAATAGCAAAGCAGGTCACCAAGTCATTTTTTTTAGGTGTCTGAGTCTAATTCGTACCATGTGTGTTGAAAAAAATGGAGCAGTCACTGTTATTCTCTTTCCTCGTAATTAATATTCATGACTATTCACCCTGGAATATGAAGCGCTTGTCTCTTGATTCATGGTGCATGTGTGGGCAGCAGCAGATGCTGCAAAAGCATCATGACTTTAGGCCATTTACAAAGCCCCAGATACCACAGTATGTTGTCCATAATCTGCCCACCTACAGTGTGCTTCAAGGCATCCTGACTGTGCAGTGAAGTTGACCTAAGGTGACTTCCTTTGTCATGAACATAAACCAAAAATGTCTTGCATTTACTTTAATTAATCTTTAGGATTGAGGGTGATTTCTGATGCAAGGGATACTTCAGACACGTAACTTTGCTTTTTTTTTAATCTTACAGTTGAAATCTCCTTAAATTGTATCAACATAACATGTGAAATATTGACCCTTGGGAAAAGTTTGCTTGAACTTTCAGAATGACTAAGCTGGTTTGTTCTGGAGATGAGTAGAGAAGAAATATGGATTCACTGAGCATCTCTGAACTTGATGTCACATTTTGTTAGCATAGAATTAAACTCATTTCCCATAATCTGTAGGTCTCAGGGTACAACTGTATTGTGTGCAGAGTCACAAAAACACTATGGCCTCCACAGAGGAAAAATACAAATTTTTTGTTTGTTGGTTTAGATCTGGTCAGTGTTTTGTCTTTTCTGACTGTTTTTGTTTTTGGTTTGTTTGTTTTTGAGACATGGTCTCACTGTGTAGACTAGACTGCCGTTGAACTTCCAATAATCCCCCTGTCTCACCTAGAGGTGTGTCTCCTAGGTGATCCTGAATCCAGTCAGGTGACAATGTAACTATCACTGGGTTTGATTTTGTTGTTGGTTTTTTGTTTGTTTGCTTGCTTCCTTTTTATTGTGATTGACATAAAAAGAAATGCTTAGTCTAGAGAACTTAAATCCATAGTCATTTAAGGTAGAAACTAGATTTCATGTAGCAGGTAGCTGTGTCCGGTGGCCTACCTCACTGCTATTTGGAATTGTCTATGACTCCCAATCAGCAGCTTTCTAGACATCGGTCAAATACACACACTGGAAACATAAAAGATCCAGGTATGGAGGTGCATGCCTATAACCCCAGCACTCAGGAGGCTTAGACAGAATTGTGAATTCCAGGCCAGCCTGTGTTATAGGATGTCTCTAAAGAACACAATGGTGAAAAGAGGGAAGAAGGGACAAAGGCAGGCAGGCAGACAAAAGACACAGCAGATCTAAAGTCTCAAAATGATGTCATCATACTCAAGAATGCCTGCATTTCTGTTGCCATGGCTACTATCCAGGATTCAGTCATCACTGTTCCCCTACTTTACGTTCCCCTAGATTGCATCACTGGTTTTCAAATAATCCTCCTGTCTCTAGACTAGTGTTTATTTGGATGGTCCTTCACATCACTCATATGTTTTCATGAGGAACAGGCCTCCTCTCACCTGTAAACTTCAGTGACCTAATCTAAGCAAGTTCAAATCAAATAACAACACAACCCACTGTATGTCTTTCTTTCCCCAAACTTTTCATGTTGTTTTTTAGGATCATTTTCCTACCTACTTTTCAAATCACATAAATTGATTGCCCCAAATGAGGGCCACACTTTGGTAACTCAGAGTCTAGAAAAAAATGTGAATCTCACTTCCTAAAAAGTGATGTCCGCATTCCTCAACTCCAGTTAGCAAACATCAGCTAACACCCCCTGTTGTTGACTAATGCTTCCTGTACCCCCCATTAGGTGATCTGCTCTATTCTTTGGGTATTCCTCTTAGCAATTACAGCTTGCATAAACAGAGAAGATTAGCTGGAGTCATGAAGGATACAGTAGTGCTCCTCCATAGGTAAGGAGGAAAACTAGAAGACTTAGCTATCAATAATCTCATGTGAACATGTAGACCTGAAAGTCTGGTATCTTATTCTAATGGAAAATGAAAGACTTCAAGACTCAGGTGGAGATTCCACGCACTCAGACCTTTAAAAATCTTCAATTATTCATGACATAAATAACCTGATCACCCCCCAAAGAGGAAGGAGATGGTATAGGTAAAAGCCAGGAGATCAAGATGTTAGCATTAGATTCATTGTTGACAGATTCTAGACAGGAAATTTATATCTACAGGGTATTATATATTTGCTAAATGTTTTCAAATATGTATGAATCAATGTGGATATTAGATAATAGATGATTAATAAATGCATATACAGATATTTGGGATTTATTTGAAATATGTTTATACTATGAAATGATTAAATCAAGATCATTACCATATATATTCTGTACCTATTTCATGGTGGTAAAAACAGAAAATTTACTCTCCTAGCAACTTTAAGATTTACATTGGATATAAATGATGTCTTGATTAGAGTTACTATTACTATGATGAAACACCAAGCCCAAAGCAACTTGTGAAGGAAAGAATTTATTTGGCTTACACAGCAACATTGTTTGCTCATCATTAGAGGAAGTCAGAACAGGAACCTGGAGGCAAGATCTGATACAGAGGCCATGGAGGGGTGTTACTTACTGACTTGCTTCCAATGGCTTGCTATCTTAGATAGAGTTTTACTGCTGTGAACAGACACCATGACCAAGGCAACTCTTATAAGGACAACATTTAATTGGTGCTGGCTTGCAGGTTCAGAGGTTCAGTCCATTATCATTCTTGGAGGCAGAAACATAGAAGTGTCTAGTCAGGCATGGTGCAGGAGGAGCTGAGAGTTCTACATCTTCATCTGAAGGCCACTAGGAAAAGGCTGGCTCCCACATGCTTAGAAGGAGGATCTTATTGCCTACCCCTACAGTGACACACTTTCTCCAACAAGGCCAAACCTCCTAAAAGTGCCACTCCCTGGACCAAGCACATTCAAATCACCACACCTGCTCAGCCTGCTTTTTTATAGAAGCCCAGGACTATCAACTGGGATGACCCCACCCACAAAAGGCTAGGCCTTCCCATATCAATCACTAATTATTAAAGTGGCATACAGACTTACCTTCAGCTCTATCTTATGGAGGCACTTTCTCAATTAAGGACCTCCCCTTTCTGATAATTCTAGCCTGGGTCAAGTTGACATGAAACTAGTTAGCACAACTGACCCCTAATCAACTTGAAAAACAGATGCATCACCGTTCAGTTAGAATCTTTCCTTTCTCATTTATCCCTAGAGATGGGCAGAGTAGCATGTATGAAGATAAAAGTTCACATCAAATTTCCCCTCACACCTCACCAAGAATATTTCTTTTATCTTTCCCCCCCCCCCCCAAGAACTGAGGATCAAATCTAGGGCCTTGTACTTTCTAAGCAAGTGCTCTGCCACTGAGCTAAATCCCCAAACCCAGAACATTCTTTTTAAATAACCACTAATAAAATTGTATATATTGAAGAAAAAAAATGTATCTTGACGTGTTTGTCTTAGGGCAGTGGCTTTAAGTGGATATTACATATGTCTCTGAAAGCTTTAATTTTGTAGATAATTTCTGAGCCAGGACTTCTGTGAGTCCTATAAATCTTTACCTCATTTCTATAAATTTTCCTTCTGATATAGATGGTAATGTCAGCATCATTTTAAAAATAAATTTAGAAAATGCTTTATTTTAAAAGGTCTCTAACAAAATTATATCCTGGAGACAATATAGTTACTAGCTATCTGAGATTTGAACATTTATCTAACATAAAGAAAAATGTATTACTCCTAGTAGATTTCTGGTGGTTTTTCTTGTTGTAAACTCTCTTTAAAAATCCAACAGGCTCTGTCTAAATTCAGTAAAATGAATCAAATCAATATCTCAGGGAGAGATGATTCTCAGACTCATACACCTGTGGACAAGCCAATAAAAAATACCACAGAGCTGCCAACTGTGCCAACTTCTGAGAGCAAACACATCTCCCCAAGAAATAAGTGAGCAAAAATCAGAGTGTGGATAGCTCATGATGCTAATGCTGCGGGACAGCATTATAGACCTGCATATCCCTGTGTGATAGGGACATGGAAGATATAAATAGATGGTGTGGCTTACTTATAGAGGAGATCCAGTTCAGTGGGAAGAATAATTGCCTAGCATGCAAGAAATCCTGGGTTTGATTCCCAACACTGCATAAGCCAGGTATGGTAGGACATAATCTGTAATCCCAGGACTTGGGTAGTTGAGGAGGGAAGAAATTCAAGGCCAGCCTGGCTACATGAGATTCTCATATTTTATGTACAGATATTTAAATGTCATTGATAGTAACTTTAAGTGTTTGACTCATGTTAAGTTTACTATGCTGGAAAGACTTAGGAAATGGCCCAGTGGTTTAAAAACTTGCTGAGAAAGTCTAAGAACTGGAGTTGAGATCCCCCAACACCTATGTAACTGCAGGTGGGCATAGTGGACATATAAGCCCAATGCAGGGTAACCTCACAGCATGCTAACTAGCTAGCTATATTGATAAGCTCTCTGAGTTTAGTTCAGAGACTGTGCCTCAGTGAGTAATGCAGAAAGCAATGGATAAAGATCCCCGAAGTCAACCTTGAGCTTCATAGACATATGCACACATGTGTATGCACACTCATTCACACATTTGTGCCCACATTCATGCAAATACAAAGACATAAATACAGAGCACACACTTGGAAAAAATTAATAAGCTAGAAAGAATAGAGCATTGAACACACAAAAACAAAAATGAATAAGAGAAAAGTAACAGCTTGAGTTACAGAAGAAGCATGAATTGCATGGTCTCATGAAAGTATGTGAAAGAAAACAACAACTAAACTGAGTCTTTATCTTCATATTTAAGGTACCTGTCTGTTAAGATTCTTACGCATAATCTTGCCTAATTAGAACAGATGTATCCTCCCACCCACAACTAGGGAGACATTATAAAAAATTTAGAGAACTTCATGTCACCCAATCAACTCTGGCTCAGCTAATCAGTCAATTACTACCTAAATATTTTTAGAAGAAATTGAGAAGGATGTTTTGTGTCACTCAAAATTATGCTGGACATCTTTTGACCTCACAGTTTTCTCCTTTTTGACTTAAGTATTTGTTCTGCTTGCTTCTAATATATGTACAATATGATTTACAGATCGAGACTTTCCAAGTATCTGATATTATACTTCATTTTATGTACTCCCAGCAAGTAGAGGTGGACACAATCTCATGGTTTAGCTCAACCTGGCCTGGAACTTGTTATGGAGTCTAGGCTGGCCTTAAACTTAGGATTCTCCTCCTTCAGCTTTCCCCGAGGCTGAGATTACAGGAACGTACCTTCGCAAGACTTCACTGATTCTAAACAAATAGAAAATAGTTAACGTAATTTAAAGTAGGCTTGTGTATTAAGAGATAGATGATAAATGGATAGATATTCATGTTATTTTTCTATTCATTCCTATTTTCACATGAAAACTGAAGCCCAGGAAAGTTAAGTAATTTGCCTTCTATATGAATCTCTCCACTTGTTTCTTTAGCCTGATGAGAAACTATTCATCTATTTGGACCTGATTACGCCTATTTGAATGTCATTCTGCAAAGAAATTTCAACTGTGTGTGTGTGTGTGTGTGTGTGTGTGTGTGTGTGTGTGTGTATACAGGATGTTATTTTTAATGAATCCGTAGAACATCCCTTCAACCTTTAAGTTTATTCTTCAAGTAAATATGCTATAAATGTGTGTGGTGCTCCCTGTGCAGAAAATGGATATAATTTTGAACATTCTTGGTCTCAAAAGATTGAAAATAATTTGATCATCTATGTATGAAGAATTTGGGGAAGTTAGAGTTACAGAATAGAAAAGTTTTCAAAATAAATTATTCCATTTTCACTAGGAATTTTTAAGACTTGGGTTTATAGATTCAGTTCAAACAAATAAGAAAGGGAACTAAATGCTAGTTTCAGCTGATGATATTTTTTAAAAAGTGATGATAGATAAGTGGTCATTCGACATCAGTATCAGTTCCCGATGTCTCCTCCAGTTCCATTTGTTTAGTTTACAACTCAAGCAAAATCCGAGCTGTTTTTAGCAAAGCCGACATATCAGTGAGGAAGACAGAGAATGCCATTCTGGTTTTGTATGTTTAACTGACTGTCCCTGGAGTCTGTATTAGTACTGATGATCCAAGCATCACTGTAGCACAGAGATGAGACTGGCCACCGTGTGCTGCTGTCTGCAGATACATCCAATTGCAGGTGTGGTTATGCTTTTGATCTGAAATGTCACCTGTAGGCTCAGGTTGTGAATGCTTGGTCCCCAGCAGGTGGCGCCATTCTGGGGGACAGTGAAACTTTTAGGAAGTAGAGCTTGCTTGGCTGGAGGAAGTAGGTTCATAGGACCTGGCCTTTGACATTTGCACACAACCCTGATTTACTTCCTCACTCTGCTTCGTGGTCCACTTGATGAACAGTCTCTGCCACATCTGCCTCCTCTGACATCCCTCTTTCCCAACTGCTCCTAATAATTGATTTATACTTTCTAATACTGAACCAAGATACATTCTTTCTCCCTTGTCTGTGTCAAGCACTGTGCCACAGCAATGTAAAAATCGTTAATATATCCATGTGCTACCCAACTGGGGATAATACTGAAGACAAACTCCAAATCCTGACCATATGTATAACTTGTCAGTTTTACCCCTTTAAACTCAAAGAAAGTTGCCGTGTGACATGAGATGATAAGCTTGGATGGTAGATTTAAAAAATAATGAAAGATCCTATACTGGACTAGGGGGATGATTAAGTTACTAAAGCACTTGCCTAAGAAACATGGGGTCGTGAGCCCAGGTCCCCAGCACCTGTTATAAAAGTGCCAATATGATGACTTACACCAGTAAATCCACAGTAAGATGGGAGGTAGAGACAGGTGGACCCCTAGAAGTGTATGGGGCAACCAGCCTGGCCTACTTGACAAATGTCTACCCTGTCTTAAAGAAAAAATGGAAGTCTCTATTTCAACACCCAAGGTTATTTTTTTTATTAGATATTTTCTTTATTTACATGTAAATTTCTCCTTTCCCAGTTTCCCCTCCAAAAAACAAAGAAACAAACAAAAACAACAAAAACAAACCCCTGTTGCCTCCCCCCTCCCCATGCCTGCCACCCCACCCTCTCCCACTTATTGGCCCTGGCATTGACCTCCAAACCATACACACGTGTAGCCACAACTTTTCGTACACACACACACACACACACACACACACACACACACACAAATGCAAATAGTCATATTGATATTTACTGGGCAAGGAATAGAAAAAGAACCTGTTAAAATATTATGTTATCCTCACATGTTGAGGCCATACTGAGAAGCTGTCCTTGTGGGTCAAGTTGTTCATGATTTGATCAAGGATCAAGTCTTACACTGTGAGCCACTGAGAAAGACGATCAGGTTGAGTGGCTGACTCATAACTTGATTCCTCTGTTCCTCTCCTTTCATGTAAGATAAGAATGGTAAATACCACATGTAAGGTGTTTGCAGGAAATAAGAGAGTTTATATGGGAAGTGTTTTTTTCAGAAAGTGCCAATAAATATTAGCAACTCTTGTTACTGTAGCATTTAGTGAAATTGGTAGTCTCTCCTTTTTTAAAAAATCTTTTTAGTTTCACAATTTTATTTAGAAAGAAATTAAGCCTACATAAACATAAACAAAATAGCTAAGCACATCTCTTTACAATTTTATAGGAAAATCATGAACATGTTTCACACATGTGTTTTGTGTGCATGATATATGCAGAAACACAATTTTCAAGGTACAATATGTATATACAGATACATATATATTCTTCAATTTGCAAATACAGCCTACTCAGTCTGTACAGTGTTGTTTGTGTGTATACTTTAGGGCTGACCATTTGGACTGGAGAACCAGAAATTGGTATTTTCAATTCATAAATACAAGTTCATATTATGTCCTGTGTTTGGTTTTGAAGTTCTGGGATTAAGGCCTGGGTGTAGTGTATGGCAGCTAAGTTCTTCTGAGTGACTGTGCCCTCAGTCCTTTATTTTATTTTGAGATAGGATGTTGCTAAGTCACCAAGGTGGGCCTTGAACTTGTGATCCTCCTGCCTCAACCTCCCAAGTAGACTAACACTTTAGGTTTTCTCAGCTTATCTTATTAAAATGCATCTATTCCCTTTTAGAGTTGGAACTTGTGATACAAATATGCTTAGATGCTAGGGAAGAAATACCCAATATAGTATATTCAAATGTATCTCTTTTACTGAGAAATCTCTTATAGATATTAATCTATAAAAAATGGCTTATCAGCTAAAGATAATCCTGGCTTCTAGCAACAATATTTGTTGTGTGTTCTCAAGTGTAATCAAAGAGTAGCTGCTTAATCCTGAGCAGTACGGAATCGGACACAGGAATACATCTTGCATGGAAGGTTGGTCTCTTAGTTTATAGAGTTCAAACTGGGTAAGGCTGCTGATCCCTCTACAATGTCCCAGCAGCCTTACCTTCCAAAACTCCACACCACATACTTCTATCAAGCATGCTTTCTTATTTCTCTGCTTCCAAGATCACAGATGTCTGTGGCTTGGATACTGTCTTTATATCTACTGCCAACCCTAAAGTTTTGGTTTCATTTCTCAAGGAAAGTCAGTAAGCTCGGGGGAAAAAAATAATGGCCTATTTGGGGAAAATATTTATTTCTGAGAATACTGTTACTGTTTCCTACTGGATTATATAAAATCAATTGAATTCATTTTTAAAATTGTACTTTGGGGAGCAGGAGATATTGCTCAGAAGTTAAGAGTGCTTCTTGCTCTTCCAGGAGACCTGAATTTGATTCCAAGCACTCATGCCCTGTGGCTCACAACTGTCTCTAACTCCGGGTCTGGAGGGTCAGACACCTCTGGGCTCCTTCAGCACCTGCATTCAGTCACACAAGCCCACACACAGGCACACACACACACACACACACACACACACACACACACAAACACACACATATATGCTATATAATAAGTAATAAATCTTTTCAAATGTACTTTATTTTGGAAACTTAGCACTTAGGAATCTAGCAAATTTATTCATTAACTAAGAAATTAAGAGAAATCTAAAGAAGTTTTCTAGTACTTTTTAAATTTCTAATGAAAAAAAAGTTAGTAATTTTATTTGGATATTCCATCACTCCAAAATGTCTTAAGGATCCTAAAAAACAATCAATTCCATCTTGTTAGTTAAGAATTCTGTTTTGTTAAATTATTATATGTATTTAAGTGCTTATGACAATCAGTTTCTACTACAGTAACCAACACTTGAGATAATCTTTTCTTTAGAGGATGGAGAGAGACATGATTTTACTCTGTAGCTCTGACTGGCCCGTACCTCACTAGTGAGTGAGATGGCTTCAAATTTAGCTGCAACCCTCCTACCTCTGACTTCTAAGTGTTGGGGCTGCAGGCATGAGTTATCGTGCCTGGCACGTGAAATAATATTGAGAGCAGAGGTTGGTTTGGGCTTGAAGTTTTACTGGTTTGCCTTTGACCTCATAACCTTTATCCTGGCCCTGTGTTGATATAACATGGCTTACAGGTGCTTGCAGTCAAGCAAGGACACACTCAAAGGAAAGGAAGCACAAAACAGAGAAGTATCCCCACTGTCCTGATGACCCATGAGGTTCCACTTCCCTACAGTCCCATAACCTCTCTAAGTGCCACATTCTCAGTGTGGTAAGCCTTTAACACACGAGCCCTTGGTGGACACTGAGATGCAAAGTCTAACACTGGTGGTGTTTGCTTGCTGGCTGGCTGGTTGTTCCTCCTTGATATTTTCATACATGCACATGATGAACTTTAATCTTTCTTACCTCATTATCCTCTCTCATCCACCTCCTACTGAAACCCTCTTCTTCTCATCAAGTCCTTTTCCTGCTTTCACAGCACATGCACGTGTGGACGTGCATAGTCATGTGTGTGTGTGTGTGTGTGTGTGTGTGTGTGTGTGTGTGTGTTCCACTGAACTTGAGAAGGGTTGCCTGCGTGAGCATGGTGAGAGATTACTTACTGGAGCATGGACAACATACCACTAGTTACATCACTGAATAAAAATGATGTCTCTTACCCTGGACACCACTAACTCTCAGAGAAGGGTGGGGCCTCACAAGCCCTTTCTCCTTCTGTGACAAGATGATGAGCCCAGTCTCATACAGGCAAGCAATGTTGCAGTGAGCTCATGAGTGTACTGACCTTGTTGTAATCAAGAGACACTGTATCCCAACTGTCCTCTCCATATCTCACTCTTACAATCTTTGCACCCTACCCTCTGTCCTTTGACACACCCACTCAATATACAAAAATATATACAAATAAATATACACACCCATTTAGCACTAGGCACTCAGTGGTCACTTATCTACCGTACTTTAACCAGTTGCACATCATTATATTGGCCACCAACTACTGTAGCAATGCTTTCTATCATATGTTTCAATATTATACATCAGGTCTAGGCAAAACCCTACAGAGAGGCATGGGAGACTCTGACCTCTTATGGAGAAGTTATTCCATACAGTATGATTGTCTGGCTAGTGAAAAATGTGATCTTTTAAAAGAATCCAACTTGCCTGTGTTTGATTAAAACTTTCTTGACATACATTAAACCACCTTGGCCCTGTTCCAATAGGACATAAATAGCAACACGACATTTTCTGAGGAACCCAGGATCATTGTACTGTAGTTACAGTGGCGCATGCTGTTCCCAGCAGTGACCTAAACCTCAGGCATAGATAGCACGGTAGCCATCTGTCCCCTCTGGCTCTTCACTTCTTTTTATGAAGCTGATGAGGGGAGAGCTCAGTTTCTCAGTGCTGAGGGATGACTGTACAAAGAGGGGATCCTAAGTGAAAAGTCTTGTTCCTAAACGAATGACTTTAATTCTGGGGACCTTGTGTTCTCAAAGTCACTAACTGCAGTAGTAACATTCAGAAGGTTCTCAAAAGCTACCCCAAGTCCACTGAATTTGTCTGCGTTTTACCTTATTTGTTTCTGTTTGTTGTATGTGGGTACACTTGGGTGTGTGTGTCAGGAGTTGTGTGCATTACTGGGAGCACCAGTGTTCAGTCTTACATATTGTTTTTTAGTTTAGCATCATCTTACTTTTTAAGACAGGGACGCCCACTGGCTTAAAACATGTCAATTTGGCTATACTGGCTTGTCAGTGAGGCGCAGGAACCCTCCTGCCTCCACATCCCCAACATGGACATTGTAAGCATAGACTACCATGCTAGAGGTTTTTATGTGAATTCCAGAGGTCAAAGTTAGGTCCTCGAGCTTGCTTAGATAGCATTTTGTTGACTGAGCCATCTCCTAGGCCTCCTTGGTCTTCATTTTAACCAAACTCTGCAGGAGTGAAGTCAGAGAGGCCCAATTCAGATAATCTTCTTCCTATTCAGTTTTGTGTCTTTTAATTAGTCTTCAAGCCTGTGAGACACAGCTCTATTTCACTTCCAGGGAACTTGCTCTTATTCCACTGACACTGAACTTATTGAAAAATCATAAAGGTAATATGTTGGTATGTATATGCTTGGCCCAGGGAGTGGCACTGTTGGAAGGTGTGGCCCTGTTGGAATAGATGTGGCCTTTTGGGCATGGGCTTTAATACCCTTGTCCTAGCTGCCTGGGAGTGAATATTCTGCTAGCAGCCTTCAGATGAAGATGTAGAACTCTCAGCTCCTCCTGCACTATGCCTGCCTGGATGCTGCCATGTTCCTCCCTTGATGATAACAAACTGAACCTCTGAACCTGTAAGACAGACCCAATTAAGTATTGTCCTTATAAGAGTTGCCTTGGCCATGGTGTCTGTTCACAGCAGTACAACCCTAACTCAGGCAGGTAGTAGCTATCTTTGTTGTTAAATGTTATAACGTTTTTATATTCGACATTGTAAAGTGTTGCCTTCTCTTTGGGACTTAGCCATTCTAAACTTTGGAAGGGGAAAGAAGCACTTTGCTGAATTCTGTTGAGAATAGGGTGGGGGCTACAGGTATGGAGGTGTTTCTGTGTGTTCCTGTGTATATATACATGTGTGTGTGTATATATATATGTGGTGTATATGTGTGCATGTGATAGATATATTTGTGATATATGTATGGGGGTGTGTGTGTGTGTGTGTATAGCATGGAATGTGTGTTGGGTGGGGGAAGCAACATGTGTGGGTGTGTGATGTATGCAGTGTGTATGTGTATGTGTCTTGTCTAAACTGCAAACTCTATCTTCAAAAACATGTCCCATTCATGTATTCTCTGACCCTTCTCACAGCAAAAGCTCAAAAATCAACATTCATGCCAGAGTTAGTGATGTGCATCTGCACCCAGCAGTTAGAACTCTGTTCTACATAGCAAGACTTTGTCTCTTAGAAAGCAAAGAGCAAAGCCGGGCAGTGGTGGTGCACGCCTTTAATCCCGGCACTTGGGAGACAGAGGCAGGTGGATTTCTGAGTTCAAGGTCAGCCTGGTCTACCAGCCAGGGTTACACAAAGAAACCTTGTCTCGAAAAACCAAAAAAAGAAAAAGAAAAAAAAGAAAAGAAAAAAAAAGAAAACAAAGAGCAAAATCAATAGATATTAAAGGAGAAAGATGGTAGGAGGAGTTACATCTTGCCTCCAAACCAAGACTCTTATTTTTTCCTACCAAAATATGTCTACTTCATTTTCAGTTTGGTATATAGTCCCTTTCTTTAATATTAGAGTTGATCCAGTGGTCTTGGTTTCAATCCTTGTCTTTTTTATTATTTTTTAATTTATTGTATTTATATGAGTACACTGCCACACTCTTCAGACACACCAGAAGAAGGCATCGGATTCCATTAAAGATGGTGGTGTCTGAAGAGTGGTTTCTGGGAGTTGAACTCAGGGCCTCTGGAAGAGCAGGCAGTGCTCTTAACTGCTGAGCCATCTCTCCAGCCCCTCAATCCTTGTCTTAAAACACCAAGTCTTAGAAAAAAAGGCCTGAAAAAAAGGAAAAGAAGAAGTAAAATCTGATTTCCTTAATGTTTGGATTTTTTGCTTGTCTTCATGAGGCCAGGAATAGCAGCCGAATTGCTTATTTTCAACATGTTGGCTGCTATAGAAAGTGAACATGCTACTTCATCATCATCATTATTATTTATTTTATTATTACCATTTGTTGAAGTGTTCACTTTTTAATTTAAAAAAAATATATAAGTTTAAGCTCTTTTAATCTTTTTAAAGAGTATTACAAATCCCTTCCAAAGATCATCCTTATAAGTGATTTCAGAACCATGACGTGTGGCTATAACCATCTTGTTACAAGCTGGTCAGATTTGCAGGTAATTCGTAGGAAGAAGGTAAAACCGAGCCCACTAACACCGCAGTATATACCATGAATGTTCTCACTGCGGCAGAGGAAAATGAGCAAATAGAAAGTTGCTTCTTTTGCCATTGGTCTTCAATTTATATCAGAGAAAGCCAAGAAAATGCCAAACCTCAGAGGTGACCTTAACATTAACTCCCCAACTTTTGCTTTTCTTCTCTTTTATATAAGACTAGATATAGTCCTCAAAATGAAACTGTGAAAATTCATACATAGGCTACTTAATAAGTTTAATAAAGTTTGTTTTCCCAGCTTAGTCTTTCTTTTCCACAGGCATTCAGATCCTCCTATAGAGATTGATTGAAATTTTACAGAGGTCGGTAATGCACTGAGAGTAGCTATCAAAACTTTGAGTAAATAGGACAGATCTATATACTCTCAACACCCCACCAACAATAAACTTCTGGAATCTATCCTACCTTCATGTATGGTGTCCTTTGTGATTCAACAACTATTTCGAAACAGTAGCAAGCTGCCAAAAGGCCAGGCCCCTAGGCTTTTTATTTCGCTTAGATTTTACCATAGCACTGAGCAGAGTTGACCCCTAATAACATCTAGATTGATCATTCAAAACTCGTGCTGTGTGTGAACTGAGGATTCGGTGACTTACACAGGCTTAAGTGAGTTGTTTGCCCGGCTACCCGTGAGAACCTGCTTTCTTCATGTCTGAATCTCTTTGTTGTTAACAGCCAGAGAAATTCTTGGTCATAACCCACTGGTCCAAACATAAGGAAATGAAGAATAGTTGTTTCATTTGCAGACTTTTGTCTGAGAGAGTCATCTGTTCTCTTATTAAACAATCTCTGATATCTCTGTGATTTGAAAGTGTTCCACACCATCTGCCATGAGAGTATGTCCCTGTGATGAGAACAAAGGATACCGAGGTCACAGTTATGTTTAACTAAAGGCTGAATTTGTTCTTTGCCCTTGGTCGAAAGCTTCTCCACCACAGAGTTTTTATTTTAAGAGAATAAGACTAGTAATAAGGTGCTTGTGATTTCTGGTTCTATTTAACCTGTAGGTAGTTTACAAAAGGCATGATTTATAGATACCTGGGCTCAAACTGGAAAAGTCCAAATCTTGAGCCATTCCAAATCTCTGTCTGTTTGTCTTTCCCTGCACAAGGGTTTATGAGCATGGGCTTTCTACCATTAAAATATCCAGGAAAGAAATATATTTAACCCAACCTATTCATTCTAAATCACTGTGCTTTATCTCAAATCTCAGAGGTATTTTCTTTGTGGAAATACTGAAAATTTATTTCAAGCCCAAGAAAGCTCCCTTACTTTGTTTTTATTGGGGTGGGGAAAAGTTTAGGTGTGCATATGTGGGTGAGGGCATTGTAGAGTTCAGTTCCATCTCTCTCCACCTTATTTCTTGAGATAAGGTTGCTCACTGACCTTAGAACTTAGTGACTGGCTAGATGGAATGGCCCAGTTTTCTCCCATTTCCCCCTTCCAGTGCTGGGATTAGACATATTCAAAGCCACACCTGGCTTCTTACACGGGTACTGAGGATCTGAACTTGGTTCCTCATGCACTCCTAGCAATCACTTTTCCTACTGAACTACCTCCCCCACCCTCTCCTTCATTCTTCTAAAGCTTATACTGCACAACTCAAATTATCTCAGCCAAGTAAAATACATTCTAAAGTTTAATTGCTTCATTTTACAAACTGTGATGCTCCTGATTCAAGAGTAAAAGCCGTTTCCTCCTCCTTGTTACTCATCTTTTTCCTGGCATATCAGATGTCACCTCATGAGCATCTGCAGTGAGGCTGCTGCCTTCTCAAGTGCTTACCTCTGAAAACACCCTTCCTCCTGACTTTGCAAACTGAAATATGTTTTATTGATCTAGATGCATCCCGTGTTTCAGATGACCTTCAGCTTGGCTAACCTTGCGGGCAGTGACTTTGATAATCTCTGTCTTGATGGGATGGATGAGTATCCCTGGAATAAATTCTTGTTTTCCAATAAGCACTTTGTGGAGCTCAAAATAACCAGGAGTCAGCAAGCAGTCCCAAAATTTTTCTTAGCATATGAGGGGAAAAATGAAAATTGAACATTTTTTTTATTAAAAGCCGCATTGTGAAACTAATCAGACATTATATGACTTGATTTCATACAGATTTTTTATTAAATTGTCAATGATTGTGATATCCCAAACTATCCCCCCTCAAGTAAACAAGAATTTCTTTCACTACATGTAGACAAGTAATATGTTCATTTTAGTCTGACATAACAATATATTCTTTGAACCTAGTAAAAACTAATGAGTTTTAACCAATAAATGGATATGTGTGTGTGTGTGTGTGTGTGTGTGTGTGTGTGTGTGTGTACATGTGTTCATGTACATGTTGGGAATACCTATGCACATATGTGTGTGTATGTATGTGTATGTAAACATTTGTTCAGGTACATATTAGGCAAGTACCTGTGCACATATGTGTGTGTGTGTGTGTGTGTGTGTGTGTGTGTGTGTGTGTGTACATGTGTTCAGGTACATGTTGAGGGAGTGCCTGTGCACATATGTGCACATGTGTATGTGTACACATGTGTCAGGTACATGTTGAGGGGAATGCCTGTGCACATACATACATATGTATGTACATGCCAAATAATAACCTAGGGTTTACTTCAAGTACCATCTTCTTTAGTTTTTTTGGTTTGGTTTTGGTTTGGTTTTGATTTCTTGAGACGGGGTCTCCCTATGTATTCCTGCCTAACCTGGAACTCATCATGTAGACCAGCATTGCACTCACAAAGGTCCACTTGCCTCTGCCTTGGCCTGTGTCTCCAGGCCCAGCCAATCTTGCTATGTTGTCTGGTTGCTTTATATTTCAGCTCCATCTTAATCTTTCTTTTCAATTTTTGATACAAGTTTTGATCACATTCTCCCCCTTACAAATGTTTCCCTCCTCCCTATCCACTCAAATTTGGGTTCTTTTCCTCAACAATAAAAAGAAGAAACAAACAAGCAAGCAAACGATACGTGTGTGTGTGTGTGTGTGTGTGTGTGTGTGTGTGTTTTATGCTGCCTAACAACTCCTAAACGAGACCCTTCCTTGAGTGTAGTTGTATCCAATATCACTCCATTAGAGAAAACTGATTTTCTCTTCCAGCAAGTATCAATTGCAAACAGTTTCTTGATTAGGGGTAGGGCATTTATGCGCTGGGATTTTTTTTTTTTAGGTTTGATTTCAGGCTAGTCCATTAGTATGAAAAGACAACAAATATATGTTGACTAAATAAATACAATCTGAACATGTTTCTTTTATTTTCAAAACAAATGAAGTTTGTAATAATCATTTTAATATAGAGATTTTTAAAAATTATTTTGTCAGGTTTTTGAAGCTTAGAAGACAACCACTTGAATTTTCCACTCTGAAAGATTTGCTAGTAGGGGTATAGTCTGTTGTCAACTCTACCAATCTCTTCTAGTGTTCTTTTCTTCATTAAATGCCAATAAATTTATTTATTATCCTATTTCAAAGGCAGAAGCAGAAATATTACAACATATTATACTTATTTGCATGTTTTCCATATCCAATTAATGATCACAGTTTTCATCACTTGTGTTTAAAATTAAAAGTATCCCGTTTTTCTCAAATCATATTAAATTCTAAGCATTAAACAATTGTCTCTTGTGCATAATAGAGAAATGTAATAGGCACTGTTTAAGAATCATATAATCAATTTCTAATATGGTTAAAAATTAGATATAAAGAACAAGGGTCACAACATATCACACACAAAAAAGAAAATTTTACTCTTAAAAATAGTGACAAAAGTACTAGTAAAACATAAAATGGCTTATCTTCAGCATTCTACATCCTCTGGCAAAACACTATTTAATACCAAGTATTAAAATGTTGACCAGAATCAATGCTGTTTTACAGAGACTACAGTATCTCCTTTACCCCATTAATAACAACTCAAGGTATTTACTATTATGGTCAAATTGTGTAGGTAGAGAAAGGGAGCTCTGCTGGATGAAAGGCCAGTTTCAGAATACTGAACACATTTGGAAAGGCATTGCAGATCTGAGACCTGAGTGGGATTTTTCCAGTGTTTTGAAAACACTGCCCACTCTCTATGTACCACTCAGAATCCTGCCGGTGGGGATGAACCTTTCATTTTAGTTTCAGAAATGAGACATGTGATTATTTAAACCTTATCTGCTTTTTTTTTATTTTACCTATTATTCACTTTACATCCTGCTCATTGCCCCACTCCAAGTCACTGCCTCCTTCTCCTTCCCCATCTCCTATTCCCCATCCCCCAACCCCTTCTCCTCTGAGCAGGTAGGCACCCCCTGGGTACTCCCCCCCCACTCTGGCACATCAAGTGTCTGAGAGGCTGTGTGCATCTTCTCCCACTGAGGCCAGACAAGGCAGCCCAGCTAGAAAAACATATCCCACAGACAGGCAACAGTTTTTGGTTAGCGGTGGGACTTTATGTGTGCTGGGATTTTTATGTGGTTGGAACCTTAGCGATCCTTATTCATGTTACCATAGCCTCTGTGACTTCACAGTCCTGCTGTGTCTGGAAGATGCTGTTACCTTGGAGTCATCCCCCATCTCTCTACCATAAAGCTCCCTGCCTCCCCTCCCACATAGATCCCTGAGCATTGAGTCTTAAGGGAAGATATCCAATCCAAGGATGAGTGTTCCAAGATCTCATGGTCTGCACATTCTCTCTGGTTTAATTACCATCTACTGCCAGGAGAAGCTTTTCTGAGGAGTGTCCAAAGAGCTCTCATTGGCCTGGAGCTCAACAAATGAGCTAAGCTGGCTGCAGAAAGAAGCCCAGGGTTCTGCCTGTCTGACCTCCAGAGAGATGGAACCATTTGAATGTGCCACCATGCCTATCATTTTTTCATAGTTGTGGGACTGGAACTAAGGTTCTCATGCATCTTGACTGAGCCATCTCTCCATCACAAGAGCTCTGTTGACAGATGGATGGCTGTATAGATGTGGAGCAATGGTCACATATTGGAACCTCTCTTTGCCCTTTTATACCACGACTACAGCTCTTCTTAACGTTCATCATAAAAGTTGTCAAACGTACTGAAAAGCCGAAAGAATGTTAGGAAACATTCATAAATGCCACCTCTCATTGTCAAGATCAGCATCATGATAAAGTTGGCATACCTGTTTCTATAGATCCACCCACTAATTCACTGTGTTCATTTGATACATCTCAGAATTAGCTCCAAGCAGATGTACACTCCCCCTCCCCAAAGATGTCAGCAGGCTAGAGCAGTTCCCCAGAGAAAGAAAATCATTACAATTAATCTTCGGTATCATAAGCAACTCAAAATCCTAGTCCACTTGTACTCATGCGTACAATAATCTGATACTCTCCTTCTCTTTGTCACTCTGTCCCCTACTCACATGAGCTGGTCCTACTTGTCCTTATCCCTAAGCCCCCATCTCTGTCCTTATCCATCATTCTAGCTTGTCTGTGCAACCATGAGTGAGAAGCTGTGGAAGCCAAGGTTCTCACAGCTGTGTGGTATACATCGTATGTGATCTCTGACTGCAAGAAACCATAGGCTATTATAGACTTGGAAATGCAAAGAGAGTTGTCAAAGTGCCTAGTGCAGTGCCTAGGACACAGTGGGTTCTTGGTAATCCTGGATGGGATGAAAGCAGTGAGGAGGGAGAAGTGGAGGGGAGTGTTGCCAAGGAAGGGACGCAGCAGTGGCAAAGGTCCTCAGAGGAGCCACCATTTTGTAAAGAAGTTTGGTGAGACTCATCTCAGCAGAAACTTCTCCCCAGTTCTCCATATAAATAGACTCTCTTCAGCACATTAACAGGAATCAATCTCCAGAGAATCAGAAATAGAAAGAATCGGTGGAAGCTTGGGCTCTTTGTGGCAGAAACATGACCAAAGAGATTTTGTGGAGAACAGGCAGCATTCCTAGGTCTCTAAATCTTCAGCGATCTTACAAGAGGCTGATGAAAAGATTTGAAATTCAGGTAGAAGTCGGGAAGTAGTGGCGCACACCATTGATCCCCACACTTGGGAGGAGAGGCAGGCAGATTTCTGAGTTCGAGGCCAGCCTGGTCTACAGAGTGAGTTCCAGGACAGCCTGGGCTATACAAAGAAACCCTGTCTCGGGTCCCCAGTGAAGGAGCTAGAGAAAGGCCCCAAGGAGCTGAAGGGTTTGCAGCCCCTTAGGATGAGCAACAATATGAACTAACTAGTACCCTCAGAGCTCCCAGGGACGAAACCACCAACAAAGAGTACACATTGTGGGACTCATGGCTCCAGCAGCATATGTATAGCAGAGGATGGCCTAATCAGTCATGAATGGGAGGAGAGGCCTTTGGCCCTGTGAAGGTTCTATACCCCAGTGTAGGGGAATGCCAGGGCCAGTAAGCAGGAGAGGGTAGGGTGGCAAGCAGGGGGAGGGGGAGGGTACAGGGGTTTGTTCTTGTTGTTTTTTTGGTTTTTGGTTTTTGTTTTTTTTGGGTTTTTTTTTTTTTTTGGAGGGGAAACTGGGAAAGGAGATATCTTATGACATGTAAATAAAGAAAATATCTAATAAAAATAAAAAATAAAAGACCTGAACAATGACAACACCATAGATAAAGAGCTACAGATAATTACTAACCACTGAGGAAGGCAGAATCAGTCTTCCCCAGAGATGAGCTCCCTAATTGGTGGCTATCCAACCCCAAGTGCCCATCCAATATATATATATATATATATATATATATATATATATGTATATATGTATATACATTGTATATATTAGATATATTGTATATTGGATATATATGTATACATATTGTATATATATATATATATTAGAGCAACACTGCATGAATTAAGCAGATTAGATTTACATATTGAAATGATTATATGTACATACATGTAATAGTAGTAATTAAAGAAAAAGAGACTGAATTTGAGAGAGTTGGGAGACATGGGAGGAGTTGGAGAGAGGAGGAAGGAAATAACATAAAAAAAAAAAAAGAAACCCAGTCTCAAAAGAAAAAAAAGAAAGAAAAGGAAATTCAGGTAGAAGCCAAGGGGGGTGGCAAATTTGGAGTTGCTAATGCAAAAGAAACCCCCACACACACACACAAAAAAAACACGAAAAAAATGTCTTTCACTCACTTGTCCCGGTATTAATAAGGAAGATGATGATGAAGATGATGATGCCTCAGCACACCATGCAGGGAAAGACATGGTAAAAATATGAAAGAAAGGAGGGAGAGAGGGAAAGGGAGAATAGAGGGACAGGGAAGGGAGAGGGGAGTGGAGAGAGAGGAAGAAAGAGGAAGGGGGAGTGAGAGGGGGAGGAGAAGGAGGAAGGAGAGGGGAAGGGAGAACAGGAACACACAGGCATGGGGGGGGCTGTGGGTATGGGTGGGTGTCTGTCTGTCCACCCATCCATCTGTCTGTCTGTGTGACTATGGAGTCAGACAAGCTTGGCTGTCACTTCTCAGATTTCTCTATCTTTGTAGTTTTTCACTGGCCTAGAAACTGACAAACAGGCTAAGCTGCCTGGCCAGTGAAGCCCAGAGAGCTGTCTCCACCTTCCCAGTTCCAGGATTACAGACACCCACAGCCAGCATTTTGTTAATATTGGTTCTGGGACCAAATCTGTGACCTCACAATTGCAAGGCTAGCACTTTAACAGCTAAACTAGCCTCCTGGTTCCAGTAATAATATTTTGAGTTTCCATTTAGAACCTAAATCTCTCAGATGTGTGTTGGTACTCCAGCAAATAAGTAGGGTGTTTGCTCTCTGAAAATAAAGATTACCTTAAAGGAATAAAAAATATAAAGCAATCATGTGTATATGTGCATGAATTACAAACTCAAGATAAAAATAGAATATTATTCCCAAATTTATCTAATAATGGAGATCAGACCTGGGCTGGTTAGCTTAGTTAACAGCCTCACCTGGCTGATTGGCCTGGAAGCACATCTGTGGAGCATTTTCTTGATTAATTGTTGCTATAGAAGAGCCTAGCCCGATGTAGGCTGTGCTATGTGATCCTGGGTGTACAAAAAAAGCAGGCTGCCAACCTGGTAAGCCCTGCTCCTCCATGACCTCTGCTTCAGTTCCTGCCTTGAGCTCCTGCCCAGAATTTCCTCAATGATGGACCATAGTCTGAACGTCTAAACCCAATAAACCATTCCTCCACAATCAGCTTTTTATTAGTATTTTATCACAGTACCAGAAGGCAAACTAGAACAGTGCCTGTAGACACCTAACTGGGATATATGCTTATTCTTATAGAAAGCATTTTTTAGATTTTTCTTATTATTTAGCAATATCTAAGGTTATTTTTTTAGGGGGAACATCTAATGTTATTCAAAGTACATCCATTGAGTCTCAGGTGGTTTCCGCAGACGCCTGGGAGGCAGCCAGGCAATATTAGTGAATGAAGGCTGAACCAGACTTTCTACCTTGGCCACTAACAGAGACTAAAACAATAAGTGCATCAGACAACAGAGAGTTGTCCAGTCTTCCATAGGGTTTCACCCAGGGCTCTGGCACTACCTATATGAAATCTTAGCTATCGTCTTTACCCTGGCTCCAGGATTTGAACTTGCCTTGCAGGATACTTGGTGTATTGCTTCGGAAGAGCTTGAAGTTCACTGTTGCATATTTTTACTACAGTAGCCTGTCCTTCTGGTAACAAGGCTGTCCTATAAGGCATGCTGGGTCCCTCCATAATTCCTGTTGTTTGCCAAGAGCTGGATGGCTTAATGTTCTTTGATTCCCTGGCCCACACAAGCCTCCACATCAAACTCACCAACAGCCATGTTTGTCATGGTTTCCCAACATTGCACAACTCACTGGTATTGTTCTCTCGCCTCACATATGAGTGTGGTTGTTCTTATGTACACATTGGGTCATCCTTTTCCTTCTCCACACTCCCCCCCTTTAGAGACGAGGCCTATCTTGTATCATATGTGACAAATCAAAGGATAGAAGAAAGGAATAACAGATTGTTAGGGTGTGGCTTGTGTGTGTGTGTGTGTGTGTGTGTCTGGAATCCCAATGCCTTCATTTTTGCTTGGGCTCTGTCTCTAGCTACTGTAAAACTCTGAAACAAGTTACTCAATCTTTCTGTACCCTAGTATCTTCACGTGAAAAAAAAATAACTGAAATAGTAATTATTCTTGACTTATGCAAGAATAATTGGGGTTTTGTGCTTGTTTCTTGCTTTATGCGAAAACTAACACAGCATAAAACAACTACTGAATGTTTTGAAGTGTACAGTTCAGTACTATTTATACATTTATGGCATGGCACTTGTCACCCTCCCTACCTTCATGAAATTTTCATCACTTCCTGTAGAAGCTCTGTACCCATTAACTTCTCATATTCTCTTCTTTCTCCTCCTCCTCCTCTTGCTCCTCCTCCTCTCCTCCTCCTCCTCCACCTCTATCTCCAAGCTCTGGATTCATCTACACTAAGAGGATCATATAAATGGAGTAGATACAGAATGTGCGTGCTGGGCTTGGGTCCTTTAACAAAGCCCAACATTTTTTTTTAGCTCCATTCATTATATATGTATATATACACATATATATACATACACACACACACACACACACATATATATATATATATATATATATAATGAATGGAGCTATATATGTGTGTGTACATATATATATATATACACACACATATTTCATTTCTTATTTCTTCCAGTCATCCTCACTTTAATTGTCCATTCTTCAACTGCTGGATTTTGAGTTATCTCCATTTATTAGATAGTGCAGTGTTGTAAACAACTATGTACAAGGTTTCTGTGGGCATGTAGTTTCTCATTAATATCCTGGAATGACATTGTGAGTAATATTGCTGTGCATAATTAAAGAATTTCTGGATTGTTTTATGAAGTGACCACACCATTGCACATTTCTACTGGCAGTATTCAGGGGTTCCAGTTTCTTCCCAGCCTTATCTACACTTTTATGTTTTGTTTCATGGTGGACAGCCTACTGTCTGTGACGTGGCAGCTCATCATGGGTTTAATTTGCATTTTACTAATAACAAGAGAAGTTAAATATCATTCCTTGGGCTTGTTGCTTTTAATAAGAATTAATTGAAAAAACTAGTTATATCTACATAGTAATTACCATGTATCAGTCATTGTTTTAATTGTATGCATATATCTATAAGTCAAATGGTTTATCTTCAAAATAGGTTTAGTACCAGTGGGAGGAGTGCTTGTGAGTATCTACAGATTTGTGTGTGGATGTGGGTGTGTGCATGTGCACTTGCCCATGCAGGTGAGTGTGCACGTATGAATCCAGGTACAGTGCATGTGTGTATGGGTGTGGTAGTCACAGTATAACTTTACATGCCAGTTCCTTGGGAACTACCTACCTTTTCATGAGTCAGGGTCTTTTAATGACAGAGAACCCAATAAGCAGACTAGATGGTCTGGCTGGTGAGCCATAAGGACCCACCTGTGTCAGCCCCACACCCCCAACACTGAGATTACAAGCATGTACCACACTACCTGCTTTTTTTACATCGGTTCTGGGGAATCAAACACAGCTCTTCATGTTGGTTAGGCAAGTACTTTAACAACTGAACCACCCATCATCCCCAGTCCTGGATATATACTTAAGGCATTGAGAACAATGTTACAGACAGTAAAAATGGTTCATTCCATTGACCAATATTTGTAATATATAATAGCATCATTTTCTGTCTTCTACTCATAATCAGCTATCCAAAAGACCCTAAACTACTTTTCCTGCCTTCTGTTACACCAGAACATACTACAGGCACCACACCCATGCTGTGACTGTAGATCCAACAAAGCATTCTTCCTAAAGCAGCCCAGGGTGGCTTGCAAAACGTGACAGATGTTCTCTTCTGCTCAGAAGTTCCTTTGGCCATTCACTCATTTGTTCAACCAATAGGTATTATGCCTCCTGTTGGTCAGACACCAACATAGGAATTTTTCAGTAACCATTGACAAAGAAAAGAAAGAGGCTTTCTTTGGGGATAACCTTTTCAGGGCAGGAAATAAACAGCACAAATAACCCATGGCATATAATTCAGGCATGCAGTGGGGAAGACTGTAGAGGCAAAGAAAGGACAAGGGGAGAATCTAGAATCAGAAACAGAAGTGAGGCTCCAAGCTCAGAGGAAAGATTTCCTCAGTTGAGGACCCGTGTGACCTACTGTAACATCAGTCTGGTTCCACCATCACCAGTGGAATTACTCATCCCTGGTCTTTCTGTCTAGAGCTTTCCAGCTTGGGAGGTGGAAGAAGAAAAAAGGAAGAAAATGAATAGCAGTGTATGCATCAAATGCTGCTCTAGTGTGCTTAGGTCAAGAATCAGTGCCTAGATGCAGAACTGGTTTCTTAGACAAACACAACCCAGACACAAGCCCAGATATGGCATTTTGTCAATTTTTTTCTTCCATTGACGTGCATATATGTTGAAAGATTTCACTGCCCCTAGTTTGTTATGTTCCAAAAATTAATACAACCTAATTGTTCAAATATTTCCAGGTCAGTCATGCATAAACAGTAAGTTCCAAGATCATACCTAATATTTGAAGCGAGAGTACAAATGTCTACCAGCAGGCATGGTTGGTTCCTAACCGACAGAACACAGTCTGGCCTTGAACAGTGTTGTAGCTATGAGTGTGCTTGTTACCAAGATAGACAAGTTGTTTCTACCCCTGTTTTTATTCTGTATCTTAATCTACTGGCATCCATTAAAGAGGCAGGAATATACTGGGAAGAACTTAAGCCCAGATAGATTGGCATCTGGTTCCTGTGTCTGGCACCCCATGCTCTAGCTTGGGATAAGTTCTTACTTTATCTGAAATGGGAAGAATGCACCTATGTATATGCTGGTTGTTGTTGTGGTTCATAAATGTCACAGCTACATAGGACTATTGGTTACCTTTCTCCCTTGGCAGGTTTTATAACACCTTTTGGTACTGTGAAAACTAGTCCTCATGGAGGAGGCTTTCGGGTCAGATCCTGTGCAGATCCTCTGAGTCCTGTGTCTAAAGTACAAGGTGTCTTCAACCACAGGGACTTATCTTCAAACTCTGAGAGGCAGCTGAGGGCAACAGCAATAGCCTATATTGTTTAGGCAGTCCCTTAGACTCCCATGATGAACAACATGAAAGGGAATGTTCCTTGCCTGGCGATTTTTATTACTCTGACTCCTGCACCAAGAAGGCATTGTCAGCCCAAGTGGCATAATTTTATTATATATTATATATATTATATATTATATGTATATATTATATATTATATGGATATATGGATACAGAAGCATATATATATAATATATATACTTCTGTAAATAAACATAATTACATGTATCCTATGTAACTTTAGGTAAATAAAAAATGATACCTATGGCTTTTCTAACATCCTTGGTCTATTTAAAAGGGTAAATATATTTGATATGTACCTAGGATTAGTAAATCTTGATTTGGGATATTGTATTTATTGTATTATTAGAGTCAACAGTATATGTATATGTATAGACAGAGATACATACATGCATACATGCATACATACATAATTCTGCTGTATTAGTTATTTTTCTCTTCCTGTGACAAAATATCTGACATAAAGCAATTGATTTATTTTGGCCATGGAGTAAGAGTGCATCATGTTTGGTAAAGCATGCTAGATTCATAGAGAGAACATGTCTTCTAGTGCTGTGAAGAGACACCATAACCAAGGCAACTCTTATAAAGGACAACATTTAATTAGGGCTGACTTACAAGTTCAGAGGTTCAGTCCATTATCATCAAAGCAGGAAGCATGGCAGCATCTAGGCAGTCATGGTTCTGGAGGAGCTGAGAGTTCTACATCATCTTCTGAAGTTAAACAGAAGAAATCTGGAAGATTGGCTCCCATGTGGCCTATGCCCACAGTGACACACTTCCTCCAACAGTCTCTTCCTCCTAATATGCGATTCCCTGGGCCAAGAATATTCAAACCACCACAGAGCATACAGCTGAGATTCTTAACATCCTAGTCAATCAAGAAGCAGAAACCAGATGGAAAAATAGGCTATAAATATTAAGGTTCATCCCAAGGAACCCAGCTTCTCTAATGAGGCTCCAGTCTGAAAATTCCCACAATCTTCACTCCACCAGTTTGGTTCCAGTAGTCAAATGCCTATAAAGAATATTTCACATACAAACCAGAAAAACTACTCACAGTTTATACAGGAAAAGTTAGTATTCTCCATGAACACAACTTAGTTGATATCCAACCATCCAGCAAATGAATGGCTAAAAAGTCAAGTGTGCATGTGAGTGACAATGCCTCCAACCTTGGCCCAAGGCTGCCTCCTTCTCCTTTCTCAAAACAGAAGAGCTCAAAGATCCATCTCTTTTAGACCAGAGCTCAAATTTCATAGTTCCCATGAGACACCCAAAGCACAGAAGGACATTGATAAAGACCAAGCAAAATAATAAAACACACAAGGAAATGCATAACTATTCCCTGATATCAAGCCCAGGGAAGATCATTTTTAGAGGAAGATGGTGCTGAAGACAGCAAGCTTGTGTGTGTAAAGCTAAGCTCTGGCATATGATAGTTCCACAAACCTGAATCAGATAGCAAGATTCAGAAATATACCCATGAAAAGAGGAATATTTTCTAAGGAGTGCTGTAAGGTTCACCTTCAGAAACAGTACACAATGGAAGAAAAAAAAGAGAGACCACAGATGGAGATATTCAAGGTATCATTCATCTCTGTCTGTAGCAAGATACTCTGGCCAAGAGAAATGTGTAATCCCCTATTTTATCTTCCTTCTATCTTTAAAAGTAGCCTTAAACTAATTGGGTGACTGTCAAGAACCCAGTGCTCAGAAACCATAGAGCACCAGGTTCCTCTGTGACATTTAACAGCTTTGTAGGAGGCTGATATCCTCTATCTCCTTGGACAAGCCAAAGAAGAAAACAGAATTCATCAAGAAACCTGCCCATGGGCTCCAAACTTAATCACTTTTCTCCACAGGACTTGCAAATAATTAAGACATACAAACTATGAACCTCTGAAGTGTCTTACAGGAAAGGGGTGTTGCTTGGGAGCAATGTATTGTTCACCAACAGTCCTGAGTACTTTCAGAGACCAGGAGGGGACTCTAGTGGCCATCTTAGAGGCTCCTTTGGGCTGCTGTGTGGCAGTATGCTAACACAACTGAGCATGCTCAGCTTAAGGCTCTCACTAAACATGATGCAAGTGTTATACTCATGGTATAGCTGCAATGCCATCTAGGGACCACACTGAGATGGCTATTGATAAAAACAATATAACCTGCCTAGCATGGTGGCAGAGGCCATCCTCTACGACATAGTAAGTTCATGTAAAATATTGCCCCTCTCCATGTGCCCAACAAAGCCAACATCACTATGAATTTTAAGCTGTTTTCCTTTCCCCAAAGCTTCAAGCATCACAGTCTCAAGAAATTTAGAAAATTCTCAAGCTCTAGCAGTCACCCCTGCATTCTCCTTTAATTTTCTCTCCACATAGTCAAATCAGGAAGATACAGGTTTCTTCTGCAAGACAGGCATGTAGCTTTGAACGTCTGCCTGGTCCTGCATTAGAATCTCAGCCTTAAAGGAAAAAACTGATAAACTGGGGAAAATATGAAAGGACTTGAAATTGTATCTTTGGATTCTAGTATACACCATCATCAAAACTGCCCTGTGATTCCACGTGAGCCTTAGTGTCAACATAATTATAATATGTGGGACATGGTGTCACACACTTTTAATCCTAGCACTCAGGAGGTAGAGGAAGATGGATCTCTATGAGTTAGAGGCCAATCTGGTCTGCATCATGAGTTCCAGAGCAACCAAGGCTATATGGTGAGACCCTGTCTGTCTTAAATATTTATTATTTACTCATTAATTAATTAACTATATGGATGCTAGATGCCTTTGTTTTGTTTCCTGTTGCTATGATAAAATACTCTGACAAAAGTAACTTAATGGAGAAAGGGTTGGACAAAAGTAACTTAATGGAAAAAGAGTTTATTTGGATGAAAGTTCCAGGTTACAGTTCATCATTACAGGAGAGTCAAAGCAGCAGGAATTTGAAACAACCAGCCACATTATATTCTCAGTCAAGAACAAAAAGCAATGAATTCATTGAATGGTGATTCTCAGCTCACTTTCTCCATTCTAATACAATCTAGTATTCCTTGACTACAGAATGGTGGGCAAATCTTCCTGTCTTAATGTCATCATGATTATCTCCCACATACATGCTCACATACCAAACAGGTCTATAAGATCCATCATTAAGACTTTCTTCCCGGATGGTTTGAGATTGTGTCGAGTTGATAGTTAAAACTAACCATCACACCAGACCACCTCGCTTGACTGGGAGGGAGAGGCATAATCATGTGGTTGGTTTTGATATTTGTTAAGATGGGATTTCATGTGTCTTAGGCTTGCCTGGAGCCTGATGCATACCAGAGTCTTGAACTTCTGATCCTCCTGCCTCTACCTCCTCCACATGCAATGATTACAAGCATGTGACACCACACTATATTGGACTGGGATGGAACCCAGGGCCTCATGCATGCTAGGCCAGTGATCATACAACTAATTCATATCACATCACTCACAGCCCCTGACCTACCTCACTGTGAAATCACCTTACAAACCTTGAGGTCACAGTTGCTAGTAGTCAAGACTGAGGGAAGAGGGGAGGACTCCTGAGGAAATGAGAGACTTCTCAAGCCAATATTGAGAGGGACTCTCAGGAGCTAAGTAAAAATGAGTGCTGGCTGAGCCTCACTCTGGCCTGACTTCACCACAGACCCTGAAACAGAACTACAGGGGAGCATTTATGATGTACCACTCCATGACATAGCAGGTGTTGGGGGATGCCATCAGTGTGGTACATGCAGTAGTGCACACTAGAAAAAAAAACCCAGGAGATTAACTGAAAGTTGGGAAGACCAGTGGAGAAGATAAAGATTTAGGATGAGCAGACAGCCAGGACAGTGTCAGAAAACAAGTCAAGAATTATCCCCACATCATACTTCAACTTCCCCACCAGAAAAAAAAATGATCTTACCAGCTTTGAGCATAATTAGGCCCTCCAGTAGAATCTTAAACCCACTTAACCCTGGGCTTGTGTCTTCCTTAGTGAAGTTTGTCTTTATGTAGGGTTGCCAAATCATTCACTGGAGAAGCCACCAAGCCTTAGCCTGTACTGGAGTCACAGCTTCCAATGGAGCACATCTCAAACCCCAACCTTCCACCCAAGAGTTTCCCACTTCCCCCAAGTCTCCAACCCTGTAATCTGTATCCATTTCAATATTGTTTCATCTCATTATCAATTACCTCTTGATTAACATATCTTTTCACCAGCTCAGTGGTATCTTGTTAGGTGGGGATGTCTAAATTTCTTTTCTACTTTCCTCCTCCTCTAGGGTGTTTGGTATATAATCATAGATGAGCCATTTGCTCTTTGATGCTCAGAGTGTCTTGGGTTTCAGAAGAGGTGGGGAGAGAACAGAATCTATGTAGATAAGAACTTGAAGTCATTTTCAACTTAGTTTAGTGCACAAGGTGCACTGCCTTCTCTTCCGAGAAAACCCTTTGATATATATATATAATCAAGAGAGAGAGAGAGAGAGAGAGAGAGAGAGAGAGTAGTATGTGTATGTATGTATGTGTGTATGTTTGTGTGTGTGTGTGTGTGTGTGTGTGTGTGCTTACATACAGATGCATATAGAGGCCAGCAGCCAACACTGAGTGTCTTTCTAAATTTTGCTCTTCACCTTTTTTTTTTTTTCTGAAACAGGGTCTCTCAATGAACTAGAGCTCCACAATTCAGGTAGACTGACTGACCAGGAAACTGCTGAGGAATTCTCTTGTCTTTGCCCACCATTCTAGGCAGCATGTCCACATCTGACTTTTTTAAGTGGGATCGAAACTCAGGTCCTCATGCTTGTACAGCAAGCACTTTACCAACTGAGCCATCTCTCCAGCCCAGCTATCTCTGATAGCAGGTTTCTTTTTCTATTTTTTTTAATTTTTATTTTTTATTAGATGTTTTCTTTATTTACATTGCAAATTTTATCTCCTCTAAAACCCCTCCATCTCATCCCCCCTCACCCTGCTCACTAACCCATCTGCTCCTGCTTCCCTTTCCTGGAAGTACATTTCCCTCCACTGGGGCATCAAGCCTTCAAAAGGCCAAGGGCCTCTCCTCTCATTGATGTCCCACAAGGCCATCCTCTGCTACATATGCGGCTGAAGCCTTAAGTCACTCCTTGTGTACTCTTTGGTTGGTGGTTTAGTCTCTGGGAGCTCTGGGAGTACTGGTTGGTTCATATTGTTTCTTCTATGGGGCTGCAAACCCCATCATGATAGCAGGTTTCTTACAAGTTTAGGAACCACTCTTCAGTTCACACTAGCTTGTTACCTGAGTCCTTAAAGCTATATACATTGAGGTGAATTCTTTACCATGTCCTTCAAGGTAGATAAATGACACAGTCTTGCACAAGGAGTTCACAAGGAGTTTATCACCTAAAAGACTGAGCACTTGGGTGCAGTCCTCAGGAGAAAACAGACCACTGAGTCACATCTCTTCAGTTTCATGTGGCCCTGTATTTATACATTTGGAAGGTAAGAGGCAAGAAGGTGACAGTTTCCCAGGTAGGTTACGGTCATCCACATACCCTGCAGGGAGACAGGGCAGATGAAACCCTATCTGTTGGTTTCTTGTGGAGTCCTTCGCAGAGGTCACATGATAGTGATTAATACTGTTTGTTGAGTGCCAGCAATGTGCCAGACATATGATACCATCCCTTCCTAAGTGCTGAACACATGAGCAATTCAAACATAAAATGGGTCAGCTCTTGGGGTGGTTCGTTCTCAAAGGTGAGCAGTTTCAGAGTGTGGCAGCTTGCTTCTATTGTTTGCTCAACGGTCAGGTGGTTTTGCTTTTTAAAAAAATGAAATAAAGAAAAAGAAAAAGGCCTCTTCTCTTCTGTGCTGGGCACTCACTAATCTGCCCTGCGACTGTGCCTCTAGCATAGCTATCCAGCTTGCCAGCCACCTCCCTCTAAGCTCTAAAGCAAAGCATCCCCCAAGAGCCTGCTTTTCATACATTCCCACCGTTGTGTTAAGTAAGAAAGTGATCGTAGGTGTCAGGTGTTTATCCTCATTTTTGGCTCAAATGACATTCATTCATTTTTGCCTGAGGCACACCTCAAGCTAGATTCACTTCAAGTGAGTGGGGATTAAAAAAAAAAACCTACAGAGGTGATTTTGTGTTTCTAGTCCCACAGTTCTGGGGCTGTCTTCTGATTTAGGACACTTCTGTCTGACCCAGCCTAACCTTGTACATGTCTTCAAAAGGGTCCCAAGTGACTTGTACTAAGGCAAGAAATCACTGCAAATATCTTAGTGAGGGAGACCGGCAAGAATACTGAAAAATTAATATGATAATGGTCTTTATTTAAGAATAGAATATGTCATATGAAGAGGGACTCTTAAGTTGAAAGATTGCAGGCTGACTGGGATCCATTGTTGCTGTGGAGTGACTACGTGACATGCTATGTCTTGAGACAGCTCATACGTGGTACTGTAGTAGACTTGAATCACAAGCCCCACCATGGGCGGCCTGTTTCTCCTTTCTTCGACCTTCTCTTTGGTCAGATTCTTTGTGCTGTGTCCCTGCTGCCGTGTGACTTATGAACTACTGAACCTAGATGGGATTCTGTATCACCAGTGTCTGTTGGCTTTGACCTTGAATAAGTTTCTTAACTTAACCTACAAAAGGCTCTCCTTGCTTCAAAGTATAAATGACAGTTCCAAAGATTGGCTAGGTGTGAGGAATACCCCATGAATATTAACTAAGTCTAAGAATAAAACAAGGTCTTGGGTCACATGTATGCCCATACCTATACCTACCCTCTCTATTTCTAGCTAATTCATTTAGACAATTGAGTTGTCTGAACTCTGAAAAGTAGATACCAAGATAGGAGGCTCCGGAGATGGCTCAGTCTGAAAGCGTTTGCTGCACAAGCACAGGGACCTAAGTTCAGATCCCCAGTATGCACATGTAAAGTCAGGCATAAGTGGCATGTGTGTGCCATCCCAGTGCTGGAGAGGCAGAGACAGGCAGTTCCCTGAGGCTTGCTGATTGCTGGAAAGCCAGACTATCAGCAAGTTCCAGCTAAATAGGAGAGACTGTTTCAAAAAAGCAAGGGAGAAGGTACCCTGAGGAATGACAATTGAAGTTGACCGCTAGCATCCTCATGCAGAGAGAGAGAGAGAGAGAGAGAGAGAGAGAGAGAGAGAATGAGTGAATGAATGAATGAATGAATGAATGAATAGTGGCTTCTTGTTCTGATAAACCTGGTAGAGTAGCCAGAAGCTCAGGTCTACCCCAGATTCTGGTGATCAATAAAAGCTTATCATAGAGGCAAGATTGGTGTCTTTGGCGTCCCTGATCTGAAACTGTTTGATATACAACAGATCAAGATGAGGCTTACAAGTAGCAGCCTTTATAAATAATCATTTTGGATTCAAAAGTTTCAACAACATTTTAGTTCTATAATAGAACCCTCAAGGCCCCATGTTCATTGGCAAACAAACATATGCCAATGGAAACCTGAGACTCCAATGTCTTCTTGCAACTGATCATGACACCCGTCCTACCTGACAAACAGAGCAACATGATGAGGTCAGGAACTGGGGGGGGGGGGTCTCCTATGAAAAGCGGGATATCTGGTCCTTCCATGGGTATGACAGCCCAAACCCAGAATCAGCTCCACAGGTGGGACAGAGTGACTTATTCAGAACAGCTGAGACTTTGGGATCCAGCACAGATCCTGTCTTGAGGCAAGTCTCCTCAAGGCTTATTCATCTGCAATCAACTTTTATAAAGAAAAACAGAATAATGGTAAACATTATACTTGTGAAAATGTCCAAATATCAGCAGGCAGTATAAAAATTGGAATATAACATTCTGACAGCCTGCAGTCAGGCTAGACTGTGGGGTATTTTTAGCATCATGGATATGTTTTTTTTTTTTTTTAAGTAATCTACATGCTGTGATAGATGTCATGAGCAAACCTCAAATACCAGCAGGCACCGAGTCCCCCAGAGCACAAAGCCACCTGCACAAAACACTGTTTTCCACAAAGTTTCTCTTGTTCAGTTTTAAAGTTTTGCAGAATAATCCTCCAGTTCATTTTCCTTTCTAAAATTTATACACAACCAAGAGCTAGCAGATGCCTCTCTGTTGAACATCCTTGTGCTGTGTCTCTATGCAGGAATGATTGGGCAGGGACAATTATCCCCGCTAAACCTCCTCTCTCCCCCAAGATCCCCTCCTCTTCCATTTCCCTTCAGGAAAGAGCAGGCCTCCCAGAGATGAACCAAATGTAAGGTAACAAGATACAAAAAGACCAGGCACAAAACCCCCATATCAGGGCTAGGTAAGGCAACCCTGTAGGAAGAAAAGGGTCCCAAGAGCAAGCTAAGGAGTCAGAGGCACCCACGTTCCCCCTGTTAGGAGTCCTAAAAAACACCAAGCTAACAACCATAACATATATGCAGAAGACCTAGCACAGATCCATGCAGATTCCATGATTGTCATTCTATGAGCCTCCATGAGCCCTGCTTATTTGGGGGCCTCTGTAGGCTGAGCTCTCCTGATGTCCTTGACCCCTCTGGTTCCAACCATTCTTCCTCTCCCTTTTCCAGGACTTCCCTGAGCTCCCAATGGTGGGGCACAGTGGAAACCTCCAGTTGGAGCTCTCTCTCCACCTGATGTTTGGTTGTGGGTCTCTGCATCCAGGATGCTGAAATCTTGACTATCACCACTAGCATAGTGATGGTATGGTAGGTGAGATAGATGACTTGGGTAGTAAAGCATTTGCTGCAGAAGCTGGGGACCTGAGTTTGAACTCAAGTAGCCCTTCCAAAAGATACCAAGCATAGTGATGTGTCCTTATAATGCCAGCAACAGGACACAGAGACACCCAATCTGTGAGTCTCAGATCCCAATGAAAAACCCTGTCTCAAACAAAAGATAGATGGCTGCTGAGGAATGACCCCAGAGGGTGACCTCTGGACTCCATATGTACACACACATGTGCACCCAAACATGTATGTGTACCTATGCAGGAGTATGCGCGCGCACACACACACACACACACACACACACTCAGAATGGTGCCAAAGGTAAGATCCACTGGGAACGTGGCCATTGAGAAACAAAGCTTTCTAAATACTACTTTGTAAAATTACTTCTTCTTGGAAGCCCTTTAGCAGATCTATGTAGTTCTCAGATGATGCTGATTGCTGACAAGTCTGAAGGCAGGGGATGCAATGGAGTGCACAGGTCACTATCTCTCTGCCACTCTAGTCCTCTCACTGGCCTGCAGAAGAGCTTCCAGGCCCACACACACTCCTGCTGGGCTTGCCTCCATGTACCCTAGACCTTCAGATCTCCAGCTGCCTGCTCAGATCTAGTCACTAGCTCTTTCTGATGCATATCTAGCCATTCCTTCACCTCCAGCTCTCATCACAGTGCCTGAGTGCAGGATCAGGATCCATACTGCTCTCATTGGACACTTTGTGGACATTCCTTGAACTCTTCACTCCTGAAGACCATCATATATTTAATGCTCCAAGACTAAGCATTTTACAGTCATCCTCTTAGATTGTCCTTACAGGCACCAAAATAGTTACATTTCATCCCATTTTAAGGCAGAGGAAACTGAGTCTCAGGAAAGCAAGGGGGCTTCCCAAGTTTCCTATACTGCAGGATGGAATTGGATTTGAACTTGGTATGAACATGACTCTGTGTAAGATGCATCTGCATGACTCCTTACACCTTTAGTTTAATTTTAGAGTATACTTTACATATGCTTTTATTCTCATACATACACCCATGCATGCACATGCATGAGTGCACACACGGGCTGTGCTAGAGCCATGCACAAACCATGTGTGTGCACTCACACACACACACAAAAGAACACACAAGTACACACATACAAACACACACAAAAGAACACACAAGTACACACATACAAACACACACACAAGCATACTCACGCAGAAGTACACACACACAAGCACACACACACAAAATAACACACACAAACACACACAAGTACATACATACAAGCACATACACAAGCGCACACACACACACACACACACACACATACACCTAATGGCCCTGGTCCTGCAAAAGCCTAAGTCACTCTGCTACATCTTCTGTCTGTATGGAAAGCAAAATGCTCAAAAGGTAGTAGTGGGCAATTCCATCATTTGACACATATGTTTGCATGACACCTTTGTAAAAAGGATTGTGTCTTGAGAGGCAACAAGGACATTAAGGCTGTAGATGTGACTCCAGCCCTTCAGGACCAACGTGTATGGCAGCAGATGGTTACTCCCAAGAACTGAGAAGTCTGGAGCAGAGTCTGGCCAACATTTTCTGCAAAAGGCAAGAGAGGAATTGTTTTAGGTTATGCCATTATCTTGTCTTGCTTACAGCTACTTAGCTGAGTTCCAGTAAGAAAGCAACCACAGTAATCCCCTGATCACATACCTTCCTGAGTCCCATGGCTCTTTGTATGGGCACTCAGGATGCACTTCCACATACTTAAATGCATCTTTAAATGCTACTCTTTTCGTTTTACTCTCAATCATTTAAAGACATAAAAATCACCCTCAACTAGCTGGTGTTACAAAATAAAGTCTCACGTTGGATTTGGTCCACTGCTAACCCCTGATCTGTATAACTGTAGAAAAAAATCTAGACCTAACTGATCCAAGTGTCTTTTTGACTGTGATGGTCTTAAGCTAATATTAGGCAGACATCATTGGCTTGTGTCTGTCATGCCTTAAAGTGCTTCCTGTCTTGATTTCTGATGTACAGCACTGAAAAACAATGAGTAACCATTGGTCAAAATTAGATGGGTGGTTAACATTCTCTTCATAGTACTTTGATTATGTCTGCTGTTGTGTCTTGTTAGACATTGTCAAATGAATTAAAGAACAATAATTCACACTTACGTTCTCCCCACCTCCACTTATTCTTGAGGATAGCTTAGGAAGCATCACAGGAGAAATAAATAACATCGTCAGTCCTTGATTCAGTATTTGGCTTATGTACTTAGCACCTGGATGATGGAGTCCGGGAACATCAAAGGGCTGAGTTCCAGGAGCTCAGCTAGTGGATGCTTGCCACAGAAGCACAAGGACCTGAGTTCAGTCTCTAGACCCATGTGAAAAATTTGGCCCAGTGGCACAGCAAGACCCCACAGCAGGAGAGGCAGACTCCGGAGCATCCCTGGAGCTTGGTGGTCAGCTAGTCTTACTGAATCTCTGAATTCTGGGTTCAGTGAAAGACTCTGTCTCAAACAATAAGGTGGAAAGTGATATAGGAAGAGCCTAATATCAGCCTATAGCCCCCACATGTCTGTACATGTGTGCATATGTACACACACAAACACACACATGCACATACACCCATAGACACACACATACATACCCATATACACACACATACACACACCCATATACACACTCACACCCACCCACACACACACATACACATGGATACACACCCATATACACATATGTACCCATACACAAACATACACACACATACACACATATACACACTCACACACCCATACACTCACACATACACACATATACACATATACACATGCACACACATCCATACACACACATATACACATGCTCACACACGTACATACACATACATGTACCCATAAACACCCTCACCCACACCCATAGACACACACACACATGTATGCACCCACATATACATACACACATATACACATGCACACACACACACAAAGCTGAGTTCTGGATCTCTCCCACAGTAACATGTCAAATCTTTTCAATTTTGTTTATTTCTTAAAACTGAAAAATGGTGAATTTACTCAGATCATGACAGTCCTTTGGTAGAATTGGTTGGATACCCAGCTTCCTTTTCAATAATCTTGTTTCATGAGCAGGAGATAAGGAATACCTAACCTTCATTCATATCTTATTTCTAAATGGTAATATATTGTTGCACGTGTATAATTGATATGCTACCATCATCACTTTGAAAAGCCACAAGAGAGAGGACAATGTAAGGGAACTGCTGATGGATTCATTAGGTAGCTCAGAAAGGACAGGGCCAGATTTCTGAGAGTACCTGACTGGGATGTGTGAAGCCATTCAGCCCCTGTAGAACTGTGTCTTGGCCAAGCTTTGATGTCCTCTCTGTCTGTCTTTCTCTCCTTTCCCTTTTCCTCCTCCTCTCTCTCTTTCTCTCTCTC
>NW_022196913.1:14851732-14867606 GCF_008632895.1 Mastomys coucha | reverse complement strand
TCTGTCTCTCTCTCTCTCTCTGTCTTTCTCCCTTTGCCCTTTTCCTCCCCCCTCTCTCCCTCTCTCTGTCTCTCTGTCTCTGTGTGTGTCTGTCTCTGTCACTGACTGTGTGTTGTGTCTGTGTGTGTCTCTCCATCTCTCTCTGTCTCTCTCCCCTTTCCCTCCCCCTTGTTCTCTCTCTCTTTTCTCTCTCTCTCACACACACACATACACACACATACACTTTCTCTGTCTCTCTGTGTGTGTCTGTCTCTCTCTGTCACTGACTTTGTGTGTGTCTCTCCCCATTGCTCTCTGTCTCTCCTCTTTCCATTTTCCTCTCCCTTGTTCTCTCTGTGTGGGTGTATGTCCATCTGCCTGTCTCTCTCTATCTCTGTCTCTCTGTCTCTATCTGTGTGTGTATGTGTGTGCCTCTCTGTCACTATGTGTATGTCTCCCCCCTCCATTCTATAAACCTGTGGAGCAGATGACACACATAGTTTCATTTCCACTCTGCATGAGAAGAGCCTACACTAAGTCTCCTGACTACTTCCAGACTCAAATACACATCCTAGGAATGAGAATGCCATCAACAGCTCAGGGCAGTTTGTCCAGGTGTCACTGAGGTGGGGCTCAATGGCAAACCCAGAAAGCAGAGGGAGTTTTATGGTGCTTAGTCTACTTTTAAAGTGTCCTAACTTCTTTTTAACTTTGTTGTTGTTGTTGTTACACAGTTAGCTCTCTCACATTTGAGGGTGCTCACTTCAGTACCCTTGCTTCTGCCTGTTTCACTTACCAACTCGCCAAAGAGCTTTCACAAAGCAGGAGCGTTTGCCAGAAGTCATCTGCTTATTGAACAGCCCTCAGGAGAAGACATAAATGTCATTTTGTCATCCCCTTCTGTGAGTCGCAGTTGGCATCTTCACATGAAGAGCAAGTGTAAAATGTCTGGTAAATTTCTGCATTAGAAGATTTGCTGGAAACAAAGCGCATTTGAAATTTTTGAAATTGCTGGGGTTCACTGGCTCTCTCTTCCTCTCTCTGAAACACAAACACCAGAATTTGCTGTCCTAACTTGCAATCTTAGTCTGTAAAAGGCACTCATAGGTCATCCGGGTCCTGGTTACAGAGACTGTCACAGTCTCTTCTCCCGAATGTAATGGACAGCTTTAGACTTTGAAATACCGACGCGTTTTTCTTTTAGGTCTTGTAGTAAGCTGCAGCCTTCAGGGCTGCCACTGTCCCATTTCCCAGAAGAAGAGAATGAACTGCTTTCAACTTCATAGTAAATAAACTCTAACTGGTGAATAATGGCACCACCTCCACTGTTAACTCCTGGTGGGGGGCGGGGAACTACTGTTTCTAACTTCCCAATCTCCTGCAGAAGACCAAGATGTCTTCATTTTACAATTGAAGTGATTGGGACTAAAAACAACAAACTGAATTTCTTTTTTTTTTCTTTTTTTTTCCTGTGCAATGAAGAGCTTCAGTGCAGACATTTATTTTTTATTTATTTTCTGTAGAACATGATTTTAATATTTTCAACTATTAATATTCAACAAACAGAATAATTATTTTAAGATATATTTTGTTGTGATATCTCCATTTTCATTTCTGATTTTTTAATTTGGATACTGACTCTGTGCCCTCTAGTTAGTCTGGCTAAAGGTTTGTCTATGTTGTTGATTTTCTTAAAGAAATAGCTCCTGGTTTGGTTGATTCTTTGTATAGTTCTTTTTCTATTTGGTTGATTTCAGCCCTGAGTTTGATTATTTCCTGCCATCTACTCCTCTTGGGTGTATTTGCTTCATTTTGTTCTAGAGCTTTCAGGTGTGCTGTCAAGCTGTAGGTGTAAGCTCTCTCCAGTTTCTTTTTGGAGGCACTTACAGCTAGGACAAACTGAATTTCTTAACACCACACAGAAAATTCAAATCCGGGGATCAGTTGGCAACAGTTGTTTGTTTTTTTTTAACAAAAACTAATAAATAATGACTCTTTTCAATGTTCTTCAGTAGATATGTACATCTTTGCATTATTAACTATTTAGGATACATATGTGTATATATATGTATGTGTGCATTCATGTATGTGCCAGTGCAGATGTATGTGGAGTTCATGTGTGCACACATGTACATGTGGAGAACAAAGAGCAGCTTCAGCTCTCACTCTCCATAAGTTGTCTGCCTTGTTTTTAGACACAGGATTTCTTACTGGTATCTAAGGCTAGACTGGCTGGCCAGGGAACCATACATCTGCTTCCACTTCCCCAGGTGGGATTCTAAGCATGTGCTACTAGATCTAGCTTTTTACAGGGGTTCTGAGACTCAATCTCAGGTCCTAGTGCTTGGAGGGCCAAGCACTTTATCAACTGACCTGTCTCCTCAGCCCCTATAAAATGTCTCATATATGAATATACTTGTGTATATGCATATATATATATATATATATATATATATATAATTCATTTATATCTATATCATATCCGTCAGGCTGTTTGTTAGGCATGAGGGATGGGAGAAAGAGATGCAGAGAACTAGTTTCAGCCTCGAGAACCAGGAAGCTGGTAGATTAGGAAGGTCAAGACGAGTTCAGTATATCATCGTCACACAAGGGCACCTGCAGCAGCTCAGGAGGTTGCTCAGGTAGCCCTGAAAGACCAGGAGGGAATTTTGGATAGAGAGAATGGCATCTGTGAAGGGTATACACAGAAAATGAAGCTGCATTCCTTCACACTAAAAGTTCTCAAATGCTTGTGCACTGAAAACACAGGGGTGGGGTGCAACACCTGTGCCTGGCAGACACACTCAGGACTTTGAATTTGGCAGGTCCAGTGCCACAGAGTGCACATCTCTAGCAAGCTCCCCCAGGTGGTGTGGGTGCTGCTAATCCCCTGTGCAGCACTGCCTGGGACAGCCCAGGGGCGGGGAACACTTCTGCAGGTCCCCAGATCAGGCTAACTAAAGCTGACCAACTAAAGCCATGTGCCATCTTAGTAACCTCATTTACATTGCTTCTATTTGCTAAGATATCTGGGAATCTGTAAGGCTTCTTTGATTTGAAAAGCTCCCAGGCACAGAAGCCAGGGATTGTGAAATTAAGAATGAAGCTCCCAGATGAATTGGCTGAGCGGAGCACAGGGCATCTGTCTGTCCTCAGCGGTGAGTAGGCTCAGTCCTGCAGAAAGCCCAGGATTAACGAAAGCAAGGAGAAAGAGATGAGTCCCTTCTTCCTGACCCCTCTTGTCCTCTTAAGATGTACTGGTAAGTCCAGAGCTAGGCTAGTCCACCACACTTCCTTCCATATAGCACTTTCTGTTTCAGTGCTCTGCATTCTGATAAGGCCCTCCTCCCTGGTTATAGCATCCACTGAGCATGCTTAGAGCTCTATCCGTTTTGAGGACCATGGACAGTTTCAAACATCTTTCTGATACTGTTGTCTACGCTACAGTCTGTTGGGTTCACAGGAAGAGAATGAGGAAATTCTGGCTGCTCCCTAAGGAGGAAAAGCCCAAAGCCATTCATCAGAAAGGATAGTAGTGAGTGCTAAATAAAAGCTCCCCCACCCACCTACCCCAGGAACAGAGGGGACTTGTGCCCCTGATCAACTTGAAAGGAAGTCAGAAGAAAAAGAAATGGCCAGAGAAATGGAACAAAATGGCAAAATGATTGAGATCTCCTCCATTGGAGGATCACCAGGTCACCAGGTCACCAGGTCACCAGGTAATCCATCATCAGGCCACACATTTCCTGAGTTAGACTCTGACCAGTTTCCCAATAAAAACCCAACTCCAACGCCTTTAGTCCCAGCACTTGGCAGAGGCAGGCGGATTTCTGAGTTCAAGGCCAGCCTGGTCTACAGAGTGAGTTCCAGGACAGCCAGGGCTATACAGAGAAACTCTGTCTTGAAAAACAAAACAAAACAAAACAAAAACAAAACAAAACAAAAAACCAAACAAACAAACAATTTTCTTTAAGTTCCTCAGGGTTCCCAGCCCACTGGCTTGGAACTCACACACAACCATCTGCTTCCTTTGCCCTTTGAGTAACTATTTCAAGTGAACTGTTTAAGGTCAAGTTTTAAACTGGAATTCTAACCACTTCTCTGTTTTTTAACCTTTAGCGAGTGTGTGTGTGTGTGTGTGTGTGTGTGTGTGTGTGTGTGTGTGTGCGCGTGCGCATACACACATTCGTGTGTCTGTCTGTCTCTGTCTGTCTGTCTGTGCACAGGTATGCCCATGCCACAAAGCACACATGAGGGTCAGAGGACAGTTTTCAGGAGTCAGTTCGGTCCTTCCTTTGTACATTCCTTAGATGTCAGGTCTGCATGTCAATCACATTTACCTTCTTAGCCATCTCTTGGTCCCTATACATTGCTTTTCCTAAAAAGGCTAAGAAGAACTTGGTCATTTGTAATGTTCTAGACCTGCAGAAATAGGGGGCTAAAAGGACTGGCCTCATGCCCACGGGTGGTCAGGGAGCTGGAAAATTAAGACAGGCAGTTCAGTGTAGATAGGAGAGATTCAGAGACACCCAGTTCTACAGAATTATAGCTGGAGAGGAGCCCATGTCCTTCTGCGTCCTCATTTTACCCATGAGAACACTGCAACCTCCCAGGGACAGATAACCATTCTCCCTGTCATATGCTAATGAGTGGCAGCTGCACCAGCCTTTAAGTCCTTGCTGTTTGTCACATCAGTCATTTTTATCTGGTTTTGAATGAAGAGTGTTCCCGGTGGTGACATCAATTGTTTGACACTTACAGGGTATTTCCTGTGTTTTAGACTCTGAGATGACGGACGGTCAGTCCTCTGCATCCCAGGGCTCAACCCTCCCCGAGTCGACCAACCACAGATCAAAAACACACAAGATTTTTAAGCTCATTTATTAGCAGGTATTCATTGTTTGAAATAATGGATTTCATTCTGATTTTTCCACACTTGTGTGTCATAAACATATTTCTTCATGTGTTTTTTTTTCAAAAGTCTGGATTCTGCATATGAGAGAAAGCATGCATGCACCCATGCGTGGCACCTGGTGCAGACTGTAAAGGGGATGTTTGATAAATCTGCAGAGAACTGAACTCTACCCCATACTTGATTCCTATTCTTAGGGACTCCTGGCTCAGGGGCTTCTTCCTTCATGCAGAGGATTCTCTCCAAGTTTTCTGAAGGATCATCTTAGTCTAGTAGGTTAAGAAATACATATGCAAGCAGTTCCCTGTGTGAGAAATATTTTTCATGGTCAGTTTGCCTGCATGTTTCCACCAGACAGACTAGGCTCGGTTGAAATGTCCTGAAGACAGTGTCTCACAGTGTCTCCTGTAGCATGAAGTCTCTTCTCCTCATACTTGTAAAATATGATGCAATCTAGTTTAACCAGACAAATTTCTCCCCTGGGGGAGACACTTCTTGATCCTCTAGTCCTTGATTTAAATGTCACTTCATTACAGTCATCTCTGTCCAATACCATATGAATTAGCCCCACACACTACTTAATACACTTTTGCCCACTTTGCACCTTGGTTATTGCTTTTGCAGCATCACGGTTAAGTCCACTTGTCTGGGTGGGTTTTCAAGAGTCTTTTTCTTGTCTAACAGAATGCAGTATTTTGTTTGTCTGGATCATCCCAAGACTTCACAGAGGTCAGTGTGTTTTTAGCATAGATGTAAGCAACTGCCATTTGTATGCCCTGAGCTCAGCATTCTAAGAACATTCATATCTGTCTTCTTTCCCCATATTTGATGGATGAAGAAACTAAGGGGCACAGAGATGTAATAACTTGCCCCAAAATACAGAACTACTGTATGTATTTTAGCCTATGGAGTGAGTCTAGCTCAGTTCATGTTCAACCATTACTCTGAGTAAATTATGTGCAGCAATTATTCTTGTTTGAGCACACAAATTAACCAATTGAAACCTGTTTTTCTGACACTTAAATTTTATGTTTGGGTAAGTATTCCCACTTCTAATCATTTTTGTCTTTTAGGAATTTGTTTGAAGGATGCTATGAAATGAATATCTTTCTAAAACATCTTTAGTTTAAAAAAACCTTAATCTACAGTTCTGAAGGAAATGTACTTATCATATGTAAAGTCCAGTTAGAACTGGCACTCATTTATGATAAAAGTTTTATTATCCAAAGGCCAGCACAATTGTAATTTTTGTTATATTGACTATAATGGGTTGCTATTCCAGCCCTTAATCCTGTGACCATATTGCAAAAAGAATCTGCAGATGTAATCAAATGAAGGAGCTTGAGACAAGATTATCCTGGATTATCCATAATGACCCTAAACCCAATAGCAAGTATCTCCATCAGAAACCCACAGAAAAGGAGAGAGAGGAGGCAATGTCTCCAGAGAGCCAGGATTGGAATGATGTGGCCAAGCGCTGGAAATACAACTGACAAAATGGAAACCCTCCTAGGGTTCTGGAGGAAGTGTGTTTCTAGGAATGCTTTGATTGTGAGCTTGTAACTGCCACAATTGTGAGAGAGTAAATAAATACACATAGAACTGTTGAGGAAGTAAAGAGAGGAGTGTCCTCAGTGGTGAAGGCCCTGGTAAGATTCACATGCTCATGTAAACAATCCTAATGAAACTCATTCACACACACACACACACACACACACACACACACACACACAGTAAGAAACTAGAAGGGGGCAGGTTGGGAAGAAGAAGGAGATCAGCAGGAGTGGGTAGGGATACAGGAGAATAAGAGTAAATATAATCAAAATACATCATGTACATGTATGAAATTTTCATAATGAGGCTCATTATTCTGTATCATATGTATTCATTTTTAAATACTTCTCCAAACCTCAGGATGCCAAATCCTCAGAAAGAATGCAGGGAGCATCTTTAAGTGGTAGGTGGAAATGCTGAGCTTCCAATGGATGTGGCATGAGTTACTGAACCATGCTATCATTCCTTAATCCTACTTGCTGTTGGCCACCTAATATTCTAATAGCCTGTTCAGAACTTGATTGGTGAGAACTGGACTTGGGGGACAACTAGAGAGAACACCTAAGGATAACTTGTAGAGAGCATGGGAGAAATCCTAATAGGGACTTTCAAAGAAACGAATAATGATTGATGCCCTAAACTGCCTCCGAGTTTCCCTGTATACAAGTATATCTGGATTCTACTAAAGAAGAAATGGATGGAAGATTTCTTCCAACACAAATAGCCTGGCTCCATCCACAGAACTTTGGATACAGGTCTAGATTGTGACCCCCAGATTTATATATCTGAAAAGTAACCAGTTGGGAATTGATGCTGGGTAGTCCAGGCAACACTCTCCTGAGTCAAGGGATAGTGATCGAGTTAATCTTTTGGCTTACTGGTGAATATCTTAATTATCTATCTACCTTGTGAGTGATGTCACTTCGTGGTTTTGTTCTAAATACCTCTGTATTTTTAGCAGCATGTGATAAGCTTGTTTGAGGACAACTCTGATACCAAACAGACTTTCTACAAAAAGCACTACAGCGACATATTTTTCTTTAAACAAACATGGGGTACACCTACCCAGGGCTTTCCACATACAGGGAAAAGCCATTAATCCTCTGTCAGCAGTCACAGGCACTGACTTTTCCCACTGGGAATCCTCTGCTCCCTAGAAGAATCATCCTGGGAGAAGACAGCAACCCTCAGCTAAATAAGTAACTAACCCAAGTTCACTGAGTTAACCTTCCTTCCTAGGTCACTCCCCGTGTTTGATCTGTCTAACGGAAACAATCCCCTTCTTGATTCCTCACTAACTTGTTGAGACAAAGCTGCTAATGAAGATGTCCTCAGTGATATTCCTAAATTCTCTCACCATCGTTTCTAAGTGACCAACCAAATTCTGTTAGAATATTTACCTGTGAAAGCAGCTCCCCTAATAATTTTACAATGTGTTATTAATATTTCAAGACACTGAAAATCACATGGTGATGGTATGTTTGAAGCAGCAAAGGAGATGGGAATGGTCCGTGGTACCTGAGGCAGAGTCCAAGCTTTGAATTGCTATCTCTCTCATAGCCAAGCCTTGATATGACAAGAGAGAAAAGTACTGAGCTGACATACGTAGCACACAATAAAATCTGGAGTCATGATTGGCCAGCAGAGAAAGGGTTGCTTGCCGTTGGAAAATAAATATACTAGAGACCATATTACTTTTGGGTATATTCCTCCAGCCCGGGTGGATATGCATTCTAATTTAAAATATCATACAGAAGAAAGAGGTGTTTCCATGGAGACAACTTCTCAGGGCTCCTGCCTCATTATCATATCTGATTTAAGTATTTTCTGGAATCAGTTTAAATATTATCTATGCACCCTTTTCTTTAGTGGCTATGGATTGTATAACATCTGGCCAGAGGTTTTCCTAAATAAACCGTGTAATTGTAAGCAGTCCCTTCCATTCCCACCCATCCATCCACGTATGCGTTACTTACAGATTATCACACGAGAATTCAATTAGCATTTACCTTTAGATCTCTAATTAAGAATTTTAAGTTGGCTAAATCTATCCTTTCTTTGGAAGTCAGAAGAGTTACCTGCAGCTGGACGTGGAACCATTTTTCACAACCGTATGCTAATTATGTTCCAGGACACATGACTACTTTTGGCTTGAGTTACCTAGCGCCAGATACATAGATACAGCAACCTCCCAAAAACACTGCCCTGACACAGGATTGTTTCTTGGTGACCTCTTCTTAATTCTTCTTCATCATTGTTAGAAAATCTAACCACTTATGTTATTTACTTGCTCTGATTTGTCTCTTTATCCTCATTTAACAACTACTTGCATGATAGGGCTCATTGACGTTCCCTCAGTTTACAATTCCCTTTAACTGGAACTCCAAAGAGAAATCACTCTCCTTTTCCATTTTACCTCTGTCTTGGTTGAATATGATTATCTGTTGGCATACAGTTGGAACCTGTGGGTTTGCAAACCATTTTAAAAGCTAATTAAGCCTTCAGCAACCTAATTCATGGGAATTCGTTACAAATCCCTCACAGCATCAGAATACCCAGAATTCTGTTTGCATCTGTTTGTTGAGATGTTTTGGAAAGGAAATTTCATTACCTCTAGTTCAGGAACTCAAACACTCTTAGCTTCTCAGTTATACACACAACTTTTTAAAAAAAAAACAAAAACTTGCATTCTCTTAACAATAACTAGATCATCTAGATTTGTATCGGAACTTGGGAAAAGATTCAGTGTTCGAGTAATAAAGCTAAAACTTCAAGTCCTCTCAAAGGGCCCCTGAGAGAAAAGAGAGTGATGACATTTCATATTCATAATCTTGTGTGCATTTTCTTAACAGAACAGACAGCAAAATTACATAAGCTTCCATCTCCAAAGTCTGTATCTACCCCTGGTGGGAATATTTTGAAATACAAATTTTATTAAAAAACCTTTTCTTGAAGAGTCTGTGTTTCATCTGGGCATGGTGGCATATGCCTGCAATCTGAGTATTCAGGAGGTAGAGGCAGGCAGATAAAGAGGTCAAAACTATTCTTGGCTACATGGCAAGTTTGAGGTGCCTGTGCTACATGACCAGGGATATGGAGGAAGAGAAAAAGAAAGGAGACTTTTCATAATTGAATAGAATACTTGAGATGAGGTGCTGAAGGGCCAGTGGAGACACTTACACTGTGAGGCCAGTACTCCTTTGTCAGTAGAATGATGATAAAGGGTACAGCAGACTTCTGTAGCCTGCCATTGACCCTGGCACATTCACCAATGTCTTCACCAAGAAGCCAGGTGATACACTAATGAGCTTCCCTAAACCTCAGTGGTTTCCCACACCCAGGTTCTCTCGATCTGTCAGGATCAAGGGAAGGAAGGCCACAATCTTAACACTGCTTCCTCTTAAAGCCTGCCTAGAGAATTCTTTTCCATTCGACCTTGAGTGCTACCAACAGCTTGTGCAGATGGATTCAACCAGGCTCGCTCAGTGGTACAGAATAACAGGGTCTTTGTCATAGTTACAGTGAAATGCTGGCTGTGAGCAGGTCCACTCCTTCAGTGTTCCAAAGGGATAGGGTTTTAGCCCATTGGTCCTGGGTGATCACAACTAGACTGAGATGAGCCCAGCTTGTACTCATGCCCCCAGCAGGGGCATAAGCAATTTCAAACTGCAGACTAGACAGCAATCTAGGTGCAAGGTGGTGGTACCAGGAATGAAAGGGAAAGTAATGCTTGCTTCCAGGAGCTTCAACTCAAACTCGAAAAGGAGGAGAAATGGACACAAACCACGCACAGTATATGCATGGGCAGAGATAGTACAAGGTTAGTCTATACAGTCATATGTGTTTATAATTACAATTTTTAAGATAAGAATTAAAGGAATTTAAGGAATTAGCTTTGGATTCTCTTACTACACCTTTTCCAGTTCGGTCATCAGAATGAAGAGCTATATAAGTCTTAAGTTGGAGCTGCCAATGTACAAAGATGAAAGCAATCGCTGGGTTAATGACTACAAGGGGACCTCATAATCCTGCTGGCTGAAGATATGCAAAGGGATGGAAAGGTTTTGAGTTTTGTTTATCTTTAAACATTCTTTAATACTTTTTTTAAAGATTTATTTATTTACTTTATGCATATGAGTACAATGTCACTGTTTTCAGACACACCAGAAGAGGGCATCGGATCCCATTACAGATGGTTGTGAGCCACCATGTGGTTGCTGGGAATTGAACTCAGGACCTCTGGAAGAGCAGTCAGTGTTCTCAATCACTGAGCCACATACTTTTATGCAGGAAGACATTATGTTTAGATCATATCAACCCTGTGCAACTACTTTCAGCTCCTCACAGACCCCTCACTATCCCCTGCTCAGTTTCCTGTCTCCTCCTCTTCCTCCTCCTCCTCCTCCTCTTCCTCCTCCTCCTCCTCTTCCTCCTCCTCTTCTTCCTCCTCCTCCTCCTCCTCCTCCTCTTCCTCCTCTTCCTCCTTCTCCTCCTCCTCATGCACAACGGTGTGGCTGCCATCCACTGAGCATGGACAATCTGCTATGGACCACTAGACTGAGGAAAACTGCCTTTCCTTCCTCACTTCACCCCGCAGCCATCAACTACCTACAGGGATGAAGAGGGATCTGGGGTTGAATGGAGATCTCACCTAAGAGTGGATCTCCTTAGCTCATCCACACAGAGGGGTTATAGTAACATATTGGAGTCTGACGTTCACAGTCCACATCAAACTATTACTACTTAAGCACTCGAAGGTGTCTTGGGCAAGCTGCTTTTTAGCTTCTCTGAGCCTTTATTTCCTCATACATAAAATATTCTAGAGACCTAAAGCTTTAGTCTAAAGAATAGAGGTGACCCATAGATGAGTGTCATGTGGAAGTGCTCACTGTAGGGTGGGTAATATCGATGATTACAGCTGGGAGATGTCTTACAACAAGGAATGTAACAAGGCAACGACACGTGATGGTGCAGTCTCAAATGCAACAAGATGCATTGAATCTGACATCATAAAGACTTTGTCATTTTAATTTACAAGTTACCAACTGCAAAAACAAAATGAAATTTAATTCCTTCATAGAAGATTGACCACTCTCCTGCAGTGTGTCAATTGTACATAACATTTATCTGATACATGCTACCCTCATTAAGACATAGTCTGTGGAAGCTAAAAAGATCCATCAGTGGGTAAGAGCACTTACTGTGCATGCCTGAGGACCTGAATTCAGATCCCCAGCACCCATGTAAAAACCAGGCAGGAGTGAACACTCCTGTAACCTTAAAGCTGTCTGTGGCTAGGGGGTATGGGAGAAAGTCTGGGGGAATCACTGAGGGTGACTGCCAGGCAGTCTAGCTAAAGTAGCAAGGTATTTCAGCAAAAGACACTGTCTTTAAAAGAAATAGTAAAGACAGAGAAGAAAGGACCTGGCCTCCTGGCCTCCATATGCCTGAACATGGGCAAACATGCCTGTAATGAGCGTGCACAAACACACATATTTAAAAAAAGTGACTTAAAATACAATAATAACATTAATTAAGATATAGTTCATAACAATATTTGACAGAGATTTCATCACATCTGAGCTGCTGGGTTCTCTGCTTGACATGCACTGTCCAAGAAGAGAGAAGATGAGCCTCAGAAGGTGAAGATACACCCTGTCAGCTTGCAGACCTAGGTCTAAAACGTGTGCACTCCTTGTTGTGTATAGGGCCGCACGCCTTATCCCTGACCCTGATGGAACTCCAAGGAGAAAGGACAATATTCTTCAAACACATTTATCATGGTAGAATGCTTGTGCACACCCCAGGGCATGAGTCACGTGTCACTCGGAACCTGTGTGATATGATTGAGACTTCTGAGGATAATTGCAGGCACCCAGTCTCAGCGTTCAGCCTGAAGTTGTCACTTTCTGTTTGCTTATGTTAGGGTTTCTTCTTCTTCAGCCTGGATGAATCTATTTGTATTGATTTCACACTTTGGGTATTTAATTTTTTTTCAGTCTTATCCCTCTCATGTTTTGGTTTTTTGTTTGTTTGTTTGACTGGCTCAACTTTCTTCCTTGCCTCTTTGTTCTGAGTCCCATAGGGCCAGAATTCACACTAGCATGAGCTCTAGTTTCCAGTTGATACAGGAAATTCAAAACAAGAGGTCATTGTTTTCTAATATTTAATGGCATGGTCAGTGCCAAAGTATACATTTTATTATTATTTCATTTTGATTCTCACATATTTCTCTACATTCATTTCCACATATAGTATTTTTAGTAGTAAAACTCCCATCTTTAATGCTTACATATCAAATTTAAAGGATTGAATTTACACTTTACATTTTAATCTCAGTCTGCCAGTGCCTTTGGCATTTAATGAATACAGCTGTAAGCTCCTGGCCCATCATCTGCTTCATCTGAATCCTTTCATATCTTTTCACTTCTTGGATCTGCTGCACAGTTGTAGAGTGTGGGGCAGACAATTGCTGTCTGGTTCATTTAGACAATGTTCAACCTGATACATTGGGCTTCCACTCCCCACTAACACGGTGATAGAGCTTGTGGGGAGAGATTGTTCTGGAAACCAGCTATTTTATTTTTGGAAGGATTTTGGAGATTTGTGTTGGCCTCACTGATGCTGAGCTCTGCAACATTTCATTTAGAGAAGTTTTCAGCAAACACACTATCTCATGCACTCTGCTGCCCTGGAAATTCCACTTGAGCCAAGGACATGGTGTGCCAACTACTGGATGCTGGATGGTCCCTTGTTCCTTTCCAAACATGTGTGGCACTAAGGCTTATTTGCACTGAATAAGAACAATGTCTGTAACATACTGTTAAGTGAGAGAAAGAGAGGCATTAGAGAAGGTAACACTTTGGAGCAGTTAGGAGCAAAATTGTGGGTGAATTTGCCTTGAATCAGGTTGAGTGAGTGTGTGTGTGTGTGTGTGTGTGTGTGTGTGTGTGTGTACAAAGTCATTCCAAAGGACAGCTCATTATTGTTCCTCAGGAACTCTCTACCTTTATTTTGAGACAGGATCTCTCGCTGGCAAATCATTTGCCTAGTAGTCTAAACTACCTGGCCAAGACAGCCCCTAGAAACTACTACCTGGATCTACCTCTCTAGTAGAGGGATTGCAAGCACATATCACCAAGCCAGGCTTTTTTACATAAATTCTGAGCATAGGACTCAGCTCTTCTTTCTTGCACAGGAAGCAAATGACCAGCTGAATCTGGAGCTATGTCCTCAGCCCTTGAATCAACTCTTAATTCTGCCTCTTAGGAGTTGTGTGACCCTAGCCACCACTAGACTTCTCAATACCAATATCTTCCCAAGAGAAAATTAAGTAATTGACTCAGTTTATAGTGTGGAGGCAAGAACTGAATGACTTAACACATATGTGTACAGTGGTGCCTGGTGTGAAGTAAGAGCTGAAAATATGCATGCATAATTCTGCAGAAGGCCAGATTTTAGAGGAATACTCCATTCCCCTAACAAATATTTACTTATTAAGTAAACTGTTGCCTGTGGTTACCTCGGGGCCTAAGAATGAGAGGCAAGAGCAAGAGGACTGGGTTTCTACTTTCTTTATAAACATAGATATTGTTTGAAATTTAGATTTCCTCATGACTGAAATGCTTGCTAGGGTAGGGGTCAGGCATAGACGGAGGAGCCAGCCTGCCTGTGTGGTCTCCTAGGTTCTTCATTTGCAATGAGCCCTGGGGAGGAGACTTTTAACCACTGGGTGCATCCCTATCTTTGTGTATGTTGGGGTGGTAGGGTGGGGGGAGTGTACAGGTGCCCAACCTCAGCTTTGGTCCTTCAGGTGCTATCTGCTTTGGGTTTTGCTTTTGTTGAAATGTGTGTGCACGTGGATGGGTGCACAAGTGCTGCAGTGTGCAGACAAGAGAATGGAGAATAACTTTTCAAGACTTCTTTACTCCTACCTTGGTTCTTCTTCAATTTCACTGTTTTATGTATCTGTGTTTGCCTGCATGTATATCGGTGCACCAGGTATGCTAATGAGTACCGGGTTATGTGTGCCTGCTACTCCAGTGTCCAGAAGAGTTGGATCCCATGGAACTAGAATTCCAGACAGTTGTGGGTCACCATGTCCTTGCTCAAAATCGAGCCCCGTTCCCCTGAAAGAGCTACAGGTATTCTTAAAGGCTGACCCATTTCTCTATCCCTCTACCTTATTTTTGAGGCAGAGACTCTCTTGTTCTTTCTGCCCTTGCCCTGCATATGACAGCTTCCCATTGATTCCCCTTACTCTCCTCAACCTCAGTTCTCACTTTAGGAGCGCTGGGGCAAGGGTTACATATGTAAGCCATTGTATCTGCCTTTTTAAAAAAAAAAAATGGTTTCCAGGAATCAAACTCAGGTCATCATTGGGGTTACATGGCAAGTGCTTTTACCTGCTGAACTACATCACCACACCACCATTTTCGGGGACAAAGTGTCTCATTGATGTAGAATTCTTTAAGGTAAGGCAAGACTGCAACAAGCCCAAGGAATCTCCCTCCCCAGTGCTGGAATGACACATGAGTAACCACATCTCACTTTTCTTGCCTGTCCTAGGAAAAACAAGACAGGTCTTTGGACTTGCAAATCAAATATATTACTAAGCCACCTCCATGCCACCCCAGACTGATCCCTGAAGAGAATTGGAGTTTGCCATATTAATGAGTACCAGGATATTTTCCAGATTTGTCCTGGCATAAACAGAGTGTTATGACATTTTTCTGAACCTCTTTCATCTCTGTTTGTGCCAGGGTTTGTCCATCTCCGCCTTACTGACACTCAAATCCAGACAGAACTTTGTCCTCAGTCTGCAGATCCCTAGCATCTACCTGCTAGATGCCCAGAACACATTCTCTTCAGGTTGTAACAAGAGTAACAGCTCCAGATGATGCCAAATTTCCCCCAGGGGAAGCGCATTCAAAAAGTCTACAAAAAGTGAGCATCTGTAAATCTTAGAAAAATCCATTCCATCGCTAATCAGAGTGGAGCCTTCTGTTTGTCTTACTGTTTTAGAGAAACTACTGTAGATCAGGCTGGGTATGCGGGGTATTTTCTGTAATTTCTGTTCAATCCTCAAGTGTTGAATTCTGCATGTTTCTCTAACTAGGAAGCAAAGTCAGAGGGCTTCATGACCTACCAAGTGTTGAAGGTGGGAACATGTCCTGATTCTCGGGGGAGGGGGGTGGCTGTGTCAGGGCTCCTCCTGCTTCTGCTTTAGCACTCCTAATGTAGGAACTGAGATGGAGGAGTCAGGAAAATGAATGGAAGGCTGTTGTATGCAGGGCAGGGACAGAAATAACAAGAGAGACCCTGCCTCAAAAACAAGGTAGAGAGATAGTGGGGCTATCATACACTGCTTCTGCTTTGGGGGATTTTGATTTGTGGGTTTTTTTTTTTCAAACTTACAATTGGATATAC
>NW_022196913.1:14821842-14851722 GCF_008632895.1 Mastomys coucha | reverse complement strand
ATACAGAGATGCATCAGTTGGGATGTGCAAACAAATGGGAATATTTACAAAAATCAGATATGTGAAACATGTCTGGCAATAAAGGCAGTCTTTTAAGTGTGGACCTTTAAAGAAATGTGAGGACTCTGACTTCTTGACAACGACAGTGTAAATAGTGGGCCAAATGGACGTTCTTCATTGCTGGACCTTGCTCTGTGTGTGTTGGCTTTTCCACATCACCATCCAATCAGGATTTTTTCCACTAGAAGACCTTTATTCCTCTTTTTATGCATACACAAATATCTTACATGTATGGTTGCATATACATACATGTTTATATGTGTGAGTGCAGGTGCATGCATGCCACAGGATACACATGGAGGTCAGAGGATCACCTCAGGTTTCAGTCCCCACCTTCTTCCTTGCTTGAGACAGAATGCCTTGCTATTTTGTGACTGTATATAACAAGCCACTGACCAGCAAGCTTCTAGGAGAACTTCACCATAGGAGAGCTGGAATGATAGACAGATGCACTATGGTACTCCCTTCTTACTTGGATTCTAGGGTATCCAAACTCAGGTCCTCACTCTTGAGTGGCCAGTGCTTTACCAACTGAACCATCTCCTGACCCCCTAGGAGATCTTTAGGCAAAATTATCTCCATGGTTATGTAAGATCAGTGGGTATTTCCTCAATGTGTGGCTTCTTCCCTTCCACAACAAAAGCATAGCAGTCACAGGGGATGACCTTGAATGACCTTCAGAATGTAGATAAACAGTAAGTAAATCTGAGATTATAAAGGTCTTCTCTCCTCCAAAACTCTGGAGACAGCGTACTGACTGTCTCTGGTGAGAGGGGTCTTACTGGTGTTTGAAAAGAACTACTTAGGTTTGCTTTTGACTCATTCCATTTCTCTAAAGACACTAATAAAAAAAATGTTCTAGGCCTGAAAGGTGCACATGGAGATCCACAACCATCCAACTTAGATGTTTGTTTTTAAGGTAAAACATTGTTATTTCACAAGCCAAGGCCAAGCCTTTCCCATTTTGTTGTCACGGTTGAATAAAAACTTATGAAAGGCAGCAACCAGGCGGGCAGTCTGATAGATCATCTTTTTTAAAACAAGCTTTCTCCCTTTTAAGTGGAATTTTATCCCACTTTTGGCCATCAGGAATGTTTTGTTCACAACAAGAATCACTGTACCATATTAGGCAACGTCTCTCCTCCTCACAGCTTGAAATGAAGGCGAGGGCTAAGTTCACAAGTTTGATTCCCTTTAAAGACATGTTTGACTGCAAAGCTCTGTCCACCCTGTTTGATATCCTCTGTGGGACCGCATGACTGAACTAAGCTGAATTCCAAGGCTGTAGTCAGGGACAGCCTGCTGCTTAGGCATCTTACAGCAGCGAAGCTGTTCTTTGAGTCAACTTTGCCGCCTAGTGGCCTAATGCGATCCTTCTGTTTATGATGACATAGCCGTTGAATGTTGTAATGAACTATGACAAAAACCCGACACACTCCTGTCCAAAGCAGAAACCCAAAATAAGCCCTGAATCTGACATATACCAGATTCTAACAAAGAGGAAATGCCATATAGCTGGTCTTTCAAAAAACATGGTTGCAGACTGCAAAAGACTTCCCACGATTATGATAAGAAAAAGAACAATTAAAATGGAGATAGAATTAGAGAGCTGGAGAGATGGCTCCATAGTTAAGAGCACTTGTTGCTCTTGCATGGGACATGGGTTTGATTCCCAGCATTTGTGTATTGGTTCACAGCCATCTGTAACTCTATCCCAGGGAATCTGATAACTTCTTCTGACCTCCGAGGATACCAAATACACAAGTAATACACATACACATATACAAGCAAAACATTCACACATAAAATAAGCAAATTTAATTTAAAAATATAAAGAAATAGAATTAATTTAGACTTCTAGGGGCAGGACATAACTAAGACTTTCCAATTAGGTTAAGAAGTTTAAAAATTGAGAGTTCTGGCTCAGTTTTCTGGACAGATGATAGGACTATGTGCTTTGTGGGCCAGAAGCATGAAAGAAACTATAAGAAAATAACTGACCTGAGCCTTATTTCCAAATTTCTTTTTTTTTTTTTTTTCTTTTTTTTGGTTTTTCAAGACAGGGTTTGTCTGTGTAGTCCTGGCTGTCCTGGAACTCACTCTGTAGACCAGGTTGGCCTCAAACTCAGAAATCTGCCTGCCTCTGCCTCCCAAGTGCTGGGATTAAAGGCATGTGCCACCACCGCCCGGCACCAAATTTCTTACATTCTTTGACACCGTTGGTCAACCAAACAAGTCTAATTATTTTTCAATTTATACAATGTCATGTGAATGGAGGAATTTCTTACTGCCTGCATGACTTTCTGACTTTTTTTTTAAAGACTTTATTCATGCTCTCAGTTGTAGGACAGAGCATAAGCACAGAGGCTGTGACTTCTGGATTCCGCAGGCCAAACACAGCAGCTTACAAGAACTGATTTTAATGAGATGTGCTAATGCCAAAATTACTATTTTGTACTTCTAATCATTTTTTTTTTTTTTTTACTTTTTAAAAACAAATTTCAAGAGCCAGTGAGATGGATCAGCACAGAAAGGCACTTGCGGCCAAGCCTGATGACCTGAGTTATATTCCCAGCATCCACATGGTAGAAAGATAGAACCAACTCCCCCAAACTGTCTTCTGGCCTTCACACGTGTACCATGGCATATGTATCCACAACATGAATATCACACATACAAAAAAGATAAACTAATAAATAAATGTAATAAAACATTTTAAACCAATTTATTTCTGTATAGTTGGCATTCACAACAAACAAAGAGAATCAATGGTTTCTACTGTGACACAGATTTATGTACCTGTTACAGCAGATTATTGCATGTATGGTTAAAGCAATTCAAATCCACTTGCTTTAACAAAGTATAGTTAGGATTAACTATAATCCTCAAGTTATATATTAGAGAGGTAGGCTAGTCTGGAGTATTCACTTGCTACTTGAACCAAATAGGTAAATCACAAACTATTAGTTATGAATAATCAAAGCCTTCCTTCAGAAGTGCAGGGAACAAAGGGAGATTTTATTTTTTTGTTGTTATATAACCAAGGTCAAGGTGGTTCTATTGATTTACATATAGCTATGTCTAGTTTTGAAAGGCTAGTCCTCAGACTGTACCTATTTCTTAGGATTTCACCCTATCTTGCTGCTGCCCTATCTTTCATTTGCCTTCCCTTACACTCAGATTTTTCACACAAATACAAAGGTGGTGAACAGAACCCAGCATTGGGTTCTTTCTGTCTTCCTAGCACCCACATGCATTGACCAAACTGATGTTCTTTGTTTGGATATGTGTCAAGTCCGTGACTATGGTCAAGGACTCAGGGCCAGGTGGCAAATGCCTGTCTCAACATGCGCTGGTAGAGTGTCAGGCTGCACACAAAGGAATAGTTGAAGGAAAGCCAAGTCACAGGCATCTGGTGTGTCACCCTTTAACAAGAAAAGATGAAAGATGACAGACAAGAAGCCTTGGGATTTCTGGATGTTTCTTTGTAATAAAATCGGCATGATCATCATAAGACAAGAAAACAAGACACCAGAACATAATTTGTTCCCATGAGAGCAGAACCCTGAACCATGCCACAATGGCAAGGGACCCTTGCAATAGATGTCAGTGCATGACACAGAGTAGCTCTAGACTGGTAAAAAAAAAAAAAAAAAAGGTGTAAACAAGGCTGCTGTGAAAACCTGGCAGAAAATAAGAAAACTTAGATACTGTGTCTAAAAACCTTTGCAGAAAATGAGACACTAGGAAGATAAAGTCTCTCCAGAAAGTATATAAGAAATAAGCATGCTATCAAATGTTATAAATATAAGCATATCACATATTTCAATAATGTTTTAAAGATATGATATCACCAGCTAAGAATGTAGCTCACTTTCTAAGTGCCCCTCCCCCACCACCACACAGGGAGGCCCTAGTAGATTCCTCAGGCCCAATTATACTAGCTAGGTGTGGTGAAACATGCCTTTAATACAAACACTCCAGGGGTAGAGACAGAAGAGTAAGGCTTCAAGATCATTCTTGGCTACTTAGTATGTTTGAGACCAGCCTGAGCTATATATAACCTATTCCCAAACCAATAAGAATAAAAATAAAGAAGTGGTATTACGTGAAATGGTGGACAGTTTTCTCTCTTGCCTTGGGTTGGCTTGGGTCATTCCAGTGTGACTGGAATAGCTGTTATCACCTTCAAGTTGCTTATGTTCATCATTTCATCAGGTAGATAAAATGCCAATGGCTCACATACACTTACCAAGTAGGATGACCATAATACTATGGTTGAATAATTGCCACATAAGCATCTGCTACTTTTTCCCTGTGGAAGTAGAAGAAGTGGGTAAATGTGCTGTATTTGCTGTCAGCATTCCGAGAAATATATGTACAAATGTGAGGGTAAGAACCAAGTCTAATTCCTTGGCTAATTATTCTACTACCTTGAACAAATCAACCCCAGCTTGCCCTTGACTCATGTCCTTCACATGAGAAAATTAACTTGATCATGTTTAGCTGCCTGGAAATTTGCATCTTGGAACACACATCCTAACTGTATAATATACAGCCAAGTGTGGTACATACCTTATTCCAGCTCTAGAGGCTGAGGCAGGAAGGCTACAGGTTTGAGGGCTAAAGACTGAGTTCTAGACCTGCTTGGGTTGCAGACTGAGACCCTCCCTCAGAACAAAATTGTAGACAGGAATGTAAGAAAGATTTGTGGAGACACAGGGATGAGTAGACATGAGTGAGAAGGAAATTAAGAAAAGTTGGAGTTGATGGTGTATAATTGTCAAAGAACAAATGTAATTTTTAAAAGAATATATATGTATACATATACATATATATATATGTAAAAAATGTAAGCTGTCCAAAGAACATATCAAAGAGAACAAAAATAATTCCTAACTCTACTTTTCTCTTTTTTTCCCCAGACTATGTCAGAGAGTCACAATGACCTTGCACGGTAACAGTACAACTTCACCTTTGTTTCCCAACATCAGCTCTTCCTGGGTGCACAGTCCCTCAGAGGCGGGGCTGCCCTTGGTGACAGTTACTCAGTTGGGCAGCTACAACATTTCACAAGCAACTGGGAATTTCTCCTCAAACGACACCTCCAGTGACCCTCTGGGGGGCCACACCATCTGGCAAGTGGTCTTCATTGCATTCTTAACTGGCTTCCTGGCATTGGTGACCATCATTGGCAACATTCTTGTCATTGTGGCATTTAAGGTCAACAAACAGCTGAAGACAGTCAACAACTACTTCCTCTTAAGCCTGGCCTGTGCAGATCTAATCATTGGGGTCATTTCCATGAACCTGTTCACTACCTACATCATTATGAACCGCTGGGCACTGGGGAACTTAGCCTGTGACCTCTGGCTTTCCATTGACTATGTAGCCAGCAATGCTTCCGTTATGAATCTGCTGGTCATCAGCTTTGACAGGTACTTTTCCATCACCAGGCCACTCACCTACCGAGCCAAACGAACAACAAAACGAGCCGGTGTGATGATTGGTCTGGCTTGGGTCATCTCCTTTGTCCTGTGGGCTCCTGCCATCTTGTTCTGGCAATACTTTGTAGGGAAGAGAACTGTGCCTCCAGGAGAATGCTTCATTCAGTTTCTGAGTGAGCCTACCATCACCTTCGGCACAGCGATCGCCGCCTTTTACATGCCTGTCACCATCATGACTATTTTATACTGGAGGATCTATAAGGAGACTGAGAAACGTACCAAAGAGCTGGCTGGGCTACAGGCCTCTGGGACAGAAGCAGAAGCAGAAAACTTTGTCCACCCCACAGGCAGTTCTCGAAGCTGTAGCAGCTATGAGCTACAACAGCAAGGCATGAAACGGTCATCCAAGAGGAAGTATGGTGGCTGTCACTTCTGGTTCACAACCAAGAGCTGGAAGCCCAGTGCTGAGCAGATGGACCAAGATCACAGTAGCAGTGACAGTTGGAATAACAATGATGCTGCCGCCTCCCTGGAAAACTCTGCTTCCTCTGATGAAGAGGACATTGGCTCAGAGACCAGAGCCATCTATTCCATCGTACTCAAGCTGCCGGGCCATAGCACCATCCTCAACTCTACCAAGCTACCCTCCTCAGATAACCTGCAGGTGCCAGATGAGGACCTGGGGACTGTGGATGTAGAGAGAAATGCCCACAAGCTTCAGGCCCAGAAGAGCATGGATGACCGTGACAACTGTCAGAAGGACTTCTCCAAGCTTCCCATCCAGTTAGAGTCTGCCGTGGACACAGCCAAGACCTCTGACACCAACTCCTCAGTGGACAAGACCACGGCCACTCTACCTCTGTCCTTCAAGGAAGCCACGCTAGCTAAGAGGTTTGCTCTCAAGACCAGAAGTCAGATCACCAAGCGGAAAAGAATGTCTCTCATCAAGGAGAAGAAGGCCGCCCAGACGCTCAGTGCCATCTTGCTAGCCTTCATCATCACATGGACCCCCTACAACATCATGGTCCTGGTGAATACCTTCTGTGACAGCTGCATACCCAAAACCTATTGGAATCTGGGCTACTGGCTGTGCTATATCAACAGCACCGTGAACCCCGTGTGCTATGCCCTGTGCAACAAAACATTCAGAACCACCTTCAAGATGCTTCTCTTATGCCAGTGTGACAAAAGGAAGAGGCGCAAACAGCAGTACCAGCAGAGACAATCAGTCATTTTTCACAAGCGAGTGCCCGAGCAGGCCTTGTAGAAAAAGGGGTTTATCAATAGCAGTGACCTACACACGCACATCAGCCCACACAGCCTAGCAGTAGCCTGGCGCAGGTGGGAGGCCATTCCTGATGGTGATAAAAAAGGGTTCTTTATCAACCACACAGGAGAGAAGCTGGCTATTTACTGATCCATTGAATAACTGATTTTGGCCCAATGCCAATTCAGCGGGAAAGAAGGAGAAGTGTACTGCTAAATATAAAGAAATGTATTCTGAAACAGACATTTAAGTGGATTTTCTTTTCCTTTAAGAGAAAAAAATTATTGTCTCAGAGCAAGTATCCTCAGAAATTGGTCTGCCTGGGTCTTTTAATTCCTATTAGCTCTGGAATCACTGGTGAGCCTCGAAGCGCTGGTTGCCATGTGTTCTCCCTAGGGGCCCCAAAGTATCCACCCAGATCCCACGTGAAGCACGGCAGGCTTGACGTATCTGTGGTTCTGAGTTATTTTGTATATTGCAAAGCCGTCACCACTTGTCCCCGATCAGCTTCTGTCCTCTCTCGGTATGTTGTTAAACTCTATTTGTGGATTTGACTCTTGGTTTTTGCAATGTACTGTTTCATGCAGCTCAAGTTTCATACAAATAAAATTGTACATGAATAAATACATACCTATATATGTGTGAGTTCTGCACGCACGCACATGGTGTATATAACGTGAAGGGGAACAGTGAACTGGCAGAATGTTCCTACCGTGGATGCTTTCATGCTTTGGTAACTGAAACTCTCTAGGATCCTCAAACGATATGAAACTGAAATAAGCCCAGTTCAATGTTGTGTTTTGGTTTGGGTTTTTGACACTGGAACTATTTTCCACAAACCACCCTGAAGAAGAATATCCAGCACAGAGAAGCCAGGCCTTCTCAGCAAACCTGTGCTAGATGGACAGTCTTGAAGGAGGGTCAGTCAGTCGGCACCGCAACTTGACTGGACTCAGTACGTACTGTCTCCTGAGCTGTTAGCTCTGTTGATAGAGCTAAGCCAGGGACCCTCCGAGCTCAAAAGGATGAACTTCTGTACATGTTTGAATTTAGTCGTCCAAATCTGAATGTTTCAAAACAAAACTTCTGGGATCTAAACTGCTTGAAACTCAATCCTAGAGTCACCTTTGAATGTCACATACAGCAATATATCTACATTTACATAGAAAATCAAAGGAAATTCTGTGCTCGGAGCTGACAGAAAGTATTGTATTTCACTTCCAGCCACCTGGCACCTTTTGAAAGGAAGCAAGGCTTACCTCCTATCACTTAGCAGGAGCCTGGACCTTCCCGTAGTCACTGTATAACCTTCACCCAGGAATGGTTGGTGTCTAGGAAGCCATGTGTCCTCTGAAGAAAGAATTGCACTTGAAAAAAGTATTACTTCAAAATTGATTTCTTTCCATTGTGACAAGTGAATTTTGCATCATCCTTTGAATTGCCCCAAGTGCACGGTGTTCTCTCTGGGGGAGGGGTCTGCTGCTCTCATTCTCCTGGCTGCTCTATTGTTGGGTTTCTTCTTTTCCTTCTGCTGGGACTGTGTGGGGAGTGGGTGGGGTGGGGGGTGGGAGGGCTGTGGAGAACCCTTCCCTTGTGCAGGGCATCCATCCGTGTTGTGAACCCAGAGCTGGGGCCAAAGCTGCTTTTGTATTCAGTGTGAGGTGGTGTTTACAGCCAACTTTGACATCCGTGGGTGTGTTCTCAGTGGTGTGTCTGTACCTGAACTATTTAATGTTGTGTCATGTTTATATAAAGAATATTTATGCATACTTTACCATGTGTTTATTTAGTATTGATAAATATGACTCCCTCTATCGGGGCACCCTTTGACATTGATTCTTTAGGGTCTACTTGAGCCATGACTAATGTCCAGTGAGCTTTGTTGTGTGGCTAAGAAGAAGAAAACCATCACCTGGTTGCCATCTGAGAGCAGCTGAGTCCTTCCAGGTAGTAAGCCCCTGTCACTGAAAACCATTCTTTAGCTAACCCAATGTGACCCAACAAGGCAATCCTCCTCCACGGTGTCTGGAACCACTCTGCAAAGAACAAAAAGAAAATCCATGTCATAGTAGCATTTTCTTTTCATTCTTGGCCCTCATTTAAGCAAAAGAACCTGAGACTATTTTTTCCTGTGTAAAGTGATGTACAAAAGTCATGTTCTCCACATAGGAAGCATCCGATAAACTATTGCATCTGTATATTTTATCACTCAAGTTGACCTAACATTATTAAATATGTGGATTCTCATGCAAGTCCCACGGTACACCTATACATCAGTAATTTCCAATCTTCCTGGAAACTCCCATTCTACTCCCTTCCCCAAAGATCTCTTCCTTTTATGAAAAAAAAAAGAGTAGGACACTCCTGAGTTTGAGCAGAAATTCAAGGGCAAACTGGGACTCTACTCAAACATCATTGTCTCCAGACCCTTGTCCAAGATGACAGTAGTTTAAAGACCACAAACCCCTAAGATTCTAACTCTCCTTTTTTGCTAGCTACTGGGTTCATTATGATGAATAAAACTTTTACAGGCAGAAGCTGCTTCTAATCTCTCTTGGCTGTTTATGGAAAGGTATGTCCAACTGTTGGGTCATTTCAGAAAAGAAAAATAAACAAAATAGATTCTTTGGAAATGAAGAGCTTAGAGGTTTAGCTGAAGATACAGTTAAGCATTTGTGACTACGTGTATTACATGGGCATTTCTCAAAAGGGCTTGTCCTAGAGCAGGCATCCAGCATGCAGTGAAGACCATGACTTATCCCCTGCCTTAGAATAGAACTACTCCATCGCTTAAGAATGAGGCATTCAGAGATTTCATAGTTATCCACTTTAATTGGAAAAGGGGAATAATTGAAACTCAAGTACACCACATATGGATACATTAAGAGAGCCTCTCTTTCCCTTCCTTCTCCCCCCCCTCCTCCTCCTTCTCCTCCTTCTCTTCTCTCTCTCTCTCTCTCTCTCTCTCTCTCTCTCTCTCTCTCTCTCTCTCTCTCTCCCCCTCCCCCTCTCTTCCTCCCTTTCCCTCTCCTCTCTCTGTCTGTCTCTTTGTCTTTCTCTCTCTCTCTCTGACTCTTCCTCTATCTCCCTCTTTGTGTCTCTGTCTCTAGTTTTCTACCTCTCTGTGTCTTCCTCTTTTTCTCTATCTCTCTGTATCTTTCTGTGTCTCATGCTCACTTACATACACACACATGCACACACATGTACACACACACATGCACGCACACATGTACACACACATGTGTATACACACACACACACACACACACACACACACACACACACTGTTCTCCAGGCCTTGCCTATTTTCCCTTGCTTTAGTCTTCCTTACCTATCCTTTGCCCTGTCATCTTGCTGTTCTTATCCATTGTTCTGAATCCCTTTTGACCCTAAGCCCAGCCCAGCTCCCATTTTTAGTCACCCTTTAATATATATTACTTCTAGACTCTAAGAGAAAGAAAACAAAACAAAACAAAAAAATTAAGTGTTGATCATGGGAGTAACTAAAAAACTAGAAGGCTTGTCAACTTCCTTTGCTAATCTTCCCATACTGCAATGGGCAGACCTTACTCCTCTGCAGGGGATGTGTGTGCTACCTGCAGCTGGTGAAAGGGGAACTTAACTTGAGATCAGCTGAAAAGATGACTGCTCACCCCTGCCCTGGGGAGAGAAATAGGATTTCCAACCCAGAGGCAAAGGCTGGTTTACCCTAGGGCAATGTGAAAGAGGAACCCAGGGTGAGACAGGGATGCCACACTTCCCCAAGTAGAGATGAGTCAGAGATGGGGACACTGAGTTCAAGTGATAACTTGTTTGGCATGCACAAAGCTGTGGGTTCAATGCCCAGCATTGCATAAATCAGGAACAGTAGTACATGCCTGCAATCCCAGAACTCAGGAGGTTGGAGCAGGAGAAACAGAGATTCAGTCATCTTTTGCTATGTGCAGAATTCAAGGCCAGCCTAGCATACATCAGACTCAGTCTCAAGATGAACAAAAAGGAAAAAGGGGGGGCATACCATCAGGAAGTTAGACAGTTTGTTCTTGGCTGATTTTAAGGACTAAGGTCAGCAGAATGGTTAGTTGATGAGGAGCCCTGAATCCTGCATCTCTTTCTGTCATATCTGGTCACATGTCCCTAAGACACACCTGTCAGTTAATGCAAACTCTCTGGGTTCCCTCCCAATGCTTAAACTAATAACTTCTAGCCAACTTCCTGGTATCAAACAAGTCTTATTGAAGAGCGAAACAATCAACTATGGCAATCAACATACCTGGCAAACCACTGAACGTTCCAAGCTTTAAATGCCCCAGAAAGTTATGTGCTTTGATACCTCAAAGGAATGTGAAGAACTCTTTTTGTTTTGCACTGATTTGGTATATGTGTGCGAACACTCTACAGTGTGCGTGTAGAGGTCAGACGACACTTCAGAGGAGTCCATTCTCTCTTCCCACCACGCCGGCTCCAGGGATCACTGGGTCATTAGGCTTGGTGGGAAGCATCTTTAGCCACTGAGCCATGGCCATGGCCAGGATGTAAAGAAGTGCTGAGGCTTGTCAAAAGCCCAGCAATCTCAGTTTCAAATGTCACTTGCAGCATGAACCCACCCTCCTTAGCTCAGCGGGCCTCACAGAGTCCCCAGGTAGCAGGAGTTGCCTCTGGTTTTGTGGTGGCATTCCTCACTCCAGGACTATAACCTTTGGAAGAGTTATCTTCTTAAAAGTTGAGATCACCTTCTTCTCAACCTAAATTGAGCATTCTCTAACACTTTCCCTGAAAGAGTATTTTAATACAATGCAAGGTGAGGCAGATCTATCTAAATGGTATCAGTTCCAGTTTATCCTAGACTTAAGGGCAACATTACTGCCGCTCTAGAGACTTAAGTCCCACATTCTGTTATTTTCCTGCTTCTAAATAATCACCCTCTAAGGTCTGAGGCCATGGCTCAATAGTAGTGCTTGCCTTGAAAGCACTGGGACCTGAGATTGGGACCCCAACCCAAAGACAAGCCTGGTGTAAGCCGAGGCAGGAGCATTCTAGTGTCAGTCTTGACAATTGGGGGACTCTAGGCCAATGAGAGACACTGTCTCAAACAAAGTAGATAGACTTCCTGAGGATGATAGGTGATGTTGTACTCTAGCCTCATACACCACACACGCACACACACACACACACACACACACACACACACGTACATGCACCAACATACATGCATAAAAATAAATAGGGCTGTGGGTAAATAAATTGCTCAATAGGTAGACATATACCGCCAAGCCTGATGACTTGAGTTAGATCCCCAGAACCGGTATAGTGGAAGGGGAGGGCTGATTCCCATTGATTGCCCTCTGATTTCCACACATATGCTATAGTAAGTGCACACGTGTACAAACAAATGTATACCCAAGTTGTACTTTCACCAATATTCTCTCCTGGGCTCTTTTCCTGGTGCAAAACCTCAACTTTTCTCTATGATGCCTTCAGGCCTAGGGATTCTACTGCTCTTCTGGCTGCACCTTCACCAATGGCCTCTCCTAGTGACAAGTCTCAGCTGCTCTCCACAACCCCTTCATGCCTCCAAACCAACACCACCTGACTGGAGATGGCCTGAGGACCATATAAACATGGGCTTTCCCATTGTGCCAGTGTCAGAGCACTGGGTCCACTTAAGATATCCTTAGATGTCATTGGTCTTGACTGGGAACTTACTGCTTGAGACTTTTATCCTTTCCTATAAGGAGTTAGACCTGTTTCTCCTCCAGTCCAAAAGCATCTTTAGCCTCTTATGCACATAGAGGCCCCTCCTATGGAGGGCACATGCTTGGAATTTGGTAGAGAACACAGTTTGTGCAAGGTCCTCATTTCTTTTTTCCCTTTATTTCTTTCTTTGTGTATGTGTGTGTTCATGCATGTGTGTGTATACATCACACTCTTTCTTTGTGTATGTGTGTGTTTGCACATGTATGTGTGCACATTTGGAAGTCAGAAGTTGATGTCAGGTATTTCCTTCATTGTTTACTAGTGGAGACACACCTCAGACCTGAAGCTCATCGATTCAGCTGACTGCCTGGCCATCCAGCCCCAGGGATCTTTTTATCTCCACTACCCATCACCTTGATCACAAATACACATTCCCATTTAAATTTTTTATGGGTACCTAGATACAAATTCAGGTCCTCATGCTTGCATTCTATACCAATTGAGATATCGCTCTAGTCTCCTAGTTCTACCTGTCAGAGAGACCTAAAGGGTTTTGTGCAGACAGGAGGAAGAACCTCACGGCAAAGCAGATCTCATACTAGTCTCTACTGACATATCTGTCAGTAGACTGTCTTATACCAGCAGACAGAAGCTCCCACCTCTAGTGTGTGCGGATGGATAGAGAAGCTACTACACAGAAAGGAAAGTATCTTTGTGAGGGAAACGTATGTATTGGGATATCCCTATCTATGCCAAAGGTGCAGAATTTTACCTGTAGCGTTGTTTTATTTTAAGACAGAGTCTGACGTAGCCCAGGTTGGCCTCAAACTTACTATGTAGCTAAAGATATCTGTTACTCCTGATTCTCCCAAGTGCTGATATTGCAAGCAGGCATCATCATGCCAGCTGAATCTTACTTTTCTTGTTCCCTCACGGCCACCATTTCTTCAAATCAGCGTCAAAACATTTTCAGCCTTTCTGCCATAGACAAGTCACACTTGATATAAGCTGACAGCTGCAAGCTGCGGTGAGTATGATCCCACATTTCACGATGAGATAAGTAAGTAACCGATACCTGGGCTGAGGATGGCTCACTACCACTTAAAGATTTCATATTTATTTTCAATTACACATAGATGTCTGTTTCTGTGTGTGATGTTTCCACCTTTACAATATTAGTTTTATTTATCTGTGTAACTTAGATGTGGTGAGAGCCAGTATCATGCCAGAGCATCAACTTCCACTTTCTCTCACTACCACCGTCCCCAGGTGATTACAAGTTTGTACCACCATGCCCGCTTGCCTAGACCTGTGCAATCTCGATACTGTTATGGTCCATTGAATCTTAGGTCCATAAATCCAAGCAGGTCTCTAAGTGGTACAAGGCCCTCCTCAGGCTTGCAGAACTGGAGGCACCTGTGGATATGCGTGTGCTGTGACTGGGGCTAGTACAGGACAGTCCTTTGGAGACTCTCCAGAAGCTCATGGGACAGCCTGCCTGGTATACACAGCAGCAAAAAGAGAACCTGTCTCAAGTAACATAGAGGTGAGGATGGGTGGGGAGCTGTCTTTTGGTCTGCACATACATCCTGTGATCCATGGACATGTCCAGCCGTACACACACGCACTATCCCCCACCCTCTTTCTCTGATGCACACATGTACATACATAGACATACAAAATAGATGAAAGAGAAGAGGAAATAATGATGGAGACTAATAAATTATTTGATCTAGGACACAAATATAAGCTAAGACTCTGCTCTGACCATCCATCTCTTCAATGGTCAATGGTCCATTTGTCTATTCATTCATCTGTCCAATCATTCACCTAAATGAATTGTCCATTCATACATTTATCCATTCTACCATCCCTTCCTTCATCAATTTCTCCATTCATCCATATATATTATGTATGAGTTAAAATTGAGGTGCTATATTTGTCATAAAAACATATTTGAATACATTTCTTTGAGTTGAAAATTATGTCAGATTTCTTTCCAACATAAAGTAAATGTAATTAGGCTGATTAGTTTACTAATGAGAACTGGCCATTTGTTACATGACTGACATTTCTCATAAGGCACAGAATAAAATCTGCACAACAAGGTTTTGACTTCATATGTAATATATATTATATAACACACACAGATAGATAGATAGATAGAACATACACATTTAGGAAATTAAACTCTTATAAAATAGCAAATTTATGGTAAAAAATAAATGAGAGCAAAGGAAAATTATTGAAGAAGTATTTTGCTTTGAAAAATTCAATTTTGTATCCATGAACAAAAAAAATGAGAGAGGTTCTATAGAAAACAAAATGATAAATTTTTAATTTCCTTCCTCCCCATAACAGATCTCTGGATCCATGGAAACAGCCCTCATTCCTCACTTCTGTCAATCATTCTCCTAGGCAGCCTTAACCACTCCCATCACGTGTAATCCAGTATAACCCAGAGGTGCAAAGAACTGAATCATCCCAGAGAGTTCCACCCAGACTTCCTGAGTCCAGCTCAGGAAAAGATTGTAGTCACTTCCACCCTATCCTCTCAGAAGCCAGTTAGCAGATAGGACATCATTTCTTACCCCAACCCAGGTCCTGTATTATAATGATATATAACACCAGATAGATGCATCTACCTACAAACAGAAAACCCTCCAAATGTAGAAAACCTGGGCAAAGGAGATGGCTCAATGGGTAAAGGAAAACAAGCCCTGATACTCAGAACCAACATAAAAAAACAACAAAAAACAAACAAACAAACAAACAAACAAACAAAAACAGATGAAACTGGGCAGTGGTGCAGCATGCCTTCAATCCCAACACGTAGGAGACAGAGGCAGGGGGATCTCTCTGAGTTCAAGGCCAGCCTGGTCTACAGAGTGAGTTCCAGGACAGCCAATACTACATTGAGAAACCCTGTCTCAAAAAAAAATCAGCACACACACACACACACACACACGCACACACACATGCACGCATGCATGCATGCATGTACACATATGTAGAGGGGTGTTAAAATAGAATCCAAGCCTGGATGTAAGTAGTGCACTTGCCTGTCATGTACAAGGCCCTTGGCTTCATGCACAGTATTATTAGTAAGCTAGTAAGCCATTATCAGGATTGGAAGACACTAGGGCTGGACTCCTTCCTCATAATCACCAGTTGATAAAGGCAACAACTAGAACTAAAGACTCCATCTACTGTTCAGAAAAAGGGGACATGGTCCTATCTTTGGCTCTGGGAGAAACTGCCAAGGTCACTAATGAATAGCTACCTGGTTCTAGGAGGCCCAAATTTATTTCATGGAAAGATTTCTGATAAAGAACAAAAGCAAACCTTGCCCCTCCTATAAGGACCCAATCAAAAGGATTTGTCAGTCACCTCGACAGTGGCGGGGGAGATGGCTCAGCAGTTAAGAGTTCTTACTACTTTTGTAGTGGACCAAGACTGGTCTTTCAGCACCAACACCAGAAGTCTCACAACTCTGTAACTCCAGTTCCAAGGGATCTGACGTGCTCTTGTGGCTTCCGGGGGTACTTTCAGGCACATGGTACACATAAACTCATGCAGGTACACATAAACACGTGCATAAATAAAAAATAAATAGGTACATTTTATTTATTTATTTTTACCTTCCTATAGAATTTCTGTGAGTTTCACATCATGTACACCAGTCACCTCTCCATCCTCTCATCTCCACCCATCGCCCTTCCAACCTTCCCCTAACCCCCCCCAAAATAAAACACACAAACAAACAACAAAAAGCACTGAAAACATTTCATCATGGATGCTGTAGTGTATCACAGTGTGTCCCACAGTAGATCCCTCTGTCCACACATCTTCATTTGCAAATGTTCATTGCAAGGAGTCATTGGTCTGGTTCGAAGTCTCTGGCTTCTGTGACACCATCAATATTGGATCCTCACCAGGATCCTCCTGGTTGTCCCATTGTTGCCCTGTGTCATGGAGATCCTGCAGGTTTGGAACAGCAGGACTGGCCCTTTCACATGTCTCAACCATTTGCAGATGTTATAAATTTGGAGGTGGGCCAACTCACAGCCCTCAATCTGGGCCTGGGTGGTAGCTCAGCTGGTCATCCCGGCAGTTCTCTTTTATCCACAGTACTTGGGCAAGCTCTCCAACACTGCTCTGGCTAGGCCACCATCAGCAGAAGGCAGGGTCAGCTCCCCTGCTCTCATGTCCTCAGGGTCCGCTCACCTGCACCGACACCTCCAGAGTCAGCTCCACTGTGCTGTCCAGGTGAGGTACAGGGCCTGCTTTCCTGAGTGCTACGTCCATCAAGGGGCAGGACAAGCTCAGCGGCTCCAAGGCTGGTTCTCCCAACTGCTGCAGGGGGTTAGGAGTGAGTAGGAAGGGTATCACACACACACGCACACGCACACGCGCACACACACACACACACATACACACCATCTCACAGCAGACTGAGTGGCAGGGCCAGCTCTCCCAAGCTCTCGCCCTCATGGCTGGCTCACCTTCTCTCTCAGCCATGAGCACAGCTCTGCTGTGCTTTCCAAATAAGGAGCAGTACCCACTCTCCCAAGTGTTGCAGCTGGTAAGGGACAGAGCTAGCTCTCCTGAGCTCATGACCCTGTGGGAGGCTTTCTCAACCACCAGAGTAGGGATCCTCACCTCCACGCCCACGCCACTCTACAGCAGATGAGTGGCAGGGTCGCAGCTCTCCACACTCATTCCCTGGGAGCCGGCTCGCCATACCTCTGCGGCCTGGGCAAGGCACAAAGCCTGCTCTTCTGAATGCTCCCACCGGTGAGAGATGGGGCCAGCTTTCCAGAACGCTGCATGCAGTGAAGGGCAGGAACAGTTATATCTATGCATAGCCCCTGGGTATCCACATGGTCCCTGGCAGCTACCTGACCAGGAACATACCCCGTGTTCTCCAGTGGTAGTATGAGCCACAGACCCCTGCAACTGCATAGCCACAGACTCAGACATTGCCCTCAACGGCAACTAAGGCTGTGACCTCACCAGGGCTTTAAGTGATGGGGCAGGCCGCTCATAACAGGCTACACCACTACTCCACCCTCAAGTCTCCAGTTCCATGTCTCCTTATGATGCTAAAGCTGTTCTACTTCTTTTTTTTCTCCCATCCGACCACAATACACTCCTAGTGGGCACATGGCTGGCAGGCCCCTAGGTGACATCCTCAATCTGTAGAGTGGAATGCCAGCAAGCGAGTCTCTATGGCCCGCCTGTGCCCTGCATAGGAGGGCAGATCTGTGGGTGACCTGGCCATCCACAGGTCTCTGACTTCCTCCTCCTGTCCTGTGCTGCCAGGATTTGATTTGACTTTATTTGATTTGATATTAATTTTATGAGTCTTGGCCATAAGACAACCTTGGCCAAGAAGCCAGGCATCAAGCTAGGTTGAACAAAGGACTGCCCTCTGCTCTGCCCCTGACTGACATATGAGGACCACCAACAGGGTATCTCTTTGCCCATCAGGAATGCTACCCGGTATAGAGACTTCAGAAATCATGTAAAGCCTGCCCACAGTGTAGATCAGCATAATGGTCTCTTGGCCACTGTCCACGTTCACTGTTTGAGAGAGTTATCCTCTACCACACAGTATACTCTGTCTTCTACACACTACATTCTACATCTCATCTGAATTCTTTCAATGGTGATCACAAGGATCAGGAAGTAGAGGAGAAGCCAGAGAAAGCTTTTAGTAACAGTATAAGCCAAATAAGTAAATAAATAAATAAATAAATAAATAAATGTGAAAAAGAAAAGAAAAATACTGTTTTCCGGCATTCATATGCCCTATGCAAGCACTAGGGGCAGCATTTGTAGGAATAATCAGTAAACTGATAACTTGCATCTTTAAAGTATAGTTTATACTTTTTTTAGCAGAAAAGTTTAAACACATATGTTATCCCCCTTACTATGTCTATGTCTTTAAGCCTAGTAAAAATAATAGCCTTCAAGAGCAAATATTTGTATTAAAATACACTGTGATTCCATGTAACCCAGACCCCAAATAATGGTATGTTTTCCATCTAATAAAATAATAATAGTAATAATACCTTTCATACACTAATCTGAGTGTAGATAGCCCTTGAGAATGTCACTGCATGGACTACTTAAGCACCTCTAGGTTTGCCTGCCTTGTTCCCGGCAGAGGACAGCACTGTTGGTCAGATTCCCATCACTGAGAAAAGACAGTGTAATAGATGAGCTGTTTAGCTCATGGCTTTCAGAAGTTTCTGTCCATGGTCAATATCTCCATTGGTTCTGGGTCTATATGTGGCAATGTAGAATATCACGGTAGATCCATAAAATGGAGCAGAGTAACTCACCTCAGACAGGAGGCAGTGATGAGCAGAAAAAGCATCCTGTCCCTGAGGGCACACCACTGTCTTGGTTATTTTTCTATCACTGTCACAAATACCACGATTCAGAAAATGTATAAGAGAAAGAATTTAATGTAGGGCTTGCAGTATATAGGGTGTGTCTGTGGCCATCACAGCAGAGATTGTGATGGCAAGCAGGCAGACAGACATGGTGCCGGAACAGTAGATGATGGTCCACAAGCATGAGGCAGAGAGAGAGAGACAGAGAGACAGAGAGACAGAGAGACAGAGAGACAGAGAGAGAGACAGAGAGAGACAGAGAGAGAGAGAGACAGAGAGAGAGAGAGACAGAGAGACAGAGAGAGAGACAGAGAGAGACAGAGAGAGAGACAGAGAGAGAGAGACAGAGAGAGACAGAGAGAGAGAGAGAAGGAGGGAGAGAGACAGAGAGACAGAGAAAGAGAGACAGAGACAGAGAGAGACAGATAGAGATAGAGGAAGAGACAGAAAGACAAAGAGTGAGAGCTAACTAGGAATGGTGTGGGCTTTTGAAACCCCAACGCCTGCCCCCACTGACACACCTCCTCCAAGGATAACCTCCTTATCCTTTGCAAGCAGTTCCACCAACTGAGGACCAACTATTCCATCATATGAGCCTATGGGGGCCAGTATTGTTCAAACCACCACACTACCCAATGACTTAGTTTCTCCAGAAGGTCCTCCAAACATTTCAGCACCTCCTGTTTTGGTCTTTTGTTTTGTTTTGTTTTGTTTTGTTTTGTTTTGCCAACTAGTATAATAAAATGCTCAATTTACATGAGAAATTGTTTCTTCTGGCTCACAGTTCCAGGTCTAGCCTTCCATGTCAGGGAAACCAAGTCAGCCGGAGTTTGCAGCAGCTGGATATGTTGCATCCCCAACCAGGAACAAATAGCAATGGAAGCATGCTGTTGCTCAGCTCACTGCTTCACTTATACCCTAGCCAAAGACTGGTGCCACCCATAGTGGATGTGTCTTTCTGCCCCAACTGATACAATCAAGACATGGACATCCCCCCCAATGGGTGATTCTAGATTCTGCCAAATTGACATTTAACACTAATCATCACACCTCCCAAGTACAAATACACCACCAATTAATGACTCCATCACCAGATTAATTCATTGGTGAGCTAAGAGCCCTCTTGGTCCAAGCACCTCTCCATAATGAATCCATAAGCTGGGGACCAAGCCTTTACCACGTGAGCCTTTAGGTGGTTGGGGACATTTCATAGCTAAACTATTACACATTCAAGGAATAGATAAACAATCCAAGAAGAGAGCAACACATCAAAGGAAGCATCGCTCCTTTAAATGGGGTCCCTTTAGTTGGATGACACATCCGCTGACATGCAGGAGCCATGGTCACCTGGCAGAAAGCAGGGTTCCCTACAGAAGCGCAAAGTAGAGTCCGGGGGAACACCAGTTACGTGGCTTAAATGTGAAAGGTTTCCAAATGTCTCCAAGTGTGTTGAACACTTGGTCCCAGGTGGTGGTAATGCTATTTTGGGAGGTTTTGGAAATTTGAGAAGGTGAGGCCTAACTGGAAGTGCATCACTGGGTATGTATGTGTCTTTAACAGCAGTACCTCGTCCCTTGCTTTACTCTTCCTCCTTCCTTCCCCCTCTCCTCCTCTTCCCTCTTTTCTCTTACTCATCCTCTTACCTTCTTTCCCCCCTTCAGTTCTGATTCCTGCTCTTCCTCCTTTCTACACCCCCCCCCGCATGAGATAAAGAATCCATGCCACCTCATCCTGTAGCCATCATGACGTTCTGCTAAAGCCACCAGACTGAACCCTGTGAAATGGCGGGCCAGATAAAATCTTCTATCACTTAGGCCGTTCCCTCAGGGATCTGGGACACAGCTATGGAACGTTAACGCACACAACTAATTAGCTGAACCCCATCTAGTTCAGAGAATAATGTGGAACGTGACTTCCAGGCACAACTTGGTGGTTGCCAGCTTGAACTCCCAGCAACTTATACCTGTAAGTTGCCTGGGATCTTGTAGATAACACCAGTTAAGTTCATTGGTTTTCACCAAGCTATACTTGAATGGTATCATATCTTTGGTCTTTTGTTGGTTGCCTATGTGGGTAAGTAGACATTTGTTCATCTCCCCAGGAAAAGTTAACCATGGTTGATCCAGAAAAAAAAAAAAAACATCAAGTTTAAGTAAATCACTGATATCAGAGGCCACACACACCCAATGTCTGCACTGACTACATTAACACTAGCTGCCAAAACCACAGGCCCCAAGCATGTGTGCTGGGGGGGGAGGACTGGTACTCCAGAGCTGTACTGCTTGTTCACTGACTGTGGAAGCCGGTATCTCTGATGAACAGGTAAGCTTCCCTCCACAGTACAATGCAGAGAGAAAAGGTATTCCATTTGCTCCATCTGCAGCCAGCAGAAGGCGGAGATAGCATGGAACAACACACACACACACACACACACACACACACACACCAGGATGTTTTGGTCCAAAAGGACACATCCACTCACAGCCCAGCATCCAGGATGCAGGCAGCTGCCACATCAGGAAATGTGCCTGGGAGGGAGAGGAGGAAGCTGAGTGTTATGAGTGGATTTCTGTCTGTCAAGGTATGTGTCACTCACTCGTGGAGGATAGATGACGCTCATGACAGTGCCACTGGCCCCTTCTGTCTGGGTTATTTTAATTTGGTGTCTGTGTTAGCGTGCGTGCGTGCGTGCGTGCGTGCGTGCGTGCGTGCGTGCGTGTGTGTGTGTGTGTGTGTGTGTGTGTGTACTGTATGTGTGCACACTGCTAAAGACCACAACTAGTCCTTAAACATATGAGGTAAGCTCTCTACCACTGAGCTATATCCCAAACCCACTGCCTTCCAAGGTGGTGTTAGCACTGTCATCTCTGTGTGACAGCTACAGTTACACTGGAATTCACAAAGCAGAGGAACATGGAATCTGGGAGGAGACTGAACATCATTCTCCACATGAGCCACTTTCAGTATGACAAGAAGTCAGGAGTGGGTGCCAGAGAAGGGACTGGCTTTCTGGGTCATTTGATTGAGTAGAAACAATTCACTAACCACTATGTGGGTCACCACATTTTGTTTTCCATTCAAGAAATTCGCTTGCTTCATTTAAATTCTAATATGTATTGGCACAACTAAGTAGAGAGCCACAGACACCGTAAATAACTGGAATTTACATTTAAACTGGGACCTTTCTGCAGCCAAGCCGGACAATGGGGGCTGGGGAACAGTTGGACTGAATTTAAATTTCCGTGTGGTGAGCTGGTATCCGTGGCCTCCATCATCAGGATTCTCAGAGACTGAAAGCTTTTGAATCCTGAACCCTTTCTCCACCCTCAACAGTCAGTGTTCCAGCCCGAGCCAATAGATTATTCTCACAGACATACAAATTCTAAGATCCAACTTCTATGTTAATCTTACGTCCTTTACATGGACTTCATCAACACGGCAACCCCCACTCCCAAAACAATGAGTCCAATAATTATAGTTTAATCTAACAATGTACTAGTTTAAACCGCGGAATCCCGGAGCATGCATGCAGTTCTTGGCCATGACCACCAGAGGACACTGTGTGACCACTTACTGCAATGGCATGGCCTCCGTTCAACAATTTTGTGAAGTTAGCCTTCTTCAAAACCATAAAGGATCCAATTAAAGCATGATCAGTAGTCAATATGGAGACTGTAACTGCAAAATAGCTTTTATTTAGAGTCTCAGGAACTGCTATTTGAACGGTAGATTTGAGTAAAGGCAGAGTATATCCAGAAGAGAGAACTAAGGACTTGGTTAAAGAAATTGAAAGCTACAACAGTTGGTGGTGGTGAAGAGCCTCAAGCATCAGAACTGATTGGTCAGTTTGCAGTTACTGGCACAGCTCTGGCTACAGCTGTGCACAGTGTTAGCTCAGGTACAATACTTTAGCTGGCCCTAAGCTCCGTCTTAGGCACCACCTTAAATGGAATTTCCTGGGTTCCAAACGAAGTACTCATTTACCAATGCTATTCCATTTAGTTTTTTTTTTTTTTTTTTTTTTTTTTCACACACACAAAGTGTAAGGTCATTCACACACCAAAAGACCTTGGCAGCAGCAGCAATGGAAAGAAGGAAGAAAGGAAGACAGAGAGTCTTGGACTTGGTCCTGGTTAATTTTTCTCAACCTGGCAGGAACTACAGTCATTTTGGAAGAAGGAATCTCAACTGTGAGAATGCAGATTAGGTTTTATCACAATAGTAAAGCTTCATTACATTTACTAATTTACAGCTTCATTCTGTATCCCTTGGGTAAACAGGAGCATGCTTAATCAGAAGTGTGGGACCATACAGAACACTGCTGAACCTAGACTGTGCAGAGTTCAAGGCTGGGCGGGGGCCGGGGGACTGAAGGGTGCACACACTCTTGTGCACGGGAGGAGGGAAAGTGGTGTTTGTAGCAGCCCGAGGTCTGAGGAAAGCTGGTTCTGTCCCCAGTATTTGTTTCAACACAGCAAGAAGATCACCATTTCTCACCGCAGACAACTCTAATCCTTTTGACTTGTGGGCATCTTACCCACCCGACCAGTCCTCCTCTAGCTCAGGAGAGCGCCCCCACCCTGTCTGCTCACAGTACCCTGTAATCTCTGCTCCCACTGAGGTTCTGTGGGTTCCCTATTTTCCTCACTCCCCTCCAAGTCTAGCTGGATTGCAGAGTAAGTTTATGATTGTGAATAAAAACTAAATAAGAGATAAAAGATAAACCTTGGCCTCTGCTGTGCTGGTTTTGGTCAGAACCTTATCACAGCCACTGAGAAGCAAACGAGGTAGACTTTACAAAATGTACAGATCCTAACTGAAGGCTGAGGACACGGCTCTACTGTGCAGGACCAGCCTCATAAGCGTGAGGACATGAGCTTGCTCTCCAGGATCCATGTAAAAAGCAGGGCGAGGTGGTCTGGACTTTGATGAGATGGGAGGCAGAGACAGGAGCTTCTCTAGAGGGCTGGGTAGCCTGGCCTAGGAGGCCAACGATACAGGGTCTCAATCAAAAAGACGGAAGGCATCTGAACACTAATAGCCAAGGCTGCCTGCCCTCTCAACTCCACGCATGCCCCACATACGCGTACAAATGCACACACATTCCCACAAAAAATAATTGAGAAATGGATTAAAAACTGCATTTAAAGAGTAAAATCAAATATAAAGAGCTAGAACTTGTTGGGGTCCAAGAGTCACCCACAAACCACACGAGCACCAATCTCACTCAGACAGGGATGGTTTATAGAACACACCTTAACACTGACTGACCAGTCAGGGCCATAGCTCAGAATTCAGGGGATGAAGCTATGACCTCAAACATTTCTCAAGACTGGCTGTCTTAGTGTTTTAGTGCTGTGAACAGACACCATGGCCAAGGCAACTCTGATAAGAACAACATTTAATTGGGGCTGGCTTACAGGTTCAGAGGTTCAGTCCATTATCATCAAGACAGGAACATGGCAGCATCCAGGCAGGATGAGCTGAGAATTCTATATCTTCATCTGAAGGCTGCTAGCAGAATACTCACTCTCAGGCAGCTAGGACAAGGGTATTAAAGCCCATACCCACAAGGCCACACCTACTCCAACAAGGCCACACCTCCCAACAGTGCCACTCCCTGAGCCAAGCATATACATACCATCACACTGGCTTGCAGGGGAAAAAAGCCCACAATGATGTCATGTGCAGGTATAGCAACTGCTGCCTAGGGGTCGGCTCTGACCCAAGCTATTTTGGCTAGCCAGACAGCACAGTTCTAACTTACCTTTATTCTGATTGGTCCTATGTGGCTTACAGTTGTTGAATTTCTTAAGATTAACAAACCTCAGAACACACAGAACATAAATAGGGTATGTGGTTGGCATGAACCGGCTCTGAGTTAAGTTATTTTTCTGTGTCAGTGGCTGGCAGGCACATTACAGCAACAGTATGAAATAGCTGGTGGTCATGGAACAAAATGGCTACAGCTATGCTGGGCTAGGGGTGGGGCAGGCCTCAACAGAACTAAAACTTAGCAGAAAGAAAAGGAAAATCGTCATGATTTTAGGTTGGTTGCTAATTTCTTAAAAGTGCAAGCAAGAAAATGGATAAAGGATATGTTGGCCTTTGTGTTAATTACATTTCTCACTGCTGTGACCTGACAAGAAGCAATTTCAGAGGAGAGGGGATCATGTTGGCCTTTGATCCCAGGATATGGTCCATCATGGAGGGCAGGCATAGCAACAGGAGCTTGAGGCACTCTATGTCCAGTCAGGAAGCAGAGACATGCGGTGCTGATGTTCTGCCCACTTTCTTGTTTTATTTAGTGAGTGAGGAACCCATCCACAATGCCTGCCATAGCCAGGGCGAGCCTCTTCTCTTCCATTAAATGCTTCAGGAAACACCCTCACTGACACACTTAGTGGGGTTGTACAGGAGTATCCTCTGAGGCAAACTGCCGCCATCTCCCTGAGTTCAGTTACGCCTGCTTATAGTATTATATGGGCTTATTGGCTGTTGATCTCCCTTCACAGGACGGGTAGGGGATGGTCGTGAGAGTATCCAGTCATTTCTCCCAACTACCTGTATGTAATTCTGCCCTAATTACATGTAGCCCCAGGGAGGGACTAGAAACACAGCCTGGGAAGAACTAGGGAGGGGTCTCCATCTATGGAGACTTAGAGGAATCACCATCCAGCTGAGTACAGACCTTCTAGTGTGGATGCTTTAAGATCACCCACCTCCTGCCTGTAACCCCTCTCCATTATTCTGTAAACCCGATAAATTCAGGGGTGCCCCAGAGTGAACATCAGTGGAATGTGTTCCTCCATTTGTCATTGGAACCTTAGGAATAGCTGATGACATGGTTTATCTTTTCCTGGGGGAAAGGAATTTTAGCAACACACGACCATTTAAAACCCAATCGAAGTGACAATGAAAGTTAGCCATCACACATACCAGCAGAATTTTCTCCAGCAGAAAGAAAAATGTGATAATAAGTGCACGTCTTTAAATGTGGATTTCAAAAAGCAGAATTTCGAGGCCAGACTGAACTACATTGTGAGTTTTAGGCTACCCTGGACTAACACATGGAGATTTGTTTCGAAACAAAATCAAAGGGACTGGAGGGGCTAACAACCGGCAGACCCCAGACCCTGTGCCCTCGTCACCTCTGTGTGCACATGGTGTGCTTACTCACAGGCACGAAAACAGTCACTCACATGCACAAAATAAAGCAAATCCTTTTTTAAAGTTACATGGTAGGTAGATGTCAGAGCCATCAGAACCAACACGCAGACCGTAGGCACCTGACATCAGTGCGATACACTACTGCTGTGTATGATGCTGTCTACAGCTGAGCATCTAGAAATGGCCTGGCCTGTGAGTTTAGTCTAATCCCCAGTCCTGATTTTTAAAGTGTGTTCCTGTTACAGCAGTGCAGTGGGGAGGAAATACAAAGAGACACAGTTCACTGGGATACCGGCTGCCAGTCTAGATACAGGCTCGGGGAGAGGCCCTGCCTCAAGGGAACAAGGCAGTCTTCTGCTCACTTCCACATGCAGACAGAATTTCAGGCACAAAGCAGACTGTGAAATTACCTTTAGCAAAATCTAGTTTTGTTCAAAATGTGCAAGTCTTAGAAAGAATGAAAGACCCCAGTCTTGTCACTCTATGGCGTATGCCAAAGCTTGACATAAGAAGATCCATACTGTACAGAGTGCCAGCTGGTGAAATGGATCATTTTATACACCATTGCAAAATAGACCACCCATTAAACCAAGAATTTGTCAACAACAAAGACCTTAAAAATTGGTGTAAGTAGTATACTTAAACCTGAACAATGTTGCAAGGTCTTACCATGCCATCTCTTTCAATCTTTCGATGTGATTTCACCTCGTTTTACACTGTAAGGAAATAAGCCATGAATATACCATCAAAAAGGCAGACACACAGGCCAAGAGTTGACTCTTGCACTCCAGCAGGACACTGTAAGTGGCGCTTCCCCAACTTAGAGGACCAACCTGTTGTCACATCTTACAACTCCACCTTTCTGTGTTGGGATTTCTCTCCAGAAACAAATTTGAATCAGAAAGTAAATACATAAACATATAAATAAACATTAACTTGCTATGATGACTAAGGTTGAAAGTTTCTATGAAATCAGTCTTGCTAAAACATTGTAGAAGAAAGAGTGTGTAGGGATCCCATCCCAGTCCGTGAACTAGGAGTTGAAAGGTTTTTCCTCCCTCACTCGTATCTTATCTCTCTTCCCACAGCCTCCAAGCATCCTGAAGCATTGGTAACATCTCCCCGGATTCCTTCATGAGGCTTTTTTTTTTAATTGCCAAAATGTCAATTTTATTCCAGTGATTTAGGAAGAAATGTTGTAGTTATACTATAATATCAAAAATTAAAAGAACAATTAAATGCTTTAATAATGAGAAAATAAACAAGAAGGAAAATATTACAAATGTGCAAATAAAAGTAACACAATCCATGTGGCTGAATAGTTCTTTATGAAATTGATAAGCTGATCTAAACTTCACGAGGAAGTGAAAGGGATGTGGGGTAAGTGTAAAAAAAATCTAAAAGAAGAACAAGTGTGGGTTCAAAAGCTCATGTAAGACTACATTAAGAAATATTGCTGGAATTTTTAATTGTTAAAATGAAGAATATTAAGTCTCTTTAGAACCACATGAAGAATAACTTGAAGTAGAAGTTTGAGTAAATTAGATTGTTATAGTGGGTAAAAACAACAAAACAATAACAACATCATCATCACCAAAATGCTCAAGTGCTCCTGTGGTACTGGAGAGAATTAAATTAGTACAACTCTCTATGGTAGGAATTTGGGAAAACACATGTTAAATCTTAAATAGTTTGGTTTAGAGATTTTTATGGAGACACAAGATGAATTTTAGCATTTTTGTTATTCTATTTATATATTTTTTTGTTCATCCTTCTTTTTTTTTAAACTTTTTTTGTATATATAAGAAGTGCTCTGGAAGGTGGGCTGGAGCAAGAGAGACTTGCACCTGCATTGCCAGGCAACTGTTGCTGAGCGCTTGGACCTCTCAGTTTATGGTCACGGTGCTCCCCCTCCTGGCAGCGCTGGGCAATCACTGAAATTCCAGGTTGGGATTGTAGCATTTTGTCAGACATGACCAAAATAGAACCTCCTATCCCCATATAGGTGGAGGTAACTTTAAAAAGTTAAGAAGTTGAACCATAGGATAAAAAAAAATAAACTGTCTCCTACAAGCTAGCACTATAGGAATAATTAGAATTCCGAAATACAATACTATCTCCAATAGCATTGCTCTCAAATTGAAGTCCTTAAATACAAGTCCTATAGAATATATGCAGATACATTTTCACAAGACCTTGAGATGAAGTGTAAAGAAGCCAAGAGTTTACAAATGGATGCAGAGCAATTCTTTGGTCATTTGCAGTGAGGTTGGATCACAATGACCATTCTTTTTAACTGTTTACACAAGCAGCAGGCTAAATGGCTCAGTGAAAAGAGCAACAGTTTCTAACCCTACAACAGATATGTAAAACTGGAGAGAACTGTCAGATAGGTGCAGAGACCCAGATCCACCGTCTAAGGCTTCGATAATGAAGTGTGTTTGCTATTGATAAGGGAATGAATAAATAGTTGGATAGAACAGAGCCTAAAATAGACCAGTGTAACTACCGACAATTGGTTTAGCCAAAGGGACAATGGTAACTCAATAAAAACAGAAGTGTCTGGTCCACAAATAGAAATAATGAAATTGGAGAGTGTAAGAAAATAAACACAGGCAGGAGCTTGATAGCTTTTCTAAAAATTTTACTTCAAATAACCAACAGACTTACAAACATTATCGAAGTAAAATACAAAAGGAAATCTACATGGCCTTGGGTTTGCAGTGCTTTTTAATGTGATACTAAAAGTCAATCCATAAAACAAATTAATTTAGATTTTATTAAAATGTAAAATGTTGGCCTGGAGAAATGATTCAGTCGGTAGAGTGTGCGCCCATCATACACAAAGACTTGAGTTGGACCTCCAGCACTTCATCAAGCCTCCTGCGATGGCACATGAGAGGTAGCGACAGAAGAGTCCATGCTAGGCCATCTTCAGCAATACAGGAAGTCCAACTTGGGCTCAAAAATAAATTAAATTAAATGTCAAGTGTCTGCTCTGTAAAACATGCTTTAAGAGAACAAAATAATCAGCCACAGACTGGGAGAAAAATATTTGAAAACCCCATTTTTAAGACTATTTAAATGCATAGAAAAACTCTAAAACTCAACAAAAGAAGACATAAAATGGATTTAAAGATGAATGAGTGCTTAGCCATCTATTGGCATAGACATGTAATCTCAGTGCTCCAGAAGATGGTACAGAGAGTTCCCACAAAGCCAGGACTGCAAAGTGTGGTTAGGGGTATGGCTGAGTGATATGGAAGTTCTTGGGGAATCCAGGGGCCTGAGTTCAATTCGTAGCACCAAGAGACCAGTTAGTAAAGGTCTGGATAGATCAGTGGTTACCAGCCTGTGGGGCAAAACCCCTTTGTGAATGACCCTTTCACAGGGTTTGCCTAGCAGTATCAGAAAACACAAATATTTCCATGATAACTCTTAACAGTAGCAAAATTACAGTTATGAAGCAGCAATGAAAATAATCTTATGGTTGGGGGGGGTCACCACTACTTGAGGAACTGTATTTATTTATTTATTTATTTATTTATTTATTTATTTTGTGATTCCACCAGAGGTTCCTTTATTGTTGAGAATAGTTTTGGCTATCCTGGGTCTTTTGTTGTTCCAGATGAATCTGCAAATTGCTCTTTCTAAGTCTGTGAAGAATTGAGTTGAAATTTTGATGGGGATTGCATTGAATCTGTAGATTGCCTTCAGTAAGATGGCCATTTTTACTATATTAATCCTGCCAATCCATCAGCATGGGAGATCTTCTGAGATCTTCTTCAAGTTCTTTCTTCAGAGACTTGAAGTTCTTGTCAAAGAGATCTTTTAC
>NW_022196913.1:14805027-14817860 GCF_008632895.1 Mastomys coucha | reverse complement strand
TGCTTCTACTTGTTTACTTGTGATCTCCTGTAATTCTTTATGGGATTTTTTTGTTTCCTCCTTAAGGGGTTGTACCTCTTTACCTGTATTCTCCTGTATTTCTGTAAGGGAGTTATTTATGTCCTTCTTAAGTTTCTCTATCATCATTGTGAGATATGATTTAAGATCCAATTCTTGCTTTTCCAGTGTTTTGGGATATCCAGGACTTGCTGCAGTGGGAGTACTAGGTTCTGATGAAGCCAAGTAGTCTTGGTTTCTGTTGGTAGGATTCTTGCGTTTGCCTTTCACCATCTCTTGCTTTTTGGTGTTCGATGTTCTTAGTGACTCTGGCTAGAGCTTGTCCTGTCCCTGCCGCCCTGCAAGTCCCCTGTGACTTGTGGGGCCTGTTCCTCTAAGCTGGCTGCTCCTGTCTTAGAAACTCACCAGAGAGAAAATGGGGGCTCTCACCTGAGTCTCTGGCTTAAGGCGCTCCCTGGAGGTAGGCCCTCCACTTGCAGGGAAGGGGCAGAGAAGGAAGCTGATCCTCCTCTGAAACTCGGAAGCTGAGAGGATCCTGTCCCTGCCGCCCTGCAGCTCCCCTGGGAGTCGTGGGGCCTGTGCCTCCCATCTGGCTGCTCTGGTCTCAGAAACCGGAACTGTATTTATTCACAGTATTCACTGTATTTGTCACAGCAATTAGGAAGGTTAAGAACCATTGCAGTAGACACACCAACAGTGACTACAACCCCAGGGACAGCACCACCCACAAGGGGCCCTCCCACCCTTGGTCACTAATTGAGAAAATGCCTTACAGCTGGATATCATGGAGGGATTTCCCCACCTGAAGCTCCTTTCCTTGTGATAACTCCAGCTTGTGTCAAGTCGACACACAAAACCAGCCAGGACAGGGCTGAAAACAAACTTGCCTATTTGAAATGCAGGGTTGACCTATAGAGAGTTGTGTCTAAGACACGCACTTGAATTTCATGTCTCTAGTCTGGAACTGGGAGTGCTTTATCGATAGAACTAATGCAATCCACCTACTGAACTACATTTTAAAGCTTTTTATATGAGCAACAGAATAGTGTGGACTCTGCAACCCAGTGTCTAGCTTTGTGTGGTATGTATTTAACCCGTTCTTCCATGGTTTGTGTTTAAATCTGGGATTAACGAAATTGGACAGGTAAGACCTTAAATGCATCTACTTTTTAAAATAAATTTTATTGTCCATATTATAAAAAGACTGCATAATATTATGGAATATAGATGGTTAAAAGCTGGTGACAGTGGAGTAAGTTAACATAGCCATCATCACTCATAGACATCCTTGTTGCTGACAGTGATAATGATGGTGATGATGCTGATGACAAGAACAGCTAGCATCAGCTCACTTTGCAAACCAGATGAAGTCAAATTTGATCACCTATAGGCCTCATGCCTGCCACTCACTGGGTCTCTAGACCTGGTTATCCTTACCTGCCTGCAGCTTTATATCCTCCGCCTATTTCCTCAACACCTTCATCTGCCACCCCTAGTGGCCACTCCCCTTCTTTTCCCCACTTGCCCTCTTTCCACCCCTCCCATCTGTGTGTGTGTGTGTGTGTGTGTGTGTGTGTGTGTGTGTGTGTGTGTGCATTCATACATTTCTGATATTATCTGGGGCTATTACATTCCACTTGGCAAGGTGGCTGTGTATTCACCTGTGGTACACTGTTTTGATGATATAGTTTTATAAAATAACTTTAGGAAGTGTGATAGGTCCAGCTTTCTTTCTCATGAGTGGCTTGGCTATTGCAAGTCTATGATGTTCCTCTACAGATTTTAGAGTGTTTTGGTTCCATCTCTGTGAATAATGCCACAGTATTTGACAGAAAGTACACTACCTCTGTAGTTGGGTGCCTTAGTCAGGCTTCTGTAGCTGTGATAGAACACCATGACCAAAAGCAGCTTGGGGAGGAAAGAGTCTATTTCAGCTTACAATTCTACATCACAGTCCATCAGTAAAGGAGGGCAGGGCAGGAGCTCAAACCAGGCAGCAACCTGGAGGCAGGAGCTGATGCAGAGGCCACGGAAACTTCTGTTTACTGCCTCACTCAGTCTGCTTTGCTTGCTTGCTTGATTGGTTGGTTGGTTGGTTGGTTAGTTTTGTTTTCTTCTATAATATATCTATCTTTCTTTCTTCTCCTCCTTCTCCTCTTCTTCCTCCTCCCTCTTCTGTGCCCCCCAATTTTGAAAGCCAAGGCAAAGTTTTACTTTTAAATGATTATAAGCACACCAAATAACATGTAACATGTTCTTGAGCCCCATCATCTAATAATTTGGCTTAAGGTACCCTAAAAACAGCCCAAACAAGCATACTCATTATTTTGAATTAGCCAGAATGGACTACTGTAAGTCTGGCTACTGCTTCCTACCTGTTACAAATAACTATTTATTACTTTTTCATAGATAAAGACCCTGACTTTTAAGAAAGTGCAAGGGAGCAATTTACTCCCTTTCTATCTTCAAAGAATCATTTGTTTTTGGCTTATATGGACACATAGGAAAGCAGTTGTCATCCACTCTTTAAAGATACAGAAGGTAAAAATATAAACTTCAGGTAAATACTAAACCTATACAAAGAGTTAGATTTGCTATTCCCCCCACCCCCACCTCACAAAGTAAAGGAATCTACAATGGCATAGAGAAGTAATGTAATGCTTTCCAGAACAGAGCTCAGCTCTGTGAGGTCTCCTACTCTGTAAGGTTATCTCCCATGCTAACACAGAGCAGGTCCTCCCACCTGCTCTCTATGTATGTGGAAGTTTCTATAGATTTCTGGCTGGATGCCACACACAAAGGCCAGGAGGTTATCCAGGATTTCATGCCTGTTCTGCTGGAAGCAGTTCTGGATGATGGTCCTCTTCCCCTGGGTGTCCTCCCCATCACTGCTACAACTGTCCCAGAACCCCAGTTCCACAGATTCCTTAGCTTCAAATTCCTTCTCCTTCTACACTGTTCAGCCTCAGCCTGTGCTGCCTGTGGTCTGCTTCACATTCTATGCTTGCAGGCTACAGGCACCTTCTCAGGCCACCCACTTCTAGATGCTAGATGTCATGCAACTGACTCAGCACCACTGCCAGGAGTCTTAGGAGAATGGCCTCTCAGCTTGCTTGCTTTCTCTCTCTCTCTCTCTCTCTCTCTCTCTCTCTCTCTCTCTCTCTCTCTCTCTCTTCTTTCTTTCTTTCTTTCTTTTTAAATTGGATATTTTCTCTATTTACATCTCAACTGTTATCCCCTTTCCCTGTTTTCCCCCTCCCAGAAATCCCCTATCCCATCCTTCCTTCCCCTGCTTCTGTGAGGGTATTCCTCCACCCACCTACCCACTTCCACTTTCCCACCTTCAGTTCCCCTACACTGGGGCATCTATTGAGCCTTCATAGGACCAAGGACCTCTCCTCCCACTGATGCCTGACAAGGCCATTCTCTGTTACATATGCAGCTGTAGCTATGTGTACTCCTTGGTTGATAGCTTAGTCCCTAGGAGTTGTGGGGATCTGGTTGGTTGATATTGTTGTTCTTCCTATGGGGTTGCAAACCCCTTCAATTCCTTCAGTCTCTTCTCTAACTCCTCTATTAGGGATCGGGAGTTCAGTCCAATGGTTGGCTATGAGCATCCAACTCAGTATTTGTAAGGCTTTGGCAGGGCCTCTCAGGAGACAGCTATATCAGGCTCCTTTCAGCATGTACTTCTTGGCATCCACAATAGTGTCTGGGTTTGGTAACTGTTTATGGGATGAATCCCCAGGTAGGACAGTCTCTGAGTGGCCTTTCCTTCAGTCTCTGCTCTATACTTTATCTCCATAATTTCTCCTATAAGTATTTTGTTCCCTTTCTAAGAAGGACAGAAGCACCCACACTTTGGTCTTCCTTCTTCTTGAGCTTCATGTGGTCTATGAATTGTATCGTAGGTATTTGGAGCTGTTGGGCTAATATCCACTTATTAGACAGTGCATACCATGTCTGTTCTTTTGTGACTGGGTTACCCCACTCAGGATGATATTTTCTATTTCCATCCATTTGCCTAAGAATTTCATAAATTCATTGTTTTTAATAGCTGAGTAGTACTCCATTGTGTAGTTGTACCACATTTTCTGTATCCATTCCTCTGTTGAGGGACATCTGGGTTCTTTCCAGCTTCTGGCTATTATAAATAAGGCTGCTATGAACACAGTGGAGCATGTGTCCTTATTACATGTTGGAGCATCTTCTGGGTATATGCCCAGGAGTAGTATAGCTGGGTCTTCAGGTAGTACTATGTCCAATTTTCTGAGGAACTGCCAAACTGATATCCAGAGTTATTGTACCAGCTTCCAATCCCACCATCAATGGACATTGTGGTTTCTCCACAACCTTGCCAGTATCTGCTGTCATCTGAGGTTTTGATCTTAGCCATTCTGACTGGTGTGAGGTAGAATCTCAGGGTTGTTTTGATTTGCATTTCCCTAATGACTAAGGATATTGAACACTTCCTTAGATGCTTCTCGGCCATTCGATATTCCTCAGTTGAGAATTCTTTGTTTAGCTCATTTTTTACATACCCCATTTTTTATCCCATTTTTAACATAGTTATTTGATTCTCGGGAGTCTATCTTCTTGAGTTATTTGTATATATTAGATATTATTCCTCTATCAGATGTAGGATTGGTAAAGATCTTTCCCAATCTGTTGGTTGCCATTTTTTTCCTATTGACAGTGTCCTTTGCCTTACAGAAGCTTTGCAATTTTATGAGGTCACATTTGTCAATTCTTGATCTTACAGCATAAACTATTGGTGTTCTGTTCAGGAAATTTTCCCCTGTGCCCATGTGTTTGAGGTTCTTCCCCACTTTCTCCTCTATTAGTTTCAGTATTTCTGGTTTCATGTGGAGGACCTTGATCCACTTGGACTTGAGCTTTGTACAAAGAGCCTCAACTTGCTTTCTTATACCATCTAGGACCATGCACCCAGGGGAGTGGGTCCACATCAGCCCCACTGCCTGTTGGGGAGGCAGAATGCAGGGAGTTTGACTGTGCTTATCCTGCTCGGGTGCTGGGCTGTAGGGAAGCGCAGAGACACTGATCCAGGGGTGGGAAAGCTCAGTCTGAGGTGTGGGAAAGCAGAGCTGGTTCCAGGGTCCCTCAGCACAGGGGGTTCTCTGACTCTTGGACATTCAGGTGCCATTGGGAGTCAAGGAAGAGCTGAAAACAGAGTTGGGGGCCCTCTGGCTGGGGACAGCATCTAGTCTGGGGATGGGGGTTGGGGGAAAGGGGAGTCCCAGCAGTGATTGTCCTTAACTTAATGGAAGCAGGTTTGGTGGAGTGCAGAGAGGCCTTCCACAGGAGAATTAAGCTGCAGATCTGTGGTCAAATGCCTTCTCCATGGGTCCCCACAGCAAATCTTGATGAAAGAGATAGTCCATGGTTCTAAACAGTTTGTTAGTTGTTCATGGTAGAAAATGGATGCATAACCCCCTTTCTCAGGGTCTAATCTGAGATTAAATACCTTTTGCAGGGAGGAATGCCTGGGAAGGGAAGTTTATTGGCTAAGCCCTCCGGGTACCTCACCAGCATGGAGAACTCTGTTTTGAGCCTACATGACATAGGATGTTTCTTTTATGTGAGGAGCATGGCATGTGTTTCAGGCCAGGTGTGTCTGGTGGGGAGTGGGGAGTTACCTAAGCCTCAGGGGTGTGCCCACTGAGTCTCCCAGGTCTCTACCCTCCAAGCTTCCTGGCATGGTTTTATGTCCCACACAGGGGTGGCACTGATCACTATGGAATGGCCCCGCCCACATCCATCAAGCTTGCCCACTGGCCATTCTGGTTGAGGGTATTTTTCTGTAAGGTTCTCTCTTCTCAAATGGCTCTAGCCTGTATCAGGTTGACATAAAAACTAGGCTTTTCATGAGACATTGTTAGGAATGAAGTTAAAAAACATTGCATGTAAGTTAAAAAAAAAAAAAACATTTTTTATAGGCTTGAGATATGATATGTCTGAGCTTGCCACTCTAATAAGAGCTAGGCCTCAGAGCAAACCCAGGTCAGCTCAGGTTAAGAGCTGGGGCAGGCCTTAATGAACTAACCCCAGGGGGATTAGACATGCTAGTGAACCAGGATGGATCTGGGAGCCCTAAGAGTGCAAAGCTGCTGCCCAATGAAATGATACAAAAATTGGAACTTTGGATATGGTCTCTAGGATCCCACTTCCATGTTACAAAAACATGGATTCTCTAGCCTCGGTGGTAATGCCCACTAGTGCCTGGCCCTGGCTTCAGCAGCCACTGACTACATTTCCAACACTATCGCTGGACTCACACAGGTCCACCTGTCAATACCTGTCCGATAGTCTCTGGCCTGTACTCTCAAGGACTTCCTCGAATTCATTAGTACCATCCTTCTTGCTTGTCACATCTGAAAGACTTCCCAATGGACACTGGATGAACCTGCAAGCTTTCTAAGTGTTTTAGTTACCAAAGGGATTTCCCAGTGGAACCCTGCAGAAGCATTTTCTGCCCAACAACTGTCCCCTGCATGGTGAGATGTCTAACTTTAGGTTAGCATAGTATTAGAAGGAGTGTTTGTGTGCAGATGGACTGAGTATATTCAAAAGACAATTCTTGCAAGGGTGTTCTAATGGCTGAGCACCTTGCAGTCCCATGGGCCGTGTTCTCCTCAGATACGCAATTGGACGATATTGGTTCTTCTGACTCATGAGCACACGCCATTTTCCCATTTAATTATGTCTTGTTCAATATCTCTCATCAGTGCCTTACAATTTTCAGTGTGTGACTCTTTGGCTCCTTCACTAAATTGACTCCTAATTATTGTATTTTGTTTAACTAGAAGCTACCATGAATTGTTTTCTCGATTTTTTTGTTCAGTTAGGCCATGATTTGTGTATAAAATGCAATTGGTTTCACAATGATTTTTGTATCCTGCAACTTAACTGAATGTGCTCACATGCTTTTGGTTCTTCAGACTGTGAATAGATAGATACTAAAATTCCTCTTTGCATGGGAAGTCTAAGTCATAGCATCAAGATGAAGTTTCGAGCCACTGTGAAAGCAGCTAAATGCTACAAGTAGACTGTGGGAAAGTTTGGATGATAGAAATATATTTTTCCATGGTGGAAAAATGCAATTTTCTACCTTATTGTAAAACTACATGGAGTCAATAGGATTTCAATAATGTCTACCTAGTGCCTGGTCATCTTAAGTTAATAGTACATTTATAACATTCTCATTAAAATATAAAATAACCACACATTTTCCTGCTTTGGAACTCATCTATAGATGGATTTAATAGAAATGTGTTTTTATATTTTTTAAATTTTTACTTATTTTATGTATATGGTTATTTTGTCTGCATACATGCCTGTGTACCACTTGTGTGTGTGATGCCTACAAGGTCAGAAGAAAGTGTCAGATCCCCTGGAACTGGAGTTATAAAACTGCCATGTGGGTGCTGGGTATTGAGCCCAGGCCCTCTACAAGAACAACCAGTGTTCTTAACCACAAAGGCATTTTTACAGCCCCATTATGATTTTTAAGGCAGGGTTTTAAGTAGCCCAGGTAACTTGAAGCTCATGAGGACAACCTTAAACTCCTGACCCTTCTGTCTCTGCCTCCCAAGTGCTGGGATTTGACCTTGGTGTCGACTTCTATTGCTCACTGCTGTTTCTTCCTCCACACAAGCTTCTCTGCTCCCTCTTCCCTCCTTCTCACTTTATGTCTAAAATCACTCTTGTACCCAGAGCACTTTGCCTCCTGCCCTGGGTGTGTGCATCCCTGAGCAGAAGTGTGGCAGGTAACTGACAGCTCCCTCGGGGAGGATTTTGGGGACCATTGTCTGATCCCTGTTCATCAGTCAGGATGGTTTAGTAGCTTTTCAGTGTCCCCCAAGGAACGCAGGGCAGGAGGAGAGGTTGCCTTGCACCGCCCACCCGTAAACAGCATTCTGCCAGCATTGCATCATTCATCCTGTCTATGGGTGAGAGAGGGCACCAAGAGTCTATTACTGTCACAGAAGAGATATCTGAAACAGCAGGAACTCAGACTGCAGAGCAGATCACTGTGTTCTCCTTAAGAAAGATGAGCAAGCCAGACCTAATGGCACATACCTTAAATCCCAACATGTGAGAGGCAGAGGCAGGTGGATCTCTCTGATTTTTAAGGCCAGCCTGGTCAACAAAATGAGTTCCAAGACAGCCAGGGCTATGCAGAGGAACCCTGTCTCCTCATTTAATTAAACAAGACCAGTCAGGTTCTGTACTCCTAACTGTATATTAAACTACTTACCCTTCATCCAGCTACCATTTCTGTCCGGCTCCAGGGCCCCACGGATGTTCTCAGTGACCCGATTGCCTCCTATCCTTCCATGGGTCAAATGATAGAATTTTAAACCAATTTTGGAAGCTTTTATTACTATTGTTAAACATGATGCTTTCTAAGAGACTGCATGGATCTTACTTTACTATTTTAAAAATCTATACTTAGGATAATCCGAGGGCTCTAGCTAATAAAACAGATCTTTGGTTTTCCTACTGTTTTGTTTTGAGATAGGATCTCATTGAGCCAAGACTGGCTTTGAAGTTGCTAAGTAGCCAAAGATGTCCTTGAACTTTGATCCTCCTGTGTCAAACTTCTAAATTCTGAGATTTTGGATTTGTATAACCACACCTAATTTATGCAATTTATGCTAGGGATGGAACCAGAGACAAAAACTCTCTGGTCAAAGTGCAGGGAGTATCAGTGTCAGTTGGTTATCCCGCCACAAACAGAACATCCATGTTACTCCTTTCTCCAAGCCTCAGAGACCATCAGCAGAAGGGGAAAGTTTGTAGCCAGAGGTCAGAGAGGACCCAAGGGAGACCACAGTGTCTTCTGGACCCAATAGGTCCACTCTACAGAACTCACAGCAGCAGTGGTTGTCAAATGATCAAGACACTCAGCAGTCCAGCACAGAGGGGCAAGCAGCTCATGAATCCTTACCCTGACTGGGGAGCTATTGATAGGGGAATGGGTCAGTTTTCTTTAAGGATATAGCCCCTGTTAAGTGCTCCAGTGGATTACCACACACCTATGAGTATATGAGCAAGAAAAAATTGGAATTGTTAGCTTTTGTTGTGGTTGTTTGTTTGTTTGTTTTTAAGGAAAACCACAAAATGGTGGGGGTGGATCTGAGAAGAGCTGAGGGAAGGAATAAAGTATATAAAAAAAAAAATGACCAAATATATTATAGGTACTTCTGAAATTCTCAAAGAAGTATTAGAAATATATTTTAATCTGTGTTTATAATTTCCCCCTGCTTCGTGGCTTTCTCGATAAATAATGTTAATTTTAAATTGTTTTCTGAGAAAGATATAACTCAATTTAAAAAAATGATACTCTAAGATAAAAGGCTGGCTGACCCCAAACTAGTAAGTTGGTACCTATTGTAATGAAAAAGGAAATTTTTCTAAAGAGTTGTTATTGTTAACAATGAGCTTGCTGATTTCTCAACTAGAGCTGGAGATCATCTATAAGCAGAATTACCTTAATCAGATGCAGTTTTGCAAAGTCAAGATAGGGAAAATGTTGGACAGAGGGTCTGTAGGATCAGGTCAGCCTTCAATTTCTTCTTTGAGTGGAGACAGTTGCACAGAACACCTTGCAGGGGGAAGACTGAAAAGCAAGTGTATTTACATGACTGGGAGAGGCCAGGCCCTGCCTCAGCTATTATCTTAGCTGCTTTTCCTTAGGGTTTATTATGGCTCAGAGTGACTGGACTCAGGGATGTGGTCTATCATGGTGTGAAAGTCAGGGCAGGAAGAAATTGAAGCTTCTGGCCATATTGTGTCTGATATCAGTGAAAAAATACTACTCTCACTGCAGAGAGAAAGGTAGTTCACTCAGGAGCTAAACTTGAATGGCTACACTACGGGAATGCAGATTGAGTGTTCCCGTTTGGAAACAGATTCATGACATTTTTATGGAAAATCAAGGTATTTTTTTTAAATGCATTGGTGGAAACATCAGAGAGGTGGGTTGCAGCCAGGCAGAGGGACTTCATATGCTGTCTGATAATATTCTCAATCGTTTGATGGGTAGAGAATAGGAATCTATTAAGTTAGTATGATCCAAAGGTTTTATCTGCTTATCAGGATGTTAGGTTTGACAAGTTAGTGAGCAAGGAATGGCTCTTTACTAGGGTAAGAATAGCCCAGAAGACATTGTAATTAGGTTCTGAACCTGCAACATTTCAGCCTCTCCACAGACACTGAGCTTTAATCAGTCAATCTTCATAGACACAGCTTCTTTCCAAAATTCTTGTTCACCCATCCATAATCAAGAGAATGCAATGGATGCTTTTGGCTGCTCAGTGTCCTCTCTCCACTTACACAATCGAGGATGACCTACCTGGAAAATGGCTCAGCCCTCACCTAAGAGGGGTCTCCCCACAGTCATTAATCCTTCATGGGGATGTGCAACGGCTCATCTTCCAGGTGACATTAATGCCAACCATATCTACTATCCATCTAGTTGGTGAAATGAGCTCAAATGACCTTAAATTCTGGACAGAACCTTGGCTGTCTTCATTAATATACATCCACTCAAACTCTTGGTTTTTTTTTTTTTTTTTTTTTTTTTTTTTTTTTTAGTAGAAGAGAGAGGTTAGGAGCTCTGGTAAATTCTGGCATCTACATTCCTCAGATGTTCCTACATGAGTTCAATCTGCAATTATTTCATATACCTGAAGAAAATGTAAATGCTTTGAGAGCAAGGAGACAAAAGGCTCACTCTACACACTGACACTCCCGCACACTCTACTGGTGGATTTGTTAACCACTAAACTCACCCCTGTTTAATCTTTCTAGTATAAAAGAAATGGCTTCCCTGTATGAACTGAGTCAGAAACAGTGGTTTGCATTCTTCGGTAATCATGCTCTGTCAGGCCCTTTTAAGTTGTGACAGATTAATGCATAGTACTGTTAAATGGATAAGCATAACATTGTATGAACTCCTCTATATGTGCATGCACACCTTTGGAGAGATGTGTAAACTTAACACTGGTAATGCAGTGTTTGTGTGAAAACTCTGTAATTATTGGTTGTACTTGTAAATTACAGCCTGCTCTGCAACGAAATACAGAAAGTTAAATAAAGAAGTTTAACTTTCATAATTCCTGGCATTTCTGCTTAATTTTTTATTACAGTATAAAAACATGAGTTAAGTTTTTAATTTGAGATGACATCACCAATCATTCTTAGTTCTTAGGTTAGAAAAAAATAAAAATAAAAAGTGACATTGAAGAAGTTCCTTTATTTATGCAAAAAGATTTGGATATACACCAACTTGACAAGAAGGCAAGCAAATAAGATTTTACCAGACTGTCCTGACTGCAAAATGTGCTAGGGCAATGGAGGCGCAGAGCTTGTGGGAATAACCAACCAATGTCTAATTTTCCTTAAAGCCCACTCCACAAGCTGGAACCCATATCTGACACCACTTGGCTGACTGTACTGGCTGGTTTTGTGTGCCAACTTGACACAGGCTGGAGTTATCACAGAAGGGAGCTTCAGTTGGGGAAGTGCCTCCATGAGGTCCAGCTGTGGAGCATTTTCTCAATTAGTGATCAAGGGGGTAGGGCCCCTTGTGGGTGGTGCCATCCCTGGGCTGGAAGTCTTGGGTTCTATAAGAGAGCAGGCTGAGCAAGCCAGGGGAAGCAAGCCAGGAAGGAACATCTCTCCATGGCCTCTGCATCAGCTCCTGCTTCCTGACCTGCTTGAGATCCAGTCCTGACTTCCTCCGGTGATGAACAGCCATGTGGAAGTATAAGCTCAATAAACTCTTTCCTTCCCAATTTGCTTCTTGGTCATGATGTTTGTGCAGGAATAGAAACCCTGACTAAGACAGCTGACCAAGAGCCGGAGACTAGATAATTCAGAGACTTAGAGTAAACCCAAAAACTACTGCTCTTAAAAAAAAAGAAGCAACAATAAAATGACTCCTAACGATATTCTGTTATTCTCATTGATCATTGATCAGTGCCTTCTTTATTCAGCCATTATCAGAGAAGCTCCCTTCTGCAGTAGACGGGAACAAATACAGAGACCCACAGTCAGACATTTTATACACACACACAGAGGGGGGCGGACCTTGGAACACACACACTAAATAGGATGTCTCCAACAAATCCCTCCCATCAGAGCTCAGGGAAGAGGAGGCAGACAGAGTGTAGGAGCCAGAGGGATGGAGGACACCAGGAGAACAAGGCCCTCTAAAGCAACTGAGCAAAGCTCATATGAACTCCCAGACACTGAAGCAGCAAGCATAGTGTCTGCACCAGTCTGCACCGGGTCCTCTATATATTATAGCTTTCGGTTTTGTATTGGTCTGGGACTCCTAAGAGTGTGAGCAAGCAGGTCTCTGGTTCTCATGTCTTTTCTGGGGACTCTTTTCCTTATGTTAGTCTGCCTTGTCCTACGCTGATGTGGTGGGTTTTGTTTTACCCTATTATGTTTTGTGTTACTTTTGTTATCTCTTAGAAGCCTTTTTTTTTTCTAATGAGAGACAGAAAGGGAGTAAATCTAAATGGGAGGTGAGGAGAGGAGGAACTGGGAAACTGTAATTGAGATATATTGTACTAGAAAATAATCTATGTTCTTTTTTTCTTTTTCATTTTTCAAGATTGGGTTTCTCTGTGTAACCCTCGACCTGTAGACCAGGTTGGCCTTAAACTCACAGAGATCCTGCTGCCTCTGCCTCCTGAGTGCTGAGATTAAAGGCATGTGCATCATACCTGGCCAAGAATCTATTATCAACTTAAGGGGGAAAATACAGGTTGTTTCTTTTT
>NW_022196913.1:14800126-14805017 GCF_008632895.1 Mastomys coucha | reverse complement strand
GATTGAAATGTGCTAAAGCTTCATGTTAGTACCTACTAACAGAAAAAGCTTAGCAACCAAAATATTTAAAATTTTTTCACTTTTAAAAGTAGTTTACCGTATACCAAAATACGTCCCATTTCACCCCTTAACTCTCTAAGTGGTTTCCAAACTCCCCCGCTTAAATTTCTATGGCATATGCAGAGATCAGAACTCTGACATCAGGAGATTACACCTTTTTAGCAGAAGGTAAAAGTTCATTGTTATTCTGAAATAAAGCAATGGTGAAGAATTCGTGATGAGGAAACACAGGTCACTTGGGAAAGGGTCGTGTCCTACTCAGCCAGACACAGGCATGTTTTAACGTGGCTTGCATGGAGGAAAAAGCTGGATATCGTCGTTGGGTTGAAAATAACTGCTTTAAACACATAAGCCAGTTTCATTAGCCAAATTCAACAATGCTGGCTTTGTAAAAGCACAAAGGCATGTCTGTAGATCCTTAACGGTCTGCTGCAGATGAACTTGAGAAAGAAGGCATCCATGTGAAAATATCCTCCACTGAATGTACAGTGAGCAGGGGTGTCAGTTAGAATCAAAAGCACCTAACAGGTCTGCTCTCTTCATTTGCAACATCCTCATCACCCCTGGTTCCAAAAGATGTTGTAATTGCGGCAGGGAAAGCCCACATTTCTAAAGTCAGGGATACTCAAAAGTTGGTCACAAAGAGTCTAGCATGGCAGAAAGCACTTGTAACCTGAGTGTTGGGGAGGCCGAGACAGAGGGACCATTCACAAATTGGCCATAGAGCTAGGGATGAAGCCCAAGAATAGAGCACTCACCTAGCATGCCTAAGGCCAGGGGTTTGGTCAAGACTGAAAAAAAAAAAAAGTTGGCCATAGTCAAATTAGTGTAGTCAAGTACTAGAGCTCTATACCAGTACTTGTACTTAGTACTACACCACAAGAATTCTCCCATGTTCTACATGGACACTATTTCTGTGGCTGCCATGTATGATATACAGCTGTTCCTAAACAAACCACCAGGATTGTGTCTCACATAGAAGTTTAAATAATGGCCTCTGGGAGAGGCTAAGTTTTCCCACTCCTACCATCTCTTCCTTCATCCGTGGTAGCATCTTTTTCTTTCATATTATCCATGCTTTGGTAAATCAGTGACAAGATCCTTTAATCTAGAGTGTAAGAAGGAGCAAACAGGCCATTTTTAAATTCTCTACCTTCCCAGGATGTCTTCAGTGTGTTGAGTTTGGGGCAGTTTCCTTCTCATTCCATAAGGCTGAATTCTCTAGCTTCTTACAAAGGTGAAGGACAAGACTCCAAGCCTTTTCTCTGTGGTTTAATAAATCCAGCTCATGGAGTACTACTTCTTCTGACATTTTGAGCTTTTGTTTGGTTGTTTAAGTAATCATTCCCCTACCAGAGTAGTGGGTTCCTGCTAGACTTAATTAGAATCAGAGGGGACCTAAGGGGCCCCTGGATTTCCGAGTGATTTCAGAAGCAGTCTTTGGAACTTGGGGCAGGAGGAGAGAGGCACATCAAAACCCATGGTCAGTTAGATGTGATCACACATCTTTTTCAACTTTGGGAGGCTGGGGCAGGAGGATCACGAATTTGAGGTCAGCTTGAGCCAAATATAAAGACCCTGTATAAAACAAAAGAGGGAGAGAGAGATGAAAAAAGAATGCAAAAAGAGGGAAGGAAGGAAGGAAAGAAGGAAGGAAGGAGGGAGGGAGGGAGGGAGGGAGGGAAAGAGGAAGAGGAGGGGGGAAGGGAAGGGAAGGAAGGAAATGAAGGAAGAAAAAAATAAAAAGGAAAAAAATTATTATCCAAGATCAAGACAAAGCATTCAAGAACAATTTGGTCAATACAGAGAGGCCATGTCTCAATAGATAGATGGAGGACAGGAGAGATGACCTCCTAGTTATGAATCAGTTAAGAGCACCAATTGTTCTTTCAGAATATCTGAATTCAATTCCCAGCACCTACATGGTGTCTTACAACCATCTATAACTCCAGTTCCAGGAATCTGATGCCTTGTCTAAGCTCCACAGGCTCCAGGCACACAATGTAGTACATGGACAAGCAGGCATGCACTCATACACATAAAAATAAATACTCCTCTAAAATGAAATAGAGTTGTCACGGGCCGGCCAATCTGGGCTTCCCTCAACCTGCGGGAGAAACGGGAGTCCTAGTCAGGTCGACAAGGCGTAGGCGATGAAATGATGGCAGAGACGACACATGAAGTATAAGATCTAAATGTATTTCTTAGAAATGGCATCAGACTTTTACAGTCATTGCAAAAGAGAGATGGTAAATCTGGCAGCTCAACAGTTGAGGTACATCTGAGGCTATCTGAAACATACTGGGTCTAAAGCAGCAGCTATCTCCTCTGAACTAGTGCAGTATCCCCCGGGCCCAAGTGCTCTGGGCCCCGGGGGAATGCAGATGCATGAATCTGAGTCCTAGCCCATCTAAGTTCTAGTGCTAGTCCTTCTGCGAGTCCAAGTGCTAGTCCTTCTCCTGGTCCTAGTCCAAGTCCAAGTCCTTCTTCTTCTCCCAGTCCTCGTGCTAGTGAAAAACAGGCTTAAGTAGCATACAGTAAGCAGGGCAAATGTCAAGAGTCACATAGGCAGTTGAGGGTTACAGCAGGGTCTGGTAGATAGGTGTGAAGCAGGAGGAAGAGGAGTGGAGCCCTCCCTGTTGAGGTATTTTGATATTCCTAGGCTAATTCTCTGGTTCTACTGGAAGCAATGACCAGGAGATTTCAATCTAGCGTTTCCTGCTAATTCTCTGGTTCTAGCCCAGGACAGGCAGTGGGGAGTTCTGACCTGACCTAACACTTCTAGCTAATGTCTTTGAATGGAAGCCCTTTGATTACTCTCTAGTACGTAAAACCATAAACTATCTATTGCCCTAAGGGATGTACTCGACCTCTATTGCTAGCTCTGGGAAGGCAGTATCCTAGAGAGAGATTACACTATGGGAAGCTAGGTGATGAACCGGGATAGGTTAGAAACATTGTGTCGGCCAGGAGACAAATGCCCAATCTTATCTATTTACAAATCATTACTTGGGGTACCTTTATGCCTAATTATGAAGCCGTGTTGACGATTGGAAAGACTAATCTGGAACACGTCTAAGTTAGGGGATACCAGCGACTAGTCTGAAGTCCAGGAGGCACAGAACCCCTTTTGGGGTCTTATTGCCTCTTATCCTTTATCAGGATTTTATCCCCGATATTTTGGATGTGACTGGAGTAGACGAGTGTGCGTAACATAGGGTTACCTGATAAATCCATAGAAGTTTATGCTACAGGTAACTTTATTAAATATAAATCAGTGAAGAGACAGAAAATGCATAACTAGGTGTCTGACTACAGCCATAGCTTAAAAGACTGTGTATGGTTAAGAATGCAGCCACAAAAGCCAAGTTCAGAATTCAAGTCTAGGATCTGTGACTGACTGTGACCTCAGTGGGCTGCTGCCATGTTCTCAGTGTCCAAGTCATAGGTCATCATGATCTATGACCTCTTAGACTGTGGTAGGGATGAAGTGGACTAATTCACATGAATTGCTTCCCTCAGGAGTGACTGATCAGAATGATCACAAGGTCATCTGCAGGCCCTCAAGAGCTCTGAGGACTCTGACATGAAGAGTGAACAGGTTCAGGTTGATAGTGGGCTCCACCCCAGAGTCTGTGACCAGAGATGGTGAATCTGGGACCTTAGACATCTAGCCAGGCAGTATATAAGCCTAGACCAGGATGGTGCATATGCTCCCTCCCAGTCCTCCAGGGGCAGAGTCCACTTATCCACAATCCCTGGTAAGGTCCAGACAAAAGTCCAGCTGAGGTGGAGCCATAGTTTTGTATGCCTCTGACTGTACCTTCTGAGGACAACCAATACAAATCAACCCAGAGCCAGACTATGCACCTGGGCTCCTCAGTGAAGGCTTCTAGATGTTCCAGTTGAGGTGGTCCTCACCCAGAACTCAACAGCATCCCCTGGCAAAGCCCTCTATACTGGGTTTGAGGGAACTGAGGACTTTTCTATTCATCTACAAGTACCATCCTTTGATTAAGTAAAACACACCTGGCACACAGGTGATGGATGTTGCTGACCTCAGAGATATTACTTATTGGTTGCCTTAAGACCACAGTCACTGCAAGAAAGATGATTATCTCCAAGGAATGTAATCAGATGAAGACCTGAAGTGATGACCAGATTGTCTCTGGGGTCCAGATGGCAACTTATGTAGAAGTCAGATGAAGACCTGACTGACAAGCTCTGTTAGGTAGAGTTAGGTGCCTGGCCAGCACGCACGATGCCCCGGGTTCAGTCTCCATCCAATACTGAGTAAACTAGGTATGGTACATGTCTGTAATCTCAGCAAAGGATCAGAGGTTCAAGGTCATCCTCAGCTACATAGTGTAATAAATAAATCATTGACGTCCATCTCCATATGGAATGCAGTTAGAGTTTATGGAGAATCACAGACAAGTAGGAGGTACTAGGCCACCATCTTACCTAGCTGGTAGTTGGTGCTTGCTTGTTGGGACCCTCAGTTTATCCTAGGGTTGAATAGCTATAGGCAGTCTGCTATGAAACTGAGCTTAAGTATCAGAGGGGAGAGAATCTTGTGTTCCAAGATATACATTAGGTAAGGCTTTGCACTTGAATCAATAAGATAGCAATGGAGGGGGGAGGGGCACATCCTTGGAAGATTGTACCTCACCGAAGAGCTCAGCCAGTGAGGAACGGCTTGGTGCACAGGCACATGTTTAGGATTGTGGACAAAAATTTCTGAAAAGAAACTATGTCTGGCTGGGCAGTGGTGGCGTGCACCTTTAATCCCAGCACTTGGGAGGCAGAGGCAGGCAGATTTCTGAGTTCG
>NW_022196913.1:14792972-14799912 GCF_008632895.1 Mastomys coucha | reverse complement strand
AGGAGGAGGAGGGGGAGGAGGAAAAGGAGAAGAAGGAGGAGGAGGAAGAGGAGGAGGAAGAGGAGGAGAAGGAGGAGGAGGAGGACGAGGAAGAGGAGGACGAGGAGGACGAGGAAGAGGACGAGGAAGTAGAAGAAGCAGCAGCTGCTATGTCTGACTGTGGGCAGATAGCTGGAAGGCATCTATCTGTGTCGGCAGAGACCAGAGGAATGCTGGGAACTTTGGTGCTATGGAGAGAGTGCAAAGTGGAATTCTGTAGGTCCAGAGACTAATTATTTTATCTTGGGCTAGTTCTAGTCTTCTGCCATGCCTTGCCCTACTCTGAATCTGAACTCTAAAATCTTGTGATTAAAAAAATAAAAACCTCTTAGAAGCTACTAACTTAGCTGAACACTGGGTTCCAAGACCTAAGAATGTCATCAAAGAGCATCTTGGGAGTCTCCCTGGTGTGCCCGCTGATATATTTTAAAGTTGCCTTGGTTTGTGACTTTGTTTTATAAAACTAAAAAACCCTGTGAAACTGCTTCCATGTTGGAACATGGAATTTGGGGTGACCTAATTCTGTGTTACTGGGCCATAGGCACTCAAAATGACTCCAGAATGAACTCTTATTACCTTTAAGACAAGAGCTATGGTTTTAACAATATCAGGATTATAAAAACAACTATTTTTTAACCAGATCAATATATTAGCCTCTTTTTTTTTTTTTTTTGCCATATCTTTAGGATGAGAGCTTACTTTGCAAGACTGTAAAATAAATTGCTTTGCTTTTCACAACCATGTCCATGGGACTTTGAATTAGGAAGTGAAGATCACTTTTTCCCATGATAGTGAGTCCAAGGCCAGCCAGAGCTACATGAGACCATGGTTGAAAAAAAAAAAACAAAACAAAAAGCATCCATGGTTCATTTTGCTCAGGACTACAACCCATCACCATGAGAGATGTAGACAGCCAAAATAGTCACCCTAATATCAGGCTTTTGATTTCTTGGTGCTTAGCATTGTGCCAGCATGTGCACAAAGCAGATGGCCAAGCTAACTTGATGAAGAAAGTTGGATCATGTGTGGCAATGCAGGCCTTTAATCCCAGCAACATTTGGGAAGTAGAGGCTGATGGATCTCTGCGAGTTCAAGGCTTGCTTGGTCTACATAGTGAGTTTAAGGACAGCCAGTGGGGGGGGGGGGGGAGAAGGGAAGGGGGAAGAAGGAGGGAAGGAGGGAGAAAGAGACCCTGCTTTAATAAATAAGTACATAAACAAACAAATAAATTGGAGGTCAGAGTCTGGGAAACACGGCCAAGTTTGTCCTGGCAAGCTCACAAGTTCTGCTCTCCTTTGCCCTAGTAAACTTCTCAATTTTATGCATAGATACACTTTATACATTTTCTTGAACTTTATGCATCTTGCCTTAATACTCTGAATTTTAGGTAATGATAGCCTGCGCCTATTCAGGAAGGAGACCACCTCAGATCCCCTAAGGGCTGGCTAAGAGCAGGAAACTCCAGACCAGAAGCCCAGCCCTTTGTTATTGCTAACTCACCTGTTAAAATAATCTTTAGCAACCTGTTCACTCTATCTGCCCAAGTGTGAGTTCTCCTTCAAGAACACAGTAAGAAAGCTAGAAAGACTTCTGCCACAGCTGCCTTTAATGTTACAGTCTTCACCTAGATTTTAAGTCCCCTGAGGACAAGAATGCAAGGTGGCTCAGTGGGTCAAGATGCTCACCATCAAACCTAAAATGACCTGAGTATATCCCCAGGATATACATGGTAGAGGGAGAGAAACAACTCTTACAAGTTGTCCTTTGATCTCCACACATATACTATGGCATTCACATAAACACACACACACACACACACACACACACACACACCTGCATGCACTAAATTTTTTTATGTAATTGAAATTTTAAAAATTTATTTATGTAGAGATATGTAGTTTATGTATAGCACATACATGCAGGAGTCCACAGAGGCCAAAGAGGGCATTGCACCCCCTGGAACTGAAGTTACAGCTGGCTGTGAGCCTTCATCTAGGTGGTAGGAACTGACCCTACGTCATCTGTAAGATCATCAAGCACCCTTAACTACTACTGAGCCATCTTCTCAGCCGCTAAAACAAAAATGTTTTATGAGGTTACATATTGTATCTTTTGACACACCTTACACGATTGACACATAATGACCACACATGAAGATTATAGTTGGTGTATCCATTTTTGGCTACACTGTTTTTAGTTTCTGTGCAACCACCCCCACCTACACTCATCATTTAGTAGCAACAAAACAAACAGACTGCCCCTAGAATCTAACTTCTTAGACTACTGTCTCAGTCAGGGTTTCTATTCCTGCACAAACATCATGACCAAGAAGCAAGTTGGGGAAGAAAGGGTTTATTTAGCTTACTTCCACATGGCTGTTGATCACCAAAGGAAGTCAGGACTGGAACCCAAGCAGGTCAGGAAGCAGGAGCTGATGCAGAGGCCATGGAGAGATGTTTCTTACTGGCTTGCTTCCCCTGGCTTGCTCAGCTTGCTCTCTTATAGAACCCAAGACTTCCAGCCCAGGGATGGCACCACCCACAAGGAGCCCCACCCCACCCCAAGCACTAATTGAGAAAATGCTCCATAGCTGGATCTAATGGAGGCACTTCCCCAACTGAAACTCCCTTCTCTGTAATAACTCCAGCCTGTGTCAAGTTGACACACAAAACCAGCCAGTACAACTACCTTCCAAAAATATGGATTTCTGAGTGATGATCAGAAGGTTCCTTTTGATTCTCAGTTTGCCTGGATTAAGAAACTCCTGAGGGATTAGTGAAATGCCCCTGAGTGTGTCTGGATGACTTCTTGGGAGACAATTATATCATGAAGGCTCTGACTTACAGATCAACTCATCTGCAAGGGAGATAAAGATTGAAGATGAGTCCTGTTTGGAGGAGGTAGGTCATTGAAGGTGTGTCCTTTGGAGTTGCATCTCACCCTGATCCCATCTGTATCCACACTTGTCTCTACCTCTAATCTGCCAAGATGTGAAAGATAGTCTCTGCCACACACTCTTGTTGCCATACTGCTCTGTCTGTTGCATGAGGCCAAGAAACTGGGACCAAACCCTCCAAAACTGTGAGTTAAGTCCTTTAAGTTATTTCTGTTAGATACTTTGGTCCAAGGGATGTAAAAGTAACCACTGCAGAGTCCACTGAATCACTGCCAATACATTGAAGGAAGCCAGCATCTTGGGACTCATTTCTCAAGCTGTCCCCACCAAAAGAGGGCATTCTTCACCCAGGACTCCTAAACCAACTCAGAGCACATCCTGCACATACATGACTTGCTTTTTTAAATTTTTTTTTTGTTTGCTTTTCGAGACAGGGTTTCTCTGTATATCCCTGGCTGTCCTGGAACTCACTCTGTAGACCAGGCTAGTCTCAAACTCAGAAATGCCCCTGCCTCTGCTTCCCAAGTGCTGGGATTAAAGGCGTGTGCCACCATTGCCCGGCATCATGTCTTGCCTTTTAACAGAAATCCAAGGCTAAGAGGGAATAAATAACCTCTCAAAGAAAAACATCAGATGAAGGAGTCTCTATGGGTGCAGGGAAATGGCTACTGTAGCCCATGATGAAGAATGGGTATCTTGAAGGAATTCTAACTCTTGTTAGGGACAGCTGGAGGGAGGTGGCTAAGCCATAAAACTGCCAGTCAGAACTAACAGGATCTGGTTCTAGACTTATCTCTTCAGGTAAGTTATTCCTGCCAGGTAACTATAGTAAATGATCACACAATAAACTTGATTTTTAATTGTTAATCTTCAGCTTGAAACCATATCCTAATCTTGAAAAAAAATAGACACATATGTTTGTAAGCACACACATGCACTTGCACAAATTACCTACAGAGTATTTCAACAAGGTGACATTTTTTTTTCCCATGAGTTCCTGTCCCAATCCATGCATGTCTGATGTCAGACCCAGGCTTGTGTGGGTCCAGAGTGGGCAACCATAACTTCCCAGAGATCTTTCTCCCTATCTTCTGGCACTTGTGTTTGTTCTTCTCCCTTTTGCTCAGTGTTTCCTGAGATGGGTGGTATGGCATAGATGTCTTGTTTAGGTCTTACCACTCAGTCCTCACATATCCTCAGCACCTGGAGCAGTCATGAGTCTGCATTTGCCACAGTTCATTGCCAATGGAAGCTTCTTTGGGTTAAGATAGGTGTAGCATTTGTCTATGTGTATAAACATAGATGACTAGAAAGCAGCTTAGTGTCACATCTCTTTAACTTAACAACAGCTATGTTTCCCCTAGTGCCTAAGACCTCCTTGGCCATGGGTTTTTGACTGGGTTTATCATACCAAGAACAAGTTCCATTCTGCAGAGCAGGCCTCAAATCCAAGCAGCCATGTATGGCACACGGACCTGGAATCCCAGAGCTGAAGTATATGAGGCAGAAAGATTAGGGAAGTTTTCAAAACCAACCTGAGCTACCTAGCAAGATTCTGTCTCAAAATAAAACTTAAAGAACAACTCAGATATGAAAAAGAAATCACTGCTAACATGTAATATCCAATATATTTTTAACATCTCTAGAACTGACCCTTGAAAGAATGAGAAAATGAGAGTTTAGGAAAATTAGGGAAGCTGACTGCCTTTCTATAATTAACGCTGTTCTGACTATCTATACAAGGAAGGATAGAAAGTAAAAGATGCAAAATAGTTAATTCAACCTTCAGTGAACTTGAAGCATGAACTATTTTTAGTCTCATTTCCTATGTCAGCCAAACTGGTTTGACCTGTTCACAATACATATGGGTCAAAAGTCAAAACTGTTTTGTTGCTGGCCAGCATTTGAATACTCGGATATGTGTCCAAATACTGTGAATTACTAGGTAGCTCAGGTTGGTTTTGAAAACTTCCCTAATCTTTCTGCCTCATATACTTCAGCTCTGGGATTCCAGGTCCATGTGCCATACATGGCTGCTTGGATTTGAGGCCTTCTCTGCAGAATGGAACTTATTCTTGGTATGATAAACACATGAGCCATGAAACACATGAACAATTTATCCAAGAAGATCAAGGTGGGAAAATCAGGAGCCCCTGGAAATAAATTTAGCAACTGAGAATAATGTCTAGTATTGGGGACACACACACACACACACACACACACACACACACACACACGGGTGAAGGCTGAGAGGTGATTAGGAGCACTTGCTCTTCTCAGAGGACTCAAGCTTGGTTGCTAGAATAAACCATCCATCCCTAACTCCAGTTTACGGAATATGATGCTCTCTTCTGGCCTCCACAGGCACCAGGCATGCACATGGTACACATACATACTTACAGACAAAACACTTATAGTAAATGAATGAATGAATAGGTGAAAATTTAAATATAACAACAAAAAAGTATTTCCATGAAATATAAGGCAGAATAAACCAATGAGACCAAGAACATATGAATCCCACAAGTGAGCCATGTGTTAGTAATTGTAAAAGCTGGATAGAAGAACACAGCAGTCTTTCCAGCTCCCTCCATAGCTTTTATGTTTGAAATTTTCCATACTGAAAAGAAAACAGAGTAAAATGATCCAGAAAGAAAACAAAGCCAGTTTGTTTTTTGTTGAATGCTGCTTTTAAACAACCAAACAAAAACATGGAAAAGTACTTACAGTATGTACAAAACCCAAATGCACTGTGGTACGACAGCTTCCTAATAGGAATACAACGCAGAATGCTACTGCCAGAAGGATCACCCATTATCCAGGGAAAGTATGACTTTAAACAAAATGGACAAGCTTGATAATTCTCTCTTTAGGGAGAAAAACAGAGTTTTTAATGAAATTTAAGGAGAACATTTATAAAACTTAAGTGTGTTGGTTTAAACAATCTGCATATACAAACACAGATCCACACAGAAAAACAAAATTTAAGATCTTTTCTCCAAATCAGAATATGAATTTAGACTGTTAGAGAAAAAAACTAGTCTGTGTATGACCCCACCTACTCCAGAGGCCGAGACAACATGGAAAGTAAAATGAATAAAATGCATCCTGAAGAACAGGGTGTAAGGAAGCTTAAGGCCCGGCTATCACTTGAGTTCAGGGGCAGCCTAAGTAACTGCAATGAGACCATGTTTAAGAAAACAAAAAGTACAAAGGCATCATACACACATACACAAATATCATACACATATGTGAATAGATTTCAAATCCTCCAAATTTGCATGAAGCCCTGTGCATATATATACATATATATGTGTGTGTATATATATACACATATATACACATGGCCTTCATAAAAGTGGGGCTTTGGTATAGCAGGTGGGGTCAGGTTTGTGCATAAATTGATGCTAGTGGGCTGTAACTGCCTTTCCTCACCCCATCGTGTTAAAGCAGAGTACAAAGACAGGAAACCAGAAGAAGGCTTGTGAGAAACCAAATTGGCCAGCGTATACATCTCTGGTTTTCTAGCCTACCAGACTATGACAAAACAGATTTCCTCTGTTCAAACTACTCATTGCATAGGATTTTAACTACTCATACAGTGTATGAAATTTTACTATAGAACCTGGAGCAGACTAATAACAATGAGTACATTAAAACTATACATCCACGTACTTCCCAGCAGACTGCACTTCTCTTTACAGCTGAATAAGAGCTCTTGCAGATAGGTTTATCCTATCCGCTGTTTCTTCATCTCTTAGACAGACATCTAAGTTGGTTCTATTCCCTGGCTAATTCCCTTGTGAATAGAGCCACAGTAAGCATGGATGTCTAACATGTCTTTGTAGTAGGAAATGGAGACTTCTGGGTAGGTGCCAGGAGAAGACACTAACCTGTAATAGACTAAGAGGGCAAGTGATAGGAAGAATGGATGGGTAGAGGACACATGAGGTGTAAAAGGAACAGAGTCTGGGGTGATGCTACAGGAGCGGGGGGGGGGGGGGG
>NW_022196913.1:14785755-14792960 GCF_008632895.1 Mastomys coucha | reverse complement strand
TGGAAAGGAAAATGAATAAAATGCATCCTGTTTAAAACTCCATAGCAACACACAATACCTTGCATAGTGATTTTTTTTTCAAAACTACACATCCTTCACTTTATACACCTTTCCCCAAGCAATTCTGTTGTTTGTTATCAACTCTTTTAATCTTTCATGGCTCGCTTCCAGCATGTGAGTCAGGGTGGAGGCAGGGTTGGATGGAACATAAGAAGCAAAGGTAAGAAAACAGTAGAGAGAATCCACACACTGGGCAAGAACCTTCTTAACTTCTCATTGTTTACCCGGCCTAGGTGTGTTAGGGCATGAATTCATGTTTTATGAAACTAGGTCCTTGACCTAGCCCCTCATCTGTCTATCAGTGTATGAGATAAAGATGTAACAATTCAAAAAAGAAAGGCATACACTGGATTCAGAGAGGCTGGTAAATGTGGTCTTGGAAAACCCCACTGAGGTGTTTCACATAAAACAGATGATAATGACATCTACTTGGGGGGCACCCTGAGTCCTAAGATACTATACTCAAACAAATGTTGCTATGGGCCCAGGAAGATGTCTAAATGGGTAGGAGTGCCTGCCACCAACCCTGAGGAGCAGAGTTCAAGTCCCACATGGAACTCACATAGTAGGAGAGAACCAGCTCCTGTAAGTTGTCTTCTGACCCATATATGGGCTATAGCATACATGTGTGTGTGCTCACCTGCACACACCACACACACACACACACACACACACACACACACACACACACACACTCATACATGTTAAATAAACAAATGTAAAAATTTAATTGTTAACTTATTACTACTAAGAGAAAGAATTTAATGCAGAGACCTATGGTGTTTGAATTGATAAGCAATAAAATCTACCCTTGGTGTGACTCTATACTGTCTCTAGGAGCTGCATACCCAAACTACGCACTGTGTACAGAAACCCAAGACAGCACCTCAATCCTGTTTTTATCTGTGAATTAGTTTAATGGGTTTAAAAAAAAAGCCCAGAAGAAGTCCTTGACCCCTCCACGAGAAAATGGTTCCTTCAATCTCTTTCACTATCAGTGACTTTGGATTTGCACCACTGTTCTGAGCTCTCTGCCAGGCTCCTTGCTCTCACATCAGCTCCTCTTGCAGTAGTCAGGGTTTCTAGACACTTTCCTGGGACTCCTGAGATCTGAAGTAATCCCAGTGGCTTCAAATTTAATCAAAACTTTTGAGTGTTTTCATGTAAATGATATTTAAATATTTAAATAGTTACTTCCCTCTGATTTATCTCATTTTTATGAATTTGAATTTTTAATGTTGTAATTTTATCAATATTACTTATTCTTCTTATAAAACATAAGCCCAACGTAAACCAGGGGTGGTGATGTGTGCCTGTAATTTCACCACTTGGCAGGCTTAGACAGGGGGATAATGTGTTCCAAATAAGCCACCACTGCATAGTGAGACCTTGTCTCAAATGAAAACTAAAACGGTAATAAGTCAGCCATGATAGGAAAGAAATATTGATTCAGTTCTCAAGACTGTTTGATGGTATGAAGAAACTAAGGACTTGCTGTTTCCTGTGATGTCTAAAATCACATATCGGGGGCTAGGAGGTGCTTCAGTCAAAAAGTACTTGCCTTGGAACCAGGAGGGCTTGTGTCCCTGTTTAAAAGGCCAGCCTGTGAAGTGTTCAGTGCCTATAGGCCTTTCCCCAGAACCATGTAGAAGTCCTCTTACTTTCAAGCATGTGCCACATGTATCATGCAAACATACATAGTGATGATGATACATTTTCATCTTTAAAAAGCCACGCATGTTGGTGGCCTTCTAAAGTCCACTATTAGGAAGGTACAGAAAGAGGAAGCTATGACTAGCTAACCAGCTAGCCTAACCTAGCTGGTTCCAGGCCAGTGAGATCTTGTCTCAAGAAGCAAACAAAATAATTAACAAACAACAATAACAAAAACAGCAAAAAAACTAAGTTGAATTAAGATGGGAATGATGGGTAAGGTTGTCCTTTGGAGATTTAAAACCGTATTTTATTTATTTTTGAGAATTTTATGAGTATGTACTATATTTATATCATTTCCCATTCCCCCCTAACTTCTTCAATGTCCCTCACCCCACTCCTTTATCAAAATCATAATCTTTTCTTTCTTTTTTTAATTAATTTATTTTATTTCATGTATGTGAGTACACTGTCACTGTCTTCAGACACACCAGAAGAGGGCATCAGATCCCATTACAGATGGTTGTGAGCCACCATGTGGTTGCTGAGAATTGAACTCAGGACCTCTGGAAGAGCAGTCAGTGCTCTTAACCCCTGAGCCATCTCTCCAGCCCCTTTTCTTTTATTATTGTTACACACACACACACTCACACACACACCAGCTGAGTCCACTTGGTGTTGCTCATATGCATATGTTTAGGGCTGACTGCATGAGACTGAATAACCTATGAGGGGCTCATCCCTGCGGCAGACTGATTCTCCTCTCTTGGCAGACATTAATTACCTATAGCTTTTCATCTAGGGGTGGGGCCTGAGGGATTTTTTTCTCACCCACACTGGCATTGTCAGTTGGTGCTGCCATTCCTCAGGTCTTGTTTAGAGACTCCTCAGTGAGTGCACCAAGACACTCACTACCTTTGTGTAGCAGGTGCTCTAACCCTCTGGCTATTACAATCTTTCTCAAGGTCTTCAGCAATGGTCCGTCCCTAGGCCTTCAGAGTTCTGTTGTAGATGGATAAACTGGGGTTGAGTACCCCACATTTTGACCAGTTGTGTCCTCCCCCAAGGGTCTCTGTCTGCTACAAAAGCAGCTTCTTTGATGAGAGGGGAGAGCTACGGTTGTCTGACAAAGGCTGAAAAAAAAAAGAGAAGAGCTAGATCACTTTCAGACGCTGTATTTTGAGAACTGCTTTGAATAACAGAAAACTTTTAACCGATATAACTTTTAATGTACGTTTATTTACATTAATGAAACTTTACATAATGAGATATTACTGTTGTTGTCTTGTATTCTTTGTGGTGCTGAGATTTGAACCTAGGGCTTTGCACTAACCATGTGCAGCCTTTGCCACACAGCTAGATTCCTAGCCCAAAGATACCACTTTGTTTCTAACAACTGTCTCCCGAATAAACAATATCATTGTATCTAAGACAAAATACTTATATATAACAAAATAATTATATCTATCTATCTATATTATACTAATTAAATTAGTTCATTCATTACCTTTTCTATTATGCCCTTTATTTGACTTCTTAATTTTTTTCTTTATTTTGTGTATATTTATAATTGTTATCTAGGCAAAATAGAATTCCAAGAACTCAACCTTTACCATTAAGGTACTTAATGGGGGGAAAAGATTGTGAGTTGACATGTATAGAAACTTCATAGGGAAATAAAAGCTATTTAAAGCCGGGCAGGGGTGGTACATGTCTTTAATCCCCACTTGGGAGGCAGAGGCAGGCGGATTTCTGAGTTTCGAGGCCAGCCTGGTCTACAGAGTGAGTTCCAGGACAGCCAGGGCTACACAGAGAAACCCTGTCTCGAAAAACAAAACAAAACAAGAAAACAAAAACAAAAACAAAAGCTATTTAGAATTAACATGACGACACCGGAGCCCAGAGGATATAATCCTCAGGACTTTCATTCTTAAAGTTTCTCCATTGAAATTTTAAAGAAAAATACAACAGGCAATCGAACCTGCCGCCTCTCCGCCCCCTCCCCCACCCCCGAAAAAGATTCAAACGAAAAACACAATGGAAACTCTGAGGAAGAGGCCGGGTATGCTGAGATAAATTTATGCCCATGCAGAGGGGCCGTTGTTTCTCAGCCCTTTCCTGGTGGAACAAAGGCTCCTGCATCTCGGAATGCAGCTGCGATTATTGCTGAGGTGTTCAAACCACTGACAATCCAGCCCTTTATGAGCCCCACTGCCCAACATCCGAGCTGCCTTCAGCATAGAAGCCTCCGTTTGTTGCCAGGGGACGGCAATGTGGCTTTCAATAGCAAAGATACTGAAGTAGCCCCCCTGGGGCTCAGTGTTTCCCTCCGGGAAGAGCAGTTACCACAACAAGTAGATTGTCCCTCTGCACACTCCTTTACTGGCTCCTGCTGCCCCCAAGATTTTCCTCTGATCATTTCTCCCCGCCTCCCATTCCCCCCTCCCCAAGCCTGTATAGGATTTGGCAGCTGAATTGATTTTGTAAGAGAAAGAGGTTAACTTGGTGACATCCCGTGAGCCGCGCATCCATTCAGGAGATGAGAACAGAACTTAAGTTTTGACAGCTTGAGGTTTTCTTCCCAGCAGAACGAGTCTGCAACGTTTGTGCCGAACAAAGTGTTTCTAAGTAGCTCTGTATTTAAAATAGTAAAGTGCCAAACCTCAGTGATTCTGTGTCTCTTTGCAGTGTAGTAAGTTATGCATTTCTAGAATGAAGACTGGAAATAATTGGTAAGATCAACAATGCTTGGCAGTGGGTTAGCTCTTAAAGAGAAGCGAGGGGGGAGGGGACCTGCTCCTTATTAAGAATGAGGAACTACCAAATGGCAGCGGTTTGTATGTGAGCCTCACTGAACTGCTGAGCTAACAGTTCTAAAAGTCACATATGAAATAAATAACGGGAGGTGGGCTAGACAGAAGGCTTTTATATGCAATAAATAGCAGCTATGTCAGTTCTATGACTGTACATAATAATGTAATTATAATCCTTTTTATCCCCAACAGCAGGTAATATTTCATGTCTAACAGAATATACATTCCATTGAATAAATTTTTTCTTCAGATTCTACCTAGACTTGGTGATAATGTTCAAGGTTAAATTATCAAACTGAGATAAAATTACCAAACTATACAAAATATAAAAATGTCAAAGTCATAATAATTTCCTCCAATTAGTCTCCTTTGTTGTGAGGGAGGATAACAACCTTTTAAAAACTGTCTGAGAAGAACAATTTTCCTTCTTCTCTTCTGTGTTTCTTCTTTTCTTTGTTGAAACAAGGTCTCACTCTGTAGCTTAAGCTGGCCTTAAACTTGTGACAAGCACACTGTCTGTCTCCCAAGTGCTGGCATTACAGGCATTAGCCACTATTTCATGCTTAGGGACAAATATTTTTGAAGCAGTCAGAGGCATGGAACAACAAGCCTATACTATCCAATATGGTAGCCAATATGAAATTTGGATTAAGTGAACTTAAAATTTCAGATCATTAATTTTGTGGACCATATGTAAAGTATTCAGCTGCCACAATGAGTATTGGCTGCCACATTGGATAGCCCAGATATTGAACACTGCCATGATCTCAAAAGGAGCTGGTTGGCACATGTCCATCTAGCGGCTGATCCATCTCTTCAGCCCCAAAAGCACTCGTAATATTTTTTTAAAAAGGTAATCAATTTTTTTTAAGTGTAAAGTTTTCCACTTTAAGTGATTGGTAATATGTGAACAAATATGGGTAGAACTTAAAAAGAAGCCTGTGCTCAGTTTTTTTATTATTATTATTTTTATGTGTATGTCTATATGTGTGCATACTTGTTCATGTTTGAGCATGTCCATATATGTCTAGGTATATGTATGTAGTGTATGTACTGTGTGTATGCGTGTGCACATGGCAGCCAGAGGTCAATAGGGTGTGTCTTTCTCAGTGGCTTTCCACTTAATTTTTAAGGCATGCTCTCTCACTGAATGCAGACCTCATGGCTAGGTGTGAGGCTGCCTGGGCGGCGAGGCCCACGTGCACCACTGCACCCAGCTTTTTATATTGCTGCTTTAGTTTGGATTCAGGCCTTCATGGTTGCAAGGAAGCACTCCTGACTAAGCCATTGTCCCCAGAGCCAGAAGACTATACTTACTGACAATGCTCTAATAACTAGCTCATCTCGTTCCCAGAACACTGACTATTCTGTTGAATTCCTAGATTAAACAGAAAAAAAATTATAAAATCACTTCTGTCTGGATTTAAGAACTGAGAGAAAAATAAAACAAAGAAAATAAGTAGAAGTCAGCCATATAAGTGTGGCAAGGAGCCAAGAAGTCAGGTGCAATAAGAAACAAGAAATAAAAACCATTTTTTTCTTGGTGAAAAGAAAATGAGAAATAATGATAAAGTATAATTTCTGTCGCTTTTCTCCCTTAATAAAAATAAATGGAGATTTGACCTTGCAAACCCTGTCTGTAAATTTGCACTTTCTCACATATAACTATATTACTGATTTTCTCTATTAAATTGCTATCATCAGTAAGATACTTAATAAACCTCCCTCTTTGTTTAAGCAAAGAAATTCCTATCCTTCCCATACCTCTTTGTAAAAATCAGGAGAAAATTACCAGCCAAAATTTTTCCTTTTCCATGTTCACATGTATGTGGCACAAACATGTATGTGTGTGCAGTTTCGTACATGTAGAAGTACACATGTAAACTGTGCATGAATGTGTGTCTGGCACATACATGTGTGTGTGTGCATTTTCATTCGTGTAAACTGTGCATGAGTGTGGAGCCATGATGTCATGAATCTTTCTTCTACCCGACTTCCTGATGCAGGGCCTCTTGATCAAAGCTAGAACTCACCAGCCAGCCAGCTCTGGGAATCCCATCTCCACCTTATGAGGCTGGATTTACAGGTGAGAATTGCCACAGTCAGCTAGCTTTTGTGTGGGTTTCCTGAGATCTAAACTTCAGTCTTCACACTTGGGTGGCAAGTGCTTTCATCTTGGAGCCATTCTCAGCCTCAGAATTATTTTCATTAGAATTGGTACTGTGGGAGTTTTATCTAAGCTAACTATTAGTTTTTATCTTTTTTTCTAGTTTCTTTTCTTAGCTTAGTAGACATATATTTTCTTGAGAAAGGTTTCATCCTCAATGATTTTCTTCTTGCAGGACATGATTACAGACCAGTAGGCATACAGATCTTAGTTCATAAAGAACACTTATTGCATCACAGGTAGATCTGAAAGCTAATTAGCTAAGATCCAGGCTATCTCATTTTACTACCTGGCATTTTACTATCCCTCCCTGACACTTTCAGAGTTTTTAATCCTGGAATCGTATACTCTAAGAAGCAGACAGAAACCATTTGCCCTTTTCTTGCCTAAAACTTAAACACAAACTGCCCACAAATATATTCAAACCATCTACTAAGCATTTCTACTAGAGAAAATCAGAGAGAGAGGGAGAGAGAAAGAGAGAGAGAGAGAGAGGGAGAGAGAGAGAGAGA
>NW_022196913.1:14784768-14785745 GCF_008632895.1 Mastomys coucha | reverse complement strand
GAGAGAGAGAGAGAGAGAGAGAGAGAGTCACAGACACAGAGACAGAAAGACAGGGACAGAGACAGAGACAGAAAGTCAGAGAAAGCAGTACACAAAGACTTCTGGCAAATTCAGCACCTGGAAATAGTGCATTGAGCACAAAATGCAGCATTGGCCGATTCCCCTGATTCTTACCTTCCTAAGGCTGGTAATTTCTATACTCTGATTGGTCCCCTGAAGGGATAAAACACTGTGAAGGTAGATTGATGTGCCCTTATGTGCTTCTCCTCTTTCAAAAGATCAGAGACAGGAAGGGGTGGCAAAGAGAGAATAAGAATGAAAATAGAACAAGGCAGGCAAGATTTTTGAATTCTACTTCTGTGTATGTACATTATTAGGAAAGGGTACCTGGATCCCAGAGACACTCCAGCCACTTATACAGGCAAGCCACCAGTTCCATAAGTGTGATGAGCTTGCCACCTAAGGGACTATTTTGGCCACATGGCTTGCCGGGGGGTGTATTCATTCAAAATCAAAACAGGCATAGCTAATCCACTCTCCCAGCAACCACACAGCAGGCTGAAGCAGCTATGAGTTATTATTCCCTCCAGCCAGGCATAAAAACACTGGCCTAGTAAAGAGGGCGTGTTTAATGGCTACAATTGGAGCCCATGTAACCAAGACCCCCAGGGAATCAAAAGAGAGAATTCTTTACAGTACATGGTGGAGACAGTGCCTTCTGGCAATGGAAACTCTTGATGGGCGACCAGCATATGCCAGGGTCCGTTAATGAACCTATTTCCAGGGTTAAGCAGATCTAGTAACCTTGCCTTTCATATGGGTTTCCTTCTCGTGAAGTACCTAAACCTTACCAACATGCATTAACACACAAGATAAGTATGTTTGTCATTCATTTCCTTCTGAAAGACATTATGTGACAAGAATATATCTTAGCAGAGAAAAGCTTTCTGATTCATATATATATATATATATATATA
>NW_022196913.1:14780933-14784758 GCF_008632895.1 Mastomys coucha | reverse complement strand
ATATATATATATATATATATACATTTTATCCTTGGGGGAAGTGGCTGCAGAACACAGGGGTCACAGGTGGTTTCTGCATGAACATTCTGTAATTCTGTATCCTCACTGGACATGGACATATCTCACTTTCCATGAAATATGAGCTAGGAACCCTCTCAGGATTGTATTCTATCAAGATCTTTAGAAATAAATGAAGGAAAGCTGCTAAGGATGGCAAAGTAGAGAGCAATTAATAATCATAAATGTAGAATATAATCGTTTTTGAGATAGGATGTCATGTATCCCAGTCTGGCCTTTAACTGACTATGTAGCCCAAGAATAACCTTGAATTCTTGATTCCCTTGTTTCTGTCTCTTGAGGGCTAGTATGAGTACTGTCCCATAAATAATTTTTAAAAGAGAAACTTATCTAATCTCTCCCGCTAAAGGAGGGAAAATCACAGTTGAGTAGAGTCCGATCAAATTTAAGAATTCATTAGATTGTCAAAATTTTATGAAAGATTTCCTAAGAAGGTAATAATGTGTGTGCATGCATATGGGCATGTGTAGGTGTGGATGAAAGCAAGGAAGGGGGCATGTAAACATGTGCATTCAAGTGTGGGAACTACAGGGCCTCTGTTGCTCTTCTCCTCACTTTTGAAAAAAGGGTCTCTTGCTTTGTCTAGAACCCAATTAGGCTAGACAAGCTGGTCCCTGAGACCCAAGGACTCTTCTGCCTCTGCCTTTATGGTGCTACGTTTATAACCACACACCACCTCACCAGAATTTTTTAGATCCCCGTGCTTACACTGCTGAGCCATCATCTCTGTCCTCAACAGTGATATTTCTGGATTCTATAGTCAATGGAGTTTAGCATCTCCATATCTACAGAAGTGATAAAAGAGTAACAAGAGGGAGATGGGTTGCCGTGAGTTTGAGGCCAGCCAGTGGAGAGGGAGGGGAAGATGGAGGGAGGGAGGAAGGGAGAGAGAAAGACATAGATGGAGAAAAGAGAGAGGAAGGAGGAGGAGAAGAAAAAAAGGAGAAAGGAAAGGGGGAGGAAACAAAATGATGTGAGAAGAATGTGCCAGAGTTGAAGCACCCGACTCTATCCCAGAGTTCCTCTTTCCCTACTGGAACTCCCACCCCTTACTTCCTGCCCAGCTCATTGGCCAATCAGCTTTTTATTGACAAGTGATGCTTCCATACAATACACAAGAGATTCTCTCTACGTTCAGCCTTCTAAGTACTTGGATTACAGCATGCATAGTTAGATAACCCACCATCGCCTGTTCAATTCTTTCCTGTTTAGTAATATTTAATCTTTGTGAGGGCTGAGAGGTGGTTCAACAGTTTAGAATACATACTGTTCTTGCAGTAGACCCAGGTTAAGTTCCCACACTGGGCAACTCACAACCACCTGTAACTCTAGTTTCAAAGGGTCTGACATCCTCTCTGGCTTCTGCATTTATTTGCAATCATGGACATATATACTTGGGTGCTCACACATATACCTAAAATATAAGGAACAAATACTTAAGAATCAAGGTTGGTGTGTGTGTGTGTGTGTGTGTGTGTGTACCAAAGTTTATATCAGATGACATCCTCAGTTGTTGAGTTATTATTTCTTCAGGGTTGTTTTGTTTTGTTTTTGAGTCAAAGTCGCTCACTGAACCTAAAGTTCAGTAATTTGGCTACACTGTTTGTCTAGCAGGTTCCAAGAATCCTCTTGTTTCTGCTTCCCTCTCCATGTTGGGATTATCAGCACCTTCTATCATTCCTGGCTTTCTACATGGTCTGGCTATTTAACTCAGATCCTCAAGCTTGTATAGCAAGTCCTTTAATCATGGAGCCATCTTTGGCATATTTCATAGACTGTCTCTATAAAGGAACAGTATCTATTACTCAGCAAGTGTACTGCATATCCCATAGACCGTCTCTATAAAGGAACAGTATCTATTACTTAACAAGTGCACTGCTAAAGCTGCCTTAAGTATCTTCTGTGCTCACAGGCAGATACTAGTTTCCATTATTCAAATGAATAGAGGGGAGCTTTGTAGTGGATATTAGGAATGGCAAAATACATGGGATGCTTAAATGATTTATCCACAAAATAACACAACCTTAACATAAAAGGATGGGTACTGAGTCTTGAGTGTCCAACCTTCTCCCATTTCCTGGGCTTCCTGTTGACAAAGATCATTATCAAACAGGAAAAATGTGCATAACCATTTTCTTCTTTCTCTCTCCTCCTCTTCTCTCTCTCCCTTTCTTCATTTCTTCCTTCTGTCTTTCCCTTTTCTTTATTTTCTTAAGTCTTGTTCTGCAGCCCATTCTAGCCTTAAACCTCCAGTCTTTTCATTCTACCTGTGTAGCACATCAGATGTCTTCTGAAGTAAAGAAAGTTGTTTGTAATGAAGCACTACTTTGGCCATAACTCACTCCAGTAAATGCAAATCATTCACCAGTAAGTCCCAAAGTTCCCATCCACCTTTATGGATTTTCTAGATCAAAATGGTGTTTTCTTCATGTGCCTCTGTGACAGACAGAAAAGAACAGGCTTCCCCTTCACAAGCCAGCTTCTCCACCTCTATCACTGACTTTCTGTTTACCGAGCAAGCCATGGGGCATGACTTTGTCCCGTACCCCATGCTCTGAGGTGGCCTTTTCTAGTCTAATGCTAGAGATAACATTTTTAAGATGGCAATTCCCAAATGCATGTACTAGTTTCCCCTTTCTCATAAGATCCAGACTTTAAGATCTCCAGTAGTCTATTTCACCTTGCCTGTCTTGAGTATGATTCAAACTCAACATAAGGAGCCAAGTTCCTAGTTCCATTGTAAAAACCCTTGCCTCCAAATAACATCTATTCCTCCAAATGGCAGTGCTACTCTTCCAGTTTTGGAACAAAAAAGGGAATTATATTTAATTTTCCTCCTCATCTCCTCAATTAATTAAACAGGACAAGTCATATTCTATACTCCTAACTGTATATTAAACTACCCACCTTTTATCCAGCTACTATTTCTGTCCAGCTCCAGGGCCCCTCAGATGTTCTCCGTGACCCAATTTCCTCCCATCTGTCCATGGGTCAAATGATAGAATTTTAAACCAATTTTGGAAACTTTTATTACTTCTGTTAAACATGATGCTTTCCAAGAGACTGCATGGTTCTTACTTTACTATTTAAAAAATCTATATTTATGATAAGCCAAAGGCTCTAGCTAATGAAACAGACTTTTGTTTTTCTATTGTTTTGTTTTGAGATAGGATCTCATTGAACTGAGGCTGGTCTCACCTCAAAGTTGCTAAGTAGCCAAGGATGACCTTGAACTTTGATCCTCCTGTGTCAAACTTCTAAACTCTGACATTGCAGATATGTGTAACCACACCCAATTTATACAGCACTAGGGATGGAACTCAGGGCTCTGTGTGTGCTAGACAAGTGCTCTACCAAACAAACTACGTCCTCAGCTCTGTAGCTTTAAAGGGGAGAGAAGAGACAAAAGTCAGAGACGCAAAGCAAAGGCAGACAGGAAGGGATGGAGGAAGTACAAGTTAATCTAGGGTTCCAAAATTCTTGCAAAATCTAAACAGCAAAGGGAAGCACTTACTTTTTTTTTGGTTTGTTTATGTTTTTTGTCTTGTTTTTTGTTTGTGTGGGGGGGTTGTCATGTTTTATTATTGTTGGGTTTTTTGTTTGTGGGGGGGTTGTCATGTTTTATTGTTGTTGGGTTTTTTGTCCTGTTTTTTGCTTGTGTGTGGGGTTGTCATGTTTTATTGTTGTTGAGTTTTTTGTTTGTTTTTTGTTTGTGTGGGGGGGTTGCCATGTTTTATTGTTGTTGGG
>NW_022196913.1:14743422-14780634 GCF_008632895.1 Mastomys coucha | reverse complement strand
TGTTTTATTGTTGTTGGTTTTTTGTTTGTGGGGGGGTTGTCATGTTTTATTGTTGTTGGGTTTTTTGTCTTGTTTTTTGTTTGTGTGGGGGAGGGTTGTCATGTTTTATTGTTGTTGGGTTTTTTGTTTGTCTTTGAGAGAAGGTTTCTTTATGCATCACAGGCACAGGCTAGCCTTAAATTTGTAGCAATTTTCCTTCCTCAGCCTCTTTTTTAAAATGTTTAAAATGTTTAGTGTATATGTGTGGTGAGGTGGGATGTGTGTCTGTGCACATGTTTGACGGTGCTCATAGAATCTTGGTTCTACCTGGAGCTGAAGTTACAGGCCGGGGTGAGCCATCTGATGTGAGTGCTAAGGGCTGAACTCAGGTGCTATGCAAGAATGATATGAGCCTAACTTCAAAGTCATCTTTCCAACCTTTAAGAATAAATTTGGGCTTGATGTATTGGTGCACACCTTTAATTCTAGCAGTCTATAGGCAGAAGCAGGTAGATTTCTATAATTTCAAAGACAGCCTGATCTACATGGTGAGTTCCAAGTCAGCCAGCTACAGAGTAAGTCCCTGTCTCAAACAAACACATACATACTCACACACTCACTCACTCATACACACACACACTCATACATAAACCACACAAATACACAGACACACAAACACATACACACACTAAATATAGTTGAGTTTAATAGAATAAAAGAAATGATTGTAGTAAATGTGTTTGTTTAATCATGCTGGCTGTGTACTAAATTGTTTCTGATTTCATATTTCTTTTGATAATTAGCTTATTACTTTCATTGTCAAGTTTAACAAGTCTTTATGTGTAGAAAGTCATGAGAGAAACTGGGCCACCATTTTTGGCATGAAACTTGGATATGTCACTAGTCATACATGCAAAGATGAAATTGATTTTGAAAAATGAGCACTAACAAAAATATTTTTATAACAAATGTAATTGAAATAAAATGTCACTTAAGAGAATTTTTTTTTAGATGTCACCAGGCATGGTGGCACATACCTTTAATCCAAGAACTCAGGAGGCAGAGGTAGGCAGATCTCTTGAGTTTGAGATCAGCTTGGTCTACAGAGAAAGTTCTATTACAGCCAGGGCTACACAGAGAAACCCTGTCTGTTAAACCCCAAACAAAACAAAACAAAAAAAATTCATGTTAAAAACTGAAGGCCACAACCGAGCTTTACTTTACTGTTCCTGCACCATGAGCTGCCATCTCCTGATTAGAATCCAGACCACCCCAGCTCTTTGAAAAAATAACAAGTGGACCTACCAACACCCATCTGTGAGGTTGGTGGTACTGACAAATAAATGACTAGAGGAGTCTTTTTGTTTGGTTTTGCTTTTTATTTTGCTTGATTCATATAAATACTGTGAATCAACCAAATCAATCAACTGAGTTTTTTAAAAGGTCTTTGCTTATTTTAATTTATGTATAAAGGCCTTTGTTTTTACTATATTTTGTTTATTATTGGGGAGGGGCATACTTTTCACATGTGTGAAAGTCAGAGGGCAACTTGCAAGAGTTGGTTCTTTCATTCCACAGTGGGAGTGGCTAGGAAACAGGTACCTTTCCTCCCTGGCCCTATAAAGGCCTTTTTAATAATGTGCATTTTTTAAAGACAACTTTAAATATTTTCTTCTAATGGGCTCCTTTGTACTTCTTTGTTTTTTATTTATTCATTTAAGGACATGGTCTTATGTATCCCTAGCTGGCCTCAAACTTGCTGTGTAGATAAGAGGATGGCTTTGAACCCTCGATTCTCCTGCTTCCACAGCCTGAGTGCTGGGGTTACAGAAGATGCTGAGAATCAAACCCAGGGCCACGAATATGCTAAGCAAGCACTCTACCAACTGAGGTACGTTCTCAGCCCAGAGGAACAGAACCCTTAGTACAAAACAGGGAGGTGTCCGTGTTCTTGTGGCATTAAAGTATATTCTTTACAATATCAGGTTCTTAAGTGAGGAATATATCTAAAGGATACTCTAGTGGGAATAGTGAGAGAGGGAAAAAATTACTGACTTCCTGGAATCAAAGAGTCAGTCTAAGTCAGATCATTTGCCACTTCTGAGTTAAGATAATATTGGATCGTTCAAAGCAGTTTCAAGCCAGGTTTGGTGGAAAAAACGATAACCACTTTGGAGACAGGCAGGAAGATGAGAAGATCATCCTTGGCCACATTTATAAGTTCAAGACTCATAAGATATGTGACATGAAATCCTGCCTAAATAAACAAAAACAAAATAAACCCTCCAATGCCCACTCTTCAACTCCATCTTTTCAAGAGAGCAATGCAAGGAAAAGTTCTCAGTTACTGAGGCTTAAATGAGCTGACCCAGTAAAGGGCAGCCGAGTGTCCACTACATAGAGACCAGAGTACATTAGTTTTATGAATGCAGGCTCTAATTGTGCAAGAGATTTAACAATCCAACCTAAGTGATAGGAGAAATAAGTCTTCTTAATGCAACTCTTCATCAATGCATGACAGAATTTATCCTTATGGCCTGTATCATGTAACACCACTGGATCTGCCCATATCAAACATTGCCCTGACTTTGGGACATTGTGTCTTTATTTCTTGGGGTAGCATGGACATGGCACTGCAGGCATGTGGAGCTCAGAGGACAACTGGAAGGAGATGGCTTTCTCCATCCACCATGGAGATCACAGGAACTGAACCCAGGTCTTGGCAGCAAGTGGCTTTACCCACTGAGCCCTGAAAGGTGTGTTTGAGGGAAACCTGTCAATTCAAATTTGGAAACTAAATGTAGTAGAACCCGAAGATATCTGGAACTGGAATTCACAACTCATACACATAGATTCTGGATAATTCCACAGGAGGCAAGGATGGTGGGGTCCATACAGGCCAGCTATACTGACTTGCTGCAGAGCAGTAAAAATCCCTATGCGGGGAACTTTAACTGAATGTGGAGAAAGAACAGAGCCAATGTGACAGGGGCTATAAGTAACAAATAGATGACAGAGAAAGAAATGTCTTGAAGTAGTAAAAATATCCTTAAGTCATGGTTGGTTAACCTTTTGACATACATCTTCTGCCTAAGTTCTGGTGGTTCCCGACGCCTGCAACCGAAGGGCACAGATGGCATTTATTTGCATTCCTAGACTTCCTCAGTACGTGCCTGCCTGTGTCCTGTTTCCTTCGAGGTGTTCTTTCTGTGGTGAAAAGCTCATTTGATGCCTGCTTAGTGATTTTATTTTTATTTTCACAGAATTTACATGAAATGCTATTCTGAGCAATTTCTTCTAATAAGGCCCAACATATTCTAAGATTACCATCGTCCTAAAGAAAACAGTAATAGTTGGTCACATTTATTTTATTTAGATATATGTGACCCTCCTACAGCTGAGGGCTGATTATGTCAGACCCCGCCTTGCCCCATATAGCCACGCCTCTCTCCAACCTCTTGCTAATAGCCACCCCTCTCTACAAGTTCCTGTTACGCCGGAAGTCCTGCCTCCAGAGACTGAAGATGAAGCTGCTGATTGGGCCAAGTTGCTGACGGACTTGGGGGAGGGGTTTTGCTTTACCTATCTACCTGTTTGCTTGTAACAAAGTGAATTCAATTAATGATGGCGGACTGAAAGCACACCATGTGTCAGTCTAATTTTTCAAACCCCTTCCAGCATTTCCGGTACCCTTAATTTTTCAGGCCCTGACTCCCATTCCAGACGACCCATTCCTCCATTTGCCTGCAGACAGCTACAGATATACAGTCTCACATAGCCCAGGCTGGTCTTAAATTAATGTGCTGTGTGCCTGAGAAAGACCTTGACCTTCTGCTTCTCCTGCGTCCATCTCTGAAGTGCTGAGGTTATAGGTATACAGGAATCAAACTTGGGGCTTTGCGGACGTGAGACACATACCCAAGCACTCTAACATGGCCCACTCTGTTGTGGGCTACCTCTCTAGCCCCGCTTATTTTCCTTTCTCTGAACCCTTCCCCTAACTTTCCTGGATAACATTCTGGGCATGTTTCAATATAGAGGTAATAAGAACAATCGGCCTTTGCATAGCATTGTTAGTGACAAAGTAAGACTGAGTTTCACCATCCAGGAGAAGAGCAGAAATACAATCTGAAACTGCTGCTGCTGGCGTGAACCATGAAGAAACACTTTATTTTGCCTTCTTTGACTCACACGAACGGCTCCAGCTGGACTCTTACAACCAGAGTGTTGTTCCTCTCATATTAGAATGAAATTTTGATCAGAATACATTTTCATGTGTTATAGGGCATAGTTGAGGGTCATTTAATTACTAAATGAATGTAATATAGTTATAGAAGTTTTCTAAAGACCAATATTTCATATTATGGCAAGTTAATACGCTTATAAAATGACGATAAGCTCAAAAAAAACGAAGAAGAAGAAGAACAAGAAGAAGGAGGAGGAGGAGGAGGAGGAGGAGGAGGAGGAGGAGGAGGAGAAGAAGAAGAAGAAGAAGAAGAAGAAGAAGAAGAAGAAGAAGAAGAAGAAGAAGAAGAAGAAGAAGAAGGAAATCACCACAGTTGTGTTTGCCAGAGGCTAATATATTAAATATTTTGTATAACCATCTGTTTTTTCTAGTAAGTGCATATGTTCATTTCTATATGGTATAATCTAGTATATAGTATATATTCTGATTTTTTATTTCCATGACACTTTAACCTCCATAAGATAATTCTCTAATGGTTACATAAAACTTGCCATGTTAAAAGCTTATAACTTAAGTGTGTGTATGTGTATACACATGCATGCTCCTTTGAATCTCAGGAGGTCAGAGAACAAATCAGTTCTCTCCTTCTCCCGCCATGCTGAGGGGCAAGCACCTTTACCAGATGAACCATCTTGTTGGCCCCTTTGCTGTTACATATAAGCATGTAAAGGTTACATATCACCTAGCTGACATGATATACCACTTAATAAAAGATTTTCACGTTGTGTTTAATTCCTGGCAACTAAGCTCCTAGCATAGAACCCTTTGGCTGAGTACTAGTTAGAACCCTTTGGCTGAGTACTAGTTAGAACCCTTTGGCTGAGTACTAGTTAGAGCCCTTTGGCTGAGTACTAGTTAGAACCCTTTGGCTGAGTACTAGTTAGAACCATTTGGCTGAGTACTAGTTAGAACTCTTTGACTGAGTACTAGTTAGAACCCTTTGGCTGAGTACTAGTTAGAGCCCTTTGACTGAGGACTAGTTAGAACCCTTTGGCTGAGTACTAGTTAGAACCCTTTGACTGAATACTAGTTAGAACCCTTTGACTGAGTACTAGTTAGAACCCTTTGGCTGAGTACTAGTTAGAACCCTTTGGCTGAGTACTAGTTAGAGCCCTTTGGCTGAGTACTAGTTAGAACCCTTAATAGGTTTTCTTCTGTTCTTCTGCTTCCTGCTTTTGTTTTGCAGTGCTAAGACTTGAACTCAGAGCCTCACACAGGCTAGGCAGGCACTCTACATTAAGCTACATCACATCCTCAGCTCCTAAAGTATTTGAGTAACTAGCATTCAGAACATTAGTAAGCACATAAAACGCTATATAATGTCTCTCAATATTTTTATAGTACATGCTCAAAGTTTTCCATGTGTTTTTTAAAACTATTGCAATTGCAAGTCAGCGAGAGAGCAAAGCAGGTAGAGGTGCTTGCCGCCAAGCCTGCTGGTCAGTTTTCTTCCCTGGATCTACATTGTAGATAGAGCAGACTCTCTCAATTCTTCTGACCCTCACACATGTGCCAGTGCATGTGAACACATGCATATATACCAACATTAAATAAAATAAAGAACAGATCTGGAAAGATAGTTCAACACTTAAGAGCATTTGCTTTTACTGAGGACCTAGGTTCAGTTCCCAACACTCATATTGGATGATGCGAAAAGTGCATGAGATCTAATGCTCTCTCCTGACCTTTGGAGCTATCCCACATGGTGGCATGTAACACCACGCCACATATATAGACACATGTAGGGATTACTAATTAATAAAAATTAAAAATACTATTGCTAACTTTAAAAACCAAAAAATGTGCTGCGTTTCACTTTTACTTTCACTTCTATCTTGGGTATATTTCCAGACAGCGATACAAAGATAAATTAGTACAAAGAAAAAAAAAGAGCAAATTAATCCCTAAAAAGTGTGTAAAAATTAACATGGCCTTTCCAAGGCAGGAGGAAGAGTAGAAAGTACTTCAAGTGCCTGAGATTGCTCCTCAGCTGACGTGGGCCCAGAAGCAGAAAGTTTTCTCTCTGGCACTCAGTGGAAGACACACAGCTTCCTGTGTTTGAGATTCTTGGAGCAGTTAAATTTATAAAAAGGAAGTAGGGTTGTCTAGCCTTGTCCTGACTTCATCCTAGCATGGCACATAGGTGAACTGAGCTCTCAGTCCATGAGAGTTAATGTCTGAGGAAACAGCGACTGTAACAATTCTTTACCAGAGTATAATTCAGCTCTACATTTCACTAAATTTTTTCCCTTTGGACTTTTATTTCCTGACATTTCACTTAGGAGATCATATTTTGTAAATTCTATTTTGCTGTTGTGTGTGTTGCTTATACATTCGTGTGTGGCATATGGTATGGGCACACGAATGTGTGCAGCTGAGTGTGCCCATGCATGTATCTCAGGCCAGAAGAGGATGCTGAGAATCTTCTATGGCCCTCTGCCTTATTGCCTTGAGACAGGGTATAGCACTGCAGACTTGCTGTTTGGGCATGGCTGGCGGGTCAAAGAGCTCTCAGGATCAACTCTCTGCTCCATATTCCCCAAAACAATGCCTGACTTTTTTTCACAGGGACTGTGGGAATTTGAACTTGGGTCCTCGTGGACACAGAGCAAGCACTCTAACCATGGAGCCATCACTCCAGCCCCCAACAGATTTAGTATTCACTTTTTAAGAAATTAATCACTGGATGAATAATTTCTTTTAAATAATAAAAAAGAAAGCAGAAATGCACATGTATATTATATGCCCACTTATTTCTAGAGGACAATTGAAAAAAAACCCAATTTACATTTGCTACCTTCTATGTCCCCATTCCCTCAGGCTTTACATTTTTTTCCTCTCCACACTTTGGAATTAGAAGTCAGCCATGTTCACTGATGGCATCAGTTCTAATATTCTGTCAAGTATATGAATGCAAGAGTCTATGACTAGTTTAAGAGACAGAAAATATCCTTTGAAACAAGAAACAGCTCCAAAGGCATAAAAGGAAAGTTTTCTGGCTGATGTCTTAAATAGGAATTTCTATAGGAACAAAACTATCAGTTAATTACCAGATCTCAACTATAGATTTGCTGTTCTTCCAAAGGACCCAGGTTTGGTTTTCAGCACCCATAGTAGTTCATGCCCAGCTGTAACTTCAGTTCCAGGGGGATCTAACTCCCTCTTCTGTCCTTTGAGAGTATCAGGCATGCAAGTGGTACATAGACATACATGCAGTAAAACACTAAACACTAAATAAAAATTAAGTACCAATTATTAGTAGGCTTGAGGAAGAGAATTAAAAATGAAATTTTACTACTGTAACAATAACCACAATAGTGCGTAGTTTTGTTGGTGATATCAGGATTTGAACCCATAGCTTTGTACACATTAGGCACTTTGCTAGTGAGCTATGTCCATAATGCCATGTATTTTGGATTGTTTGTTTGTTTGTTTATGTGTATGGGTGTTTTGTCTGCCTGAATGTCTTCACACCATGTGTGCCAGAGGACACCAGAAGAGGGTGTCAGATCTGCTGGAACTGGAGTTACAGATAGCTGTAAGTCACCATGTGGGCACTGGGTATTGAACCCCAGGTCATCTGGAAGAGCAGTGCATTAGTTAGGGTTTTATTGTTGTGGACAGACACCATCACCAAAGCAACTCTGATAAGGACAACATTTAGTTGGGGCTAGCTTACAAGTTCAGAGGTTCAGTGCATTATCATTAAAGTGGGAGCATGGCAGCATCCAGGCAGGCATGGTGAAGGAGGAGCTGAGAGTTCTACATCTTCATCTGAAGGCTGCTAGCAGAATACTGACTTCCAGCAGCTAGAATGAGGGTTTTATAGATCCCACACCTACAGTGACACACCTACTCCAACAGGGCCACACTTTCTAATAGTGTCACTCTCTGGGCAGAACATATACAAAAACCATCACAAGCAACAAGTGCTCTTAACACTAAATCATCTCCCAGCCCTCTGTAGGGATTTTAAAGGCGCACGTTTTCATTTGCTATCAGTGATAGCCCTGACTTGCTATGTAACTAATTTCTGAAAAATGTTATATTCGCAAGGGCTCCATGTGGTCAGATAGCAATATTGGCTAAATACAGGTGTCTCTCCCTTCCTTTCTACCATGATTGTATGAGCCCCAAGAGACTTTGTTATCTATCTCCCCAGTTTTGGTGTCTTTTTATTTTAATGTCCACTCACTACATACAGTCCTTCATAATGAGACTGTCAGACTGCTAACTTTTTTCCTCCTCAAGCTTGAAAAGGTGTTGAAATGTATCCTGGAGGGGTCACAGGAAGTCTAGAGAAGCACATCGAACAGGCTGCATGGAGAAAGCACAGGGGAAAGATAGGTGTGTCTTAAATAGAGACTAACGCCATAGGAATGTGGGCTTATGAGCTGAAGGGAGGTGGCCCAAACAAGACGTTTCAGGAAGATGTGTCCAGTGAGGCAGGGCTGTCTTGTCTTCTAGGTAGTCATCCCTTGTGACCTAGCTAGGTCACCAGGTATAAAACCCAGTCTTTCCTTCTGGAAAGATTGTTCAAGAAGGTGCAAGCCCAGGACTCCTCCCTAATTTAATACATAACCAAGAGTCATCCAAAAGGTATAGGCAGCAAGCTATTTTCTCAGAATGGAGCACTGAAAACAAGGATTGACTAGCAAATTTTCAGGCTTCATTCTTTGTGTGTGTGTGTGTGTGTGTGTGTGTGTGTGTGTGTGTGGTGGATTTGTGTATGTGCATGTGGAGGCCAAAAGTCAGACAATCCTCTATCATTCTCCATTTGATTTGTTTTTTTTCTCATACAGGGGCTCTCACTGAACCCAGTGCTTAGTGATTGGGTGGACTAGCTGGCTAGTGATCTCCGGGAGGTCTTTTTTTCTCCACAGTACTGTGATTACAAAGACACAACTACCATTATGTGGATTCTAGGAATCTAATCCCAAGTCGTCTTGCCTGATTTACCACCTGGGTAATCAATCTCCCCAGCCCAACAGGGCTCTCCTTCTCAAGAAGGCTCTGACTTTGGTGATTCAACATCTTGGACACCCAGGGTAAAGGCATTCTGTCTATCTGCCTCTGACATCTGTCTTCCTCTGCTGTAAATGTTCATGTGAAGAACACAAGAATTTCCTGGGATGTGGCAGTGATGTTCAAGTAAAATCTATTCTAGTTCTGGCTGCTTGACAGGAAGTGAACAAAAAGGAGTTGGAAACCAAGAAGGGGTATAAATGGTTGTTTTAATGTTATTTAACAATTCTATTAGTTATTAATATGACCCAGTGAGCCCCCCAATAATTGAGGCAGAATCCTATAGATATTTTTATTTCAAATGTTGTTCCCCTTCCCGGTCTCCCCTCCACTAACCCATGTCATCCCCCCTCCACTTTGGCTCTAAGAGGATGCTTCCCCACCCATCCACCCACTCCCTTCTCACACCTCTAACATTCCCTTTCTCTGGGGCATCAAACCTCCACTGAGGCCAGAAAGGGCTGTCCTCTGGTACATACGTAGTGGGAGTCACGGACTGGCTCATGTATACTCTTTGTTTGGTGGTCCCTGGGAGCTCTGAAGGGTCTTGTTCTTCCTGTGGAGTTGCAATCCCCTTCAGCTCCTTTAGTCCTTCCCCTATCTCCTCTCTGTGCTCAGTCTGATGGTTGACTGCAAGCATCCACATTTGTATTGGTCAGGATCTGGCAAAGCCTCTCAGGAGACAGCTGTATCAGGCTCCTGTCTGCAAGCACTTCTTAAGATCAACAATAGTGTTAGGGGGTTGGTGTCTGCACATGGGATAGATCTCAAGATGGGGTGGTCTCTGGATGGCCTTTCCTTCAGTATTTGCTCCATTTTTTTGTTCCTGTATTTGCATGTATATCTTTTTGGGTCTGGGTTAGCTCACTCAGGATGATATTTTCTAGTTCTATCCATTTGCTTGCAAAATTCATGATGTCATTGTTTTTAATAGTATTCCAGTGTATAAATGAACCACATTTTCTGTTTCCATTCTTCCATTGAGGGACATCTGGGTTGTTTCCAGTTTCTGGCTATTACAAACAAGGCTGCTATGAAGATGGTGGAGCATGTGTCCTTGTGATATGGTGGATTCAATGCAATCCCTATCGAAATTCCAACTCGATTCTTCACAGAGATAGAAAGAGCAATTCTCAACTTCATATGAATAACAAAAAAAAAAGGATAGCAAAAACAATTCTCAACAATAAAAAACTTCTAAAGGAATCACCATCCTTGACCTCAAGCTGTAGTACAAGGCAATAGTGATAAATAGATAAAGCAAAAGCATCATATTGGTACAGAGACAGACAGGTCAATCAATGGAATATAACTGAAGACCCAGAAATGAACCCACATGTATGGATACTTGATCTTTGACAAAGAAGCCAAAAATATACAATGGAAAAAAGAAAGCATCTTCAACAAATGGTACTGGTCTAACTGATGGTTTGCATGTAGAAGAATGCAAATTGATCCATTTTTATCTCCTTGTACAAAATTCAAGTTCAAGTGGATCAATGACCTCCACATAAAACAATCTAATACAAGAGAAAGTGGAAAATAGCCTTGAACACACTGGCACAGGGGAAAAGTTCCTGAACAGAACTCTAGTGGCTCAGGCTCTAAGATCAACAATTGACAAGTGGGACCTCATAAAACTAAAAGGTTTCTGTAAGGCAAAGGATACTGTCAATAGGACAAAAAGAAGCTTACAGATTGGGAAAAGATCTTCATTAACCCTATATCTGATAGAGGGCTAGTACCCAAAATATACAAAGAACTCAAGAAGTTAGACTCCAGAAAACCAAATAACCCAATTTAAAAATGGCATCAGAGCTAAACATAGAATTCTCAACTGAGGAATCTGGAATGTCCTAGAAGCACCTAAAGAAATATTCAACATCCTTGGTCATCAGGGAAATGCAAGTCCTATGGATTTTTAAAATCAGATTTAGCACAATTTCTGGGTAAATTACCTATCTAATCTACTTTTCTATATGCTCGATTGTTAATTCCCCAGCTGCACTCTCCAAGTCCTTGCTGTTTGAGTCTCACCCGGGTCATTTCTGTTCCATCAGTCCATTCTCAGGGAGCATTTCATTCAGCCATGTGGTCCTGGTCCATCACATCTAATGGAGACCCATTGTTCTTTCTCCTTCTTCCTCCTTCTCCTCTCTTCTTCTTTTTCCTCCTGTGTTCACTGTGGTCTCTACCAGTAGCCACTTTACTTAATCAATAACAATTGAGAAGCAAGGTTTACATGATAAAGGCCGGTGTACATGAGAATTCACTGGTCTGGGGGCAACCAGATCTTGGGGTTCAGAATTTAGCATTTGTATACACTGCACCAGACCAAGCCCAACAAATGATTTCCACACCAGGTGACAGGCCTGACAATACAGAGTCACCAACAATACATCGACAGTGTAGAGGCTGAGAATCACCACGCGGCATGAGAGTTCTCAACTCATCCAACAGAAAAAGAGGGAGAAAGGCAAAAGGCTGCCAGGGAGGAGGAGAAATTGGTGCACAGAACAAGCTATCCTAGAGAATAGTGTTTTACAAAGGAGCAGAGAAGAGTCTAGCAGAACAGAGCAGATAGCTGGGGAGATTGCTCAGTTGGTAAAGTGCTTGCCATATAAACAAAGAGGACATGAGTTTGATCCCCAGAACTAACATATTGTTATGTTTAAAAGGGAATGCCCGTGGTATCTCATGCTTGCACTCAGAGATCTGGGGAGCTGGAGACATGTATATCCCTGTGCTTGCTGGTCAGCCGAGATAGCCTATTTGTTGAGTTCCAGGCCAGTAAGAGACTGTCTTGAAAATAAGGTGAACTGTGCCATAGAGGGATGCCGAGGATTGAGTGCTGAGTTCTACATGTGCATTTATGCATGCATGTGAGCAAATACCCACACTCACATTCACCTACATAGCATCACCACCACCACCACCACCAAAAATCAGAGCAGAGAGCTAACAGTTGGAGAACCAGTGCTTGTGGAACTCTGGAGTTCATAAAAGTCTGTGCTAATGGGAGCATAACATACAATTAGTAACCCTCCTTCAATTAAGAGGGAGCTGATTCGGGGAGAAGTTGTTACTTGCCAAAAGTTATGTAACTAGTTCAAGGTGAAGCCTGCTGAGAACAGAGTTTTGACAGGCATCCCTAAAGGTGTACATGAGGGCGAGAATGGTTGAAGTCCTCTCCCATAGCAATTGGCCTGGAGTTAGGGGATCAGAAATCTGGCTGTTAGACAGGAATATAAGAACAGGAGTTGGAAATATACCTGTGACATTCAGGGAGCATCCTGTGTCTTCAAGTGTCCTGTCTCTTGGAGTGAAGGAGGGGACAGAGCAGAGCTTGCTTGGTGTTACATATTTAACAATCCTTAGTTCATTTACTATCCCTCGCTACTATTTTATACATAATAGTCACAATCTCTTTACCTTGACATTTTAATTAGTACACATTAAGAACAACTACAGGCAGGGAAGATGGCTTGGGGAATAAAGTGCTCTCTGTGCAAGCACTAAGGACCTGAATTCAGATCCCCAGCTCCCAGGTGACGGGAATGTAGCAGTACATGTCTCTAAGGCCAATGCTGGGAGTGGAGGAGAGGCAGAGACATGGAACTCAGGGGCTAATGATCAGCCAATCTATTGGAAAGTGCCTCCAGGTTCATTGAGAAACCTTGTCTCAAAAGACATGGTGGAGAAGCAACTGAGTAAGAGGTCAATCTCTCCTCAGCATGAGCTGGTATACCTTCACACACACACACACACACACACACACACACACACTCACACATACATACACACACATATGCTCTATATACACAGATACACCTACATGAAAAAAAGAAAAACTGTAAAACTGAAATGACAGATCCTCTGGCATTATCTTAACAGGGCTTTGCTTTCCAATGAGACCGCCAAGTCCCCCTGCAGTATTTTTCATTTAACTGATGCTGTACCTGGATGTGTGGCAATGTAGCACGACAAATCAGCTTGTGGTTTGGAGAAGGAAATGGGGAGGGTCTCATTAGACTGAGCTCTAGGAAAGTTGCTTTGTAGGAAGTGACATTTTACATTGGTAACCCTACCACCAGGCCAGATGCTTTCTGTTCACTACCTCTCCACGGGGTGCTTTCTCTTCTAAGTTCCTGGAGCTCACATAGATAGATGGTGCTATGCTGTGCCCTTGAGTTTATGCTCTTGGAGGAGAGCTATCGAAATGACTCAGGGTTTATGTCATCCACCCTTTAATGCAAAACAGAGGTAGAAAGCCAAGAATAACAGTGAAAGCCAAACAGAAAACACTGCACTCCAGTGGCAGGGGTGCCTGAGCTGTTACTACAAGCAGCAATCAGCAAGAGCTCTCAGAACTCACAAGAGGCTTCAACTGTCTGTGGCAGTGACTGTGGCTCTTCTCGAAGAAATACTCACTGAACTTTATGAAGAAAACGAAAACGAAAACAAAACAAAACCCAGAGGAAAGTGCACCAGAAGGAACTTCTCATAAACAGATTTGTGAGTGAGACCAGACTTGGTTTTGACACAATTTATGCACCTCTACAGTCAACTTTATTAGTATCTGTGTGTGACTTTAACACACTCTTCCCCAACCCATTCCTGGAGAACTTTGGATTTTTTTTCTTTCTCTACTCAAATTCTCACAAATATTCACCTATATATTTCTGCTAGCTTTGGAAAATATTTCAGTTTTTCTGACTTACGTTATTTGGACTTTGTAAAAAGAAAACAGTATAAAATAAATATATAATTCATTTCCTGAACAGACAAAATTTATACTCTTAATTGCTTGACTAGTCTCTCCCTTCTGTGTTTCCATAATTTTTCTCAAAGCAGAATGGGAAAGAAGCAGTCTGCTCAATTGAAATTTTGTAGCATAGAGTGTATCGGTTGTGGCCAAGGAAGAATGGAGGGCTGTGTGAGAGTCTGTGAAACACATGTGGATTGATGCAAACCATCCCTCAACTCCATCATTCCTCCTGTCTCCAACTTCTCCTCTTAGAGCCTCAACCTTTTGCCTTCTTTCACAACCCAGTACATAAATCCAGGGTATGTCACAGGTTGCATGGAAACAACTACATTACTTTGGTCTTCCGGACCTTCTCCCAACCTCCAGCCACTGGCCTTCTGACCCACCCTCATATACTCACCCAGCCGACAGACAAATGCAGTTAATAACATTGTTGGGCTGGGAAACTATAAAGAAAGAAATAGGAAATCTAAATAAATAAATAAATAAAAGAAATAGGAAATCTAAGAGAGTTATATGTGAAAATAGAAGCTATTTCTATTCTTTATAACTGGGAGGAGCCACTTGCTTTCCTAAAATATATGATTCTCTCTCTCTGTCCTCCTTCCTTCCCTCCCACCTCTCTCTCACACACACCCAGAAATTTTCATAGTTGAGTAGCTTCTGCAAAATACATAGAAATATAGAAGTAGGCATTCATCTACAGCTGAAATAAGACCTTAAAAAAAAAAAAGGTGGTTTACTTAAAGAAGTGATTCCCAGTCCAACAGTCCAATCAGATACAGCATGATTTCCCCCTGGCATTCTTTAGTCCATCCATCTAGGGTTAAGGGCAAATTTTGAAATAAACTGGTTCTTTCATTCCACCACACAGGTGGGTCCTGGGGATTGAACTCAGCCCTTCAGGCTTGGTGGTGAGTGCCTTTATTTGAAGAGCAATCTTTCTGTCCAGTCATGCCATATTTTATAATTTAAACGAATTATAAATACTTCATGATCTTTGAAGTGGAAAAAAAAAAAAAAGCCAGAAACAAACACCAAAAGAGCAAACAGTCTCTCTGAGATGCTGGTGTGGGTGGCAGGGCTGCTAACAGTTTGAAAGACCACGTTTTATTGGTGTATTTCAAAAGCCAACTCAATGCTACTCTAAGTAAGTTCTAACTTAGAGATCAGCACTGTAAACAGATGGATAATTTGTATAAGAACCCTAGATTTCCAGGGTCGTCGCCAATGATTTTCAGGTACATCAATCCAATGAGAATAGGGACAGGCAATCTTGGCTAATGGGCTTTCCCTTTTAAACTCCTAGCAGGCAAAGGTTGTTAGGACAACGTATGACATCTCTATGTGCTTTTATCTCTACGACTCCCCCCAACCCCCCGACTTTTTAAGCCATATAGCTTAAGGGCTCTCCTCTGATTAGATCTAGAATTGCTCACTAGAAAATATAACCCGTTCCTCACAGCAATTTGTAATGTTCTAACCAGAGTGATAATGGGTGGTCCATTCTTTCTAAACGTCCCGTGTGTGCATTTTCAGGACGGAGGATCTCGGGTGCCTTTGCGAGTCTTTTTTTGAGCACAGGATTGGAAAGCGAGGGATACTAACTATCTTACCCACTCGGGTCAGTACACGGGCGAGTGCTTGTCCAACACGGAGCCATTAGGAGTCGAGCTGAGTGCGGAGCGGGTCCACACCGCAAGCTGCAGCAAGGCAGCCCACCGGGCTTGGCCGCATCCTAACAATGCTACCCTCGTGCCTCGGTGCTCGCCTCCAGCGCGCCTGCACGTACGTAGCTTGCACGTGTGTGTTGATATGGAGTTCGTGTGTGGACCCCTTAGAATATGCTGAAACCGATTTCTCAGAGAGGCGCCGGAGACAGGTCGAGGGAAGGTAGGAGCGGGTGCGGCGGGCTCCCCCGGCCTCGGGGCGGGGAGGCAGCGCGGGCCGCGCAAGTCCTGCGCCCGCCGCTAGAGCCCCCCGTTCGCGGCTCGGCCCAGGCCCCGCGCTCGCCCGGCCCGGCCCGGCCCGGCCCCGCGCGGGCAAACCCTCAAGCGCACACAATGAACTCCGAGGAGGCCGCGAGCTGGGCCGGCTGCCGCGCCCGCACCGTGTGAACCGCCTCTCGGTGGGGATGCCAACTTTGCCCCCCAGGCGTCCTCTGCAGCCCTGCAGGCCCCGCGCCGCCGTCGGGCTGAGGAGACGCGGTGAGTGAGCGAGCGAGCGAACGAGCGAACCAGCGAGCGAGCGAGCGCGCGCGGCGGGCCAGGCCTCCAGCCGGCGCGCGACGCCCCGGCCGCCTCTCCCGGCTTCGCCTCGGCGCGCGCCGAGGCATTTTCTGTGGTGGAAGCCGCCGCCAACATGGCGCCCCTCGAGCCCCGAGCCCTCCGCGCTGAGCCAGCGGGGGGAGCCGGGGAGGAGGGAGGAGATGGCGGGGAGGAGGAGGCGGCGGCCTGCGTCCCCCCCGCCCCCCGCGCCCGTCGCCGGCTGAGGCCCGAGAGGCGCCGGGCGGCGGGAAGGAGGCGGCTCCGGAGGGAGGGCCGGGCGCGGCGGCAGCGGCGGCGGCGGAGCGGAGCATAATGGTGGGGAAAGCTCGGCGGCGGCGGGGCGGCCGGGCGGCGGGGAGGGCGGAGGCCTCCGCGGCGGTGGCGCGGCCTGTGCTGTGGCGGCTGCCGGGGCTGCGGCGGCTGCCGGGGCCGCGGGCTCCGGGTTGGGCGGGCGGGCGGGAGGGCGGCGTCTGACAGTGGCCTCAGGGACTGCCCCGGACTGGTGAGGCCTGATGGGTGGGCGCGTTTCCGCTGTCCAGCACCTTTTACCTCGGGCAGAAGTGGGGAGCAGGCCCGCGTGAAGGCCGCGGAGAACCGCGCGCGGCCTGCTGGCGCCGGGAAGCCGCGGAGTCTTGTGAGCTCCTCCCGCCGGGTCCTCGCGCCTCCCGCTTGGCCAGGCCCTGGGGCCTTTGCGCGGAACGTGTAGCGGGCGGAGGGGGAGCAGTGAAAGCGAACGCTCCTGAGACCCGAGACCGGTGTCCGTCGCTCTGCCCGGGGCTGCGGTCGAGCGGGTAGCGAGGCCTCAGCTGCCTCAACAGGTCCTTCTGGCCGTCCTGGGGGATCAGCCGCCTTGTGCCCACGCAGAGCTGGGGAAGCTGCCTATGGGGGCTGTGGCCCGAACTTTCGCTTGCACTGTCTCCCCTCCTGCCTTTTTCCAGGGCCGAGCCGAGGAGGGGGCTTTTGCAGTGTGTCCGTGGGACTAAGTCGTTGGTGATGTGTTCGTGGTGCTCCGTGTTTGCCGTGTGTCCGTGGTACTGACTGTCCTATGTGATTTGTGTGTAGCTTTCAGTGTCACGGACAGGATGCATGCACACAGTACCCTGCGTCCTCTGATCGGTATAAACCCCGGCCTCTGCCACGGTACAACTGAACTGTGTGTGCACTGTATCCCCGGAGTGATAAGATGTATACATAGTATCTAGCATTGCATACGGTTGAGTATGCAGTCTCCTTGTATAGAGTGTCCAGTGTCATAAAGTGTTACAGAGTATCTGGTGTTAATATCCCTTGCACGACCAGTGTGACTGGTGTCTCATACTGAGTACACACACAGTACCTCGTTTCCTGTAGAGTTGTATACACAGTTACTAGTGTCATAAGTAGTGTTTACACAGTACCTGTGTTAGTAGGAGGCATATACTGTACCTAGTGTCTTAATGTGGTATGTATCCAATTGCTGGTTTCACTTGCTGTGTACATAATGACTGGTGTCAAGTGTGTTTTTGAGCTTAGAGGAAGGGGCCAGGTGGCCCAGTGAGGGACAGGTCGCTCCAAAGGCAGTAAGCAGTTTAAGGGGTTTTTGTGAGACTATCTCACTCAGGCCCTCTCTCTGCTTCACCTGAGAGTTGTTTCCTATAGTCAGTTGTGTTGTATGCCGGCAAAAACATTAAAAAAAAAAAAAATCACTAGGATATGCAGAAAGTAAATGCTTAAAAAAAAAAAAGAAAACAAGACATGTAACAAGATATGTAGCTTAATTATTATGGCATACATAATCTCAAATGATTGGGGGGGGGTGCCATTGATTCCAATTAGTGTCTGGAAGTTATTAGAGAGTGTCTGGTTGTGCTCTAAAAGTTTGAGTGTTTTGTGGTAGTCAAGATGGTGTTTGTACTTTTTAAAATCTCTAATGTGTTCGACTAGAAGAAGAAATGTGAGTTTATGTCCAGGTATATTATGTTCCTGGTCTTTGTTTACATTGTAGTCAGTATTTTGGCTGACTCTATAAGTTGAAAAGGCCAGAGAATCAAAGATCAGAAGACAAGAGACGCGATTATGATCAAGTCCAAATAAGTTTCTTGTTGAACTCTGATTAAGAGAATTGCTGTACTTTATGCACTATTTTTTCTGTCCAGGCTGTTCAGGTGAAAACTGCATCTCTTGTATTCTCCAAGGTGGACAGTTTGATTTTTCTTGCAGTTACCATTTGCAATAAATGCACACTTGAATGTTTTTTTTTTTTTATAGAGAAAAATGGGTTTAAAATGTTAGAACTACACTCTAATTCTACTTAAATATTCCTCAGCTATCCTGAAGTTAGTGCTCTGGGTGGATGTCCATTTGCCTGTTTTCTGTAAAGGACATAGGTTTGTTTCACTCCTTTAAAACCCTCCCTCTATTTCCCTTTAGGATGGTTCTGATAGCATATAATAGACGCATTCATAGCCTGGCATAATTTAATTGAGATGCTAATTGGAGCAAAGATTTTTGACATTTGTAACAGAACTATCACATGCTGTTAGGACAGTGGTTGCTTAAAGCCCTAACCAGCTGGTGGAAGATTTTTATTACTCTCTTTAGTTTTCAGTTGAGTGATTTTTTTTTAAAACAAACAAACAAAAAATCATTAAATCTAAGCAAAGAGAATGTGTCATGAAAAGAAAAAAGAACTGCTTAGCAAATGATCAGCAAACCTTAGCCTTTCACTGCTTGCAAACCTTCAATTGAACTTAACATTGATTTTTTTTCAGGGTGATTAATTTTGTTGTTATTTTTATTTGAGGCATAGCATAATGATTAAAACCACAGACCTAGAGGCCTAGTGACTTGGGTTTGAATCTCCCTTGGGTCATTTAGTAGGCTCTTGGCAAATGACTTAACTTTTGGCAGGTTAGGCAATGAAGAACAAGGAGTAACTGAAGCAAGCTCACAGTTCTTGTGAGGATTAGACCGTTCCTGAAGCAGTGCCAAGCTCCCCAGAACTGTGAGGACAGGTTGCACAGCTGAGGTCCTCGCTACCGTGCACTCTTTCCTTGATTTAGGACCGAAGCTGAGCTCACATCTAGGCTCTCTTGTGTTGCCTGTTAAACCTCTAGTTATCTAGCATGGAAGAAAGTTGTTATTTTCTGTCCCTGTATTTAATCAGTTTTGTTGATTTTGGTTCAAGAAAGACTGCGGATTAGGCACCTATCAATAGTTAGTAAAGTTGCATGTATGCAGGCAACGTTCCTAGAAGTGGTCGTTTCATTAGCCCAGAACATGGCTCAGATGAGATCTGACACCTTAACTCCTCTTCATTTTCAACTTTTGTTTTCTGTGAAAATTATGTATGAAAACTTTCTAGATTTATTGTTATTGTGCATGTTTATGTATAATGTGTACCAGTGTGCATACTGAGACATAAGTTTGGAAGTCAAAAGACAACTTGCAGGAATGAGTTCTCTCTGTTTTGGGGACTGAATTCAGAATCAACAGGTTTTTATAGCAAGTGCCTTTACAGACTGAGCCATCTTGCTGGCTCAAAACTTTGTAGAGTTAGTTTTTATCTTGATATATTGTTACTTTGCTTCCCTCAGTGTGCCCTTGCTGTTGCTGTTTTTGTTTTTCTCCCTCCTTTTTTGGGTTTAATTTACAAATCATATAAAGACTAACAGGGCTACACACATACACACACACACACACACACACACACACAGCACTCAGAAGCAATTTTAACAATTGTGGTTTTGGATTTTTAAATCATTACTTCTGAACCCCTGGTATTTATCATCCCCGACAAATATACATAGCTGAAACAGAGCATCTGAGAGTTATTTTAAACATTGGCTCTAGTTGGTACTTTTACTCACCTACAATCCCCTATCTGTACAACTTCAAGTTATATGTTTTATATTGCCTCAGTAGATAGTCTGCAGAGAACAACTGAGGCCATCCTTTCAACAGCTCATTATGGTAACGAAGTCCATTTCTCATCCATATTTTTTCTAAGAATTGATAAAAGAGGTGAAAGGCAGCTAGTTTATATCTGCACATGGCTCTCCTACAGTGACTGTGAGCTGCTTGCAGTGCCTGTTGTCTTATTGTCCCAAGAAGTGCAGCTAGGTTGTGCTAAGGTGATTGTGAGTATTAGGGACCTGTGGCTTCCTATGGTTCTCTGTTGAAATGTAACCACAGAAGTGAGTACTGTGACATTAAGCATTGCTGCATCTCTACCACTGTGGAGTGTTCACCTACACTGACTCACTTAAAATTTTGCATATTGTCATCTTAAAAGAATAGAAGTCTTTAAATATGGGAAATTGAGCGCCTTGTAGCAGTGTGCTCCCCATCCTATTGTTCATGCACATGCCTGTGCACTGGAACACATGTTTTTAAGCTGGGTGGTGGTGGCGCATGCCTTTAATCCCAGCACTTAGGAGGCAGAGGCAGACAGATTTCTGAATTCGAGGCCAGCCTGGTCTACAGAGTGAGTTCCAGGACAGCCAATGTTTTTAAATGTTAACAAATTCAGATAAATTGAAATTATGTATTTTTCCTCATCATAATGCAATAAAAGTTAAATAAAAAAGAATCAGAATCAAAATTATTTATAAATACAAAGCAATAATCTGTAAACAAAACATGCATTTGGACATTTAAAAATATTTTCATAGTCCGTTGTGTATTGTCTATTCAGGTAGATAAAATTAAGCAAATTGTTAGAGGGAGATACTTAACTGAACTATTTGACTATTAATAACAGGTTAGTCAGATGCTTAATCTTTCAGATTTTTATAATATCTTCTATTCAATAATAGATTTTTGGTTTTTAAACAGGTTTTTTTTTTTTTTTTGGTTTTTTTTTGGAAACAGGGTTTCTCTGTGTAGCCCTGGCCGTCCTGGACTCACTCTGTAGACCAGGCTGGCCTCGAACTCAGAAATCCGCCTGCCTCTGCCTCCCAAGTGCTGGGATTAAAGGCGTGCGCCACCACTGCCCGGCATTTAAACAGGTTTTTTAAAGGAGGCTTTAATATTTGGGACAGTGTTCTCACAGTGAGATGCAGGGTAAGACTTTGGCACCTGTTAAATAAGAGGAGTAGAAATCCCTTATGTCCAAGCACTGAAGTCATTTATTTACTATGCCATTGTAAAGATATGGCTCCTTTGGCTGTGTGGCAAGGTTTATGAAGTTTATTCCATGAAGTATTTGCTTTATGAGTGGCTACAACATACCTGACTTCATATAAAACTTAAAAAAATAAAACATAGACAGTAGTAAATACTGGTAGGTCAGAGTTTTTAGACATTTGAAAGATAGGTAGGTAAACCAGTCCTATCTTTACACACCTTTAACCCCAGTACACAGAGGCAAAGACAGTTGGATCTTTGAGTTTGAGGCTACCCTGGTCTACAGAGAGAGTTCCGGGCCAGCTAGAGCTATACAGAGAAACCCTGTCTCAAAAAACCAAGAAATGAACAAATGAATAGATGAATGATAGACCAGCATCTGTTTATTTCATAGATAATGGGAAAGATCGATTTAAAAACAGGCCATAGGTGAATTAGAAATGGTGTGTTGCTGACAACTTGCATAGTTTTTTTTTATTAGATGTTTTCTTTATTTACATGTTATACAATATCTCCTTTCCCAGGTTCCCCTCCAAAAAGAAGAAAAAATAAATAAAATAAAAAAACAAAAACAAAAACAAACCCCTGTTCCCTCCCCCTCCCCCTGCTCACTACCTCACCCTCTCCTGCTTCCTGGCCCTGGCATTCCCCTACACTGGGGCATAGAACCTTCACAGGGCCAAGGGCCTCTCCTCCCTTTGATGACCTACTTGGTCATCCTCTTGCATAGTTTTTTTTAAAACTGAATAATATTTTAGAAGCAAATTAGTTTTGTTTTAAGGCATACTTTAAGTCCATAGTTATGTATAACATAAGATCACATTGAAATGTTATATTGTATTTTGTATAAATAAAATAATGTATAATTTTTGGTATATTTATTAATACATTATTATTTATTGAAACTTTGCTTTGTATCAGATATTTGCTAGATACTGAGGTGAATAAGATAGGAAGTTAGAGTAACAGTTATCAAGCCAGTGAAATAAAATGTAATGAGAAGTAAGTCCAGCGTGCTACAGTGTGGATAAGCTGAGATATATTGTATTTGAGTTGAGATTCTTTTGAAGATCTTAATATTGTAGATGTCTAATTTATTCTGGTTTGAAACCTTGAGATAATCACTTGTGGTTTCTAAAAGCTACTTTTTTTACTCTGTTGAAAAGCAAGGCTGGAATAAACACCCAGAACATGCTTCCCCAGGTATTATCAGAGCAGGTAAAGAAAGGTAGAGCTGATGAAGATTGTTAGTGCTTTCCCAACTACTTTAGTCTGTTGAGTAAATCTAAAATATAGCTTAAAGAATGGGGTATCATATCCCCTAGTTTTAGCATTTATTATGAGAACATGAAAGATCGATGCAAATTTTAAAATGAATATGTGTTGAGAGTCTGTAACATAATAAATATTCTTACTACTGAATCAGGAAGACACTAACTTCCTAGACTGAGGCATTTCACCATGCACATTAAATTGCTTTAATAGTCTACTTTGTGAGCAGTTTTTAGAAAGCCTTCATTCCTTGTAAATATGGCCTTTGGCAACACCTTTTTATGTTACCATTATTTTAAGGTGTTGAGCACTTACCATACTAGCAATGTTATATATTCCATCTATCTCTCACATTAGTGTCTTGAGGGAAATAGTGCAATTTCCTAGTAAAGGAGCAGGCTCCTGTTGCCCAGGGTCACAGAGATGTGATCAAATTGCTTTGAATCCAAACTTAGGAGCACCAAATGTTCAGTCCATTGTTCTTAGTCTCTCTGAGTCCCTTGAACCTGCTGGGGTCTGTACTGAATCACCTGTCTCCCTGGAGGGCCTTTATAAATCTGTTAAAGAAAGAAAGAAGGAGAAAGAGAGAGAGAGAAAGATATATATATATATATATAGAGAGAGAGAGAGAGAGAGAAGCATAAAATAAGACTGTGTGACCATGCTCATTTGAAAACAAGAAAAGAATATTAGAAAACTGATAATCAGAACATTTCATAAATAAAGTTCTGGTTAGTTCCAATTTCTTTGTTAATGATAGCTAGTAATCTAAGAACAAGCATATATAATTGGTTCATTTTCTTTCTGTTGCCATAGCAGCTCTTATTATGGAGACACAACTTGGCTCAAGTTCAGGAGTAGTGAGTGGGGATACTTAAATCTTTATTTTAGTGTTTACAGTAAGAGAAACATGCTTGGGAATACTTGGCATGAACTCCAGTGCTAGTCTTAGGAGGGGCGGCCATTGTCTTGAATTTTAGCTGTCTCTCAACTGGGTAAGTTAATTTGGACTGAAATCCTAAGTTCTGGAAAGCTGCTCTGCAAGCTAAGCCTTCAGATGTCTGCAGGGTATGTTCTGCTGTCCACAGTGAGAGGGTGTGATTCCCGGAGAAGCCCGTGCTGGAAGGAGGGGCTGAGCAGCCGTGCAGCATCCAGAGTCCCATTCTCCAGGCAGGCAGCAGTGATGCTGCAGTGGGGTATTAAATATGATTTTCTCATTTAGTAGCTATGCACAAGTTTTCAGAAAGAAGCAGTCCCTTAATGAAGGCTAATTATGGGGACGCTTTCTCAACTTGAAAGCTATTAGTTTCTTTTTCTTTTTCAGTTTTATTTTTGTCATTTAATTTATCTGCTTAGTATTTTTCTGTCTTAAAATTGCATTGGAAAAGCACTATTGAGCAAATCCTTAATTTCTAATCGGATTGTTATATGGAGCCCTTTCCCAATTAACATAAAGTTCATTTATTTTAACTGCTCGGGTATTACAGTTGAATACAGAGAGACTATTTGGGGGGAGGGTAATTTACCATTGGAGATGTGTTATAAACTACAAAGAAAAAAGTCTAAGGTAACTTGTTTTCTACTTTGTTTTTGTTAGCATTTCTCTTTATATACAGAAATATCAAATTAACTTCAGATGCCTGAGGTTTTTATTTTAAAATTCCTAAATATTTTAGAACTCTGCACATATGTATGTGTGTGTGTGTGTGTGTATCTTCTGCACATAAAATTTTAAAAAGTCACTTGCTTCTGATTCACATTTCAGGTAAGAAACTATCATTTGAAGATTTTTTAGAATTGTTAAATTAGTTTTTCTCATTCCAATTAATTAAAAGCTATTTAGACATCAGTTAAACTCAAAGTTAGAGTTTTTTGTTCATTTGTATATTTTAAATGTTAATGAAAAATATCCTATGTAAGCCTGGCTTGCAGTAAAGCTGGAACTCTCCATCTTGAGGGGAATTTTAGATGACAGTGCTATAGGATTAACATTAGGAACAAAGAATAGTTTATCATACTGGTTCTCAGTTGTGGATGAGCATCTGAACTATTTATTATTACTATTGTTATAAAAATGTTGATTCAGAATATTTGAAGGTGGGACTGGACTCTAATTCTGTAAAGCCCCATTTTTAGTTTCTGCAGTAATCAATCTCTCTCTCTCTCTCTCTCTCTCTCTCTCTCTCTCTCTCTCTCTCTGTGTGTGTGTGTGTGTACCTTTGCAAGATCTTTTTTGGGATAGCTTACTGAAAATGATGTATCCTGGGACCTTTAGCTCTACTTCTCAGAAATTGCTGAAGAATCAGACCTTACATGTTTATCATGTATGCATGAGGCCCCAGGTTCTATCTTTAGCACCAAAAATCAATGAATCAAGTATCCAAAGGAACAGAATGACCAAGTAGCCTGAGAAAGAAATGCATCTCTAAAGAAAGCTTGAAGTCTTTCCATGCTTCTCAGGAATGTAACTATATTGCCACTGTGCCAGACTGGGAAGATGACTGACTGTCCAAGGGCATTGAAACTCCCTGGTGGCATCAGATAGAGCTAGAGTCACTGGTTCCTGTGCATATCTGGGGATAAAGCAGGCTCAGAAAATGAGCTCCATGCAGCTTGGATGATCCCATATGACTGTAAAGCAGAAGCATTCCTGTTCCACATGAACTTCCCAGGATTCCTCATTGCTCGGATCAAGAGCATCATTTCCCTAGAGCAGGCATCTCAGCTCTCTTAGGTGTGCAGCTCTCAGTAGTGTGGGCATCTGAGGAAATGTTCCAGCTCTTCTTCTGGCCATCTCCTTCAGCCCCAGCCTTTCTGTGTGCTTGAATGATTCTTGTTTCCCCTTTATTCTGGGCCCTTTCCAGTACTTTGTTCTCCCTTCATGGATTATAAGCGTGGTTCCTTCTGTTGAGTGTCTGGCATATCTGGCTTATTTTCTTTGCCCTGGAAGAAGTCCCTGAGCTGTGTTACTTTTGCAGCAGCCACAGTGGCCCATGTCTGCAGACTCCTCCACTTCTGTACTGTCACAGAAATCCCAGGGACTAGGCAATACCTGGCAATTTGCATAGGCATCTCTGAGCCATCTTGAATATAGTGTTCACACTCTTCCAGCTCCACAAAAAGTTAAACTGAATGGCAGACCGGCTTCGGAGGAAGGATTTAGAGTGGGTACCACTGATGAAGTACTCACCAGTGTCAGCACCTGCTCCTCTCCTGCCTGTGTGGTCCAGTCCATTTGGAGTCACTGTCTGCAATGATGATAACCAACTCCTTCCTCTTCTTTAAGAGGGTACCAAGCTATATTTTTGTCTATAAAAATACTTTAAATTCTGGATCAGAAATATTTATATATTTTTTTGTTGCTGTTAGACTTTTATTTAAATGAAACCATTCTTACAAAAGAGAATATTTTTACAAAGGAGTTTTTTTGTTGTTGTTGTTTTTTGTTTTTTTACAGAATTTTAACAGAAAATTTTAGATGGCAGTACTCTCTGGCTTTGTATTTGTTTCTAAGTCCAGGTACCATTTCCTGGATAGCTCTCAGTGCTATAAGAAGGGAAGGGAACCTAACTTTGGGCTCACAGACTGGGATTTACTTAGAAGTGCTGGCATTCTGTGAAAAAGGCTCCACTGAAGATTGGCTGCACCAACCTGCTTTCTGTCACCTTGGTGAAGAGGGACCACAGGCTACTTTGGCCTTTCTGTGTTACTGCTCTCTCTGTGAGATGGGAATACAGTGTTACAAGGCAGTAGTCAGAGCACAATAATTTTACTTCCTTTAGAGATGATAGTCCTATTAGGACATTTTAAGGTATATATTCATATTCCAATTTTCCCTCTTGAGTTTTTTATAAAAGTTTCCACTTTTCCCTCAAGCATTAGCCAAGGCATTCTGTTTATTCATTCAATAAGTAATCCCCACCATGTGCAATTATCACTGCTATATTAAAGAGTTTGATGATTGGATTTAAAGTTTGTAGGTGGGCTGCAGGTGTTGTTCAGTGGTAGATCACTTGCCTTTAATTTGCAAGGCACTAGGTTTAATCCCCATTATTTCAAGAAGTAAAAAGTGCATGCGTGTATCACATTGTGTGCATTTGGTGTTTTTGTCAAGTTCGTCTCCTTTCTGTCATCAGCCCAGTGATTTGATTTGTTTTACTTTTACAAAGTTCTTAACATCATATTCTTATGATTTAAGGGTTTTTCTGTTACTGTATAAGTTCCTTGAATTAGCTTTTAAACTTTCTTAAACATACCCAAGTGCTGTTTGTAAAATAGGAGGGTTAAATGAATGTATAGGTTGTCAAAAGAATCAGCTCTTAATCTTTGCAGTGTCTGTTTTGTGTAGGCAAAACTCTGATTCTGTTGTACTGGACACACTAAAGAGTAAATGCTTGAACAAACAGCTGTGGGATCTTAGACACCTTCTCCAAGGTGTGTGCTCACCTGGGTTCTCCAAGTCTTACCTCACTGCTCTGATTGAAATATCCTTCCACTTCCCACAGTGACTTAAACTGTATTCCCCTGCCTGCACCATTCTTGTAGCCAACACTAGCTGCCTTTTCAGGAGACCAGAGACATGGCCACTGAGAAGTAAGTAACATGCTTCTCTGCAGTCTGTAAACCTGCCTCCATCTGTCAGAGCCCTCACCTGTGTTCTGCGTAGCATCCCTTCCAGAAACCTTTGCCTGTTCTATGAGCATGTTGTTTCCCTTCCATTTACTTCCCATCATTACCAAATCAAGCAAAGGAAACAAAACCAAACAACAACAAAAGTCTTCAGTGAATTCTATGCCCATCTCTAGGGGCTTCTTTTCTCTCCTTCAGACATCTCTATTATCTGTAAACACTTGTCTAAAGCTTATCTTTATATTCTCTACTTTCCTCATTGTCAGCAGACCCTGCCCCAGCCTCTCCCATTTATAGACTAGATAGGTGATCTTTGAGTTGTGAAGCCCACAGATGACTGGTTTGTTTCATCAGCTGGGGACTCCTGGGCCAATCCCTCCCTGTAGCCCTTCTTTCCTCTGTTCCCTTAGTGCCACACTTCCTTTTCTCTTCTCTGTGACCTTTCAACTTCTCTTAGACCCTTCTTCTGCAGCCCCAAATTGCAAATGATTGGCATCCATGCTCTGCACTGTGTTGAATCACCTCTCTAGTTATGGGTTCAAGCCACATAACCAGCCACATGCTCTCAGCTTGAACAAATAGAGCTTGTTGACTCAAGTGGGCGTACAGCATTACGTCTTACTATCTAATAGTACTGGAAATCCAAAGGGAGGATGGACTCTTAAGTAATGCATTCTGCAGCTCAGAGGACAGCTCTTCCTTTGTTTATTCTGCTACTTTCAGATAGGCTTTATTCTAAGGCTGGTCTCAGGGTGGTAAGGTAGCCCCAGGAGTTTGGAATATTACATTCAGACCCAGTATTATATAGAGAACAAAATGACCATTTTTAGACATTTAAGAAGTTTAGATTTCCAAGTCCCACTAGCATCCATCTCTCTCCTGACTGACATACCTTGCTGAGATTCTTAGCAGAGAGGGAGAGTGAAATTCCCAGGACAGGACAGAGGAACCATGTGAGGCCAGTAGCTGCTGGCAGTTTAATCACTTTACTAAAACCTCTTCAGTGACTTCCCTTTTCCCTTTGGGTCTCAAAACCTTTATAATGACTTACATTTTTTTCCAGTGAACTGGCTCCAGACAGTCTTATTATGGAGTAATCTCACTGACTTATACTATGCATCCTGGGGGGGGGGGCGCGGGGTAGAGTCTCTGAATCTGGGTCCTTTCCTCAGGAAAGCCTGCACTGATCATGAAGTGAGTGCATAGAATATAATTAGCTCTTAGAGAATCTGCATACAAAACATGAAAATTATGATTTGTATGAATATAAGTTGATCAGTTGATTGACTGGATATTGTATTATTGAGTAATTAGGAGACAAGATAACTAGTACAGAGCTATAAACTGCCCTTCACCACACCAAGCAAGGGTAAAACCAGTGTTGGGTAGCTCAGATAGCATTTGCTAGGTCACTGGGTCACTGTTTTAAAATGTCAATATCTATAGTTTACTTTTCGAAGAATGAAGTATTCTTAAAACATAATTAAATGTAGTGTTATTTTACTATTTTGATATTTGTGTCTTAAATTCTGTGTCTTAGTTTATATTTTTTGGTAGTGAGCCTAGCCTTTAATAGCTGAGTCATCTCTCCAGGCCCTGTCGCAGTTTATATGAGAATAAATTTAATGTTTTTGCCAAGTCTTACACTTAAATTGTACATGATGTCACTTAGGAGACAGGCAGAGAGACTGTGATGATCTAGTAAAACAGCACATTTCCTAGACAATAGGATGTTTAATTATTATTATTATTATTATTATTATTATTATTATTATTATTATTATTATTTTTGGTTTTTCGAGACAGGGTTTCTCTGTGTAGCCTTGGCTGTCCTGGAACTCACTCTGTAGACCAGGCTGGCCTTGAACTCAGAAATCTACCTGCCTCCGCCTCCCAAGTGCTGGGATTAAAGGCGTGTGCCACCACTGCCTGACGACAATAGAATGTTTATTAGTTACTTTGCCCTGTAAAGTGTCAAAAATAGTGAAGGAGAATATTTGGGAAATGTAGTCCAAAGTGCAGGAAGTTTCCCAGGTTTACCTCAGGCTTTCCTGCAAGTGGGCTGCATGTGAGCTAGATTAGTACTGTCCTGGCACAGTTGAGAAATTAGTCTGTGGGCTCTGGCCCTCTTAAGACAGAATTGTTTTAGAAAACAATATACCTCCATAAAACACAATAATTTGACATATCTAGTTTTTTTGGAAACTGATTCTTTTCTCCTTCTCTTCCAAACCTGCACATTCCCCCACACCAAACTTCCAATCCTCTCTGAATACAGACATTAGCAGCCAGCCATTGTAGATGAGTTAGAAATGCAAAATGGTACCAAGTCTAGATGATGCCCTGTTCAGAATGGTGGGAAATACATTTAACCAGAGTGCTTTGAAGCCCAACTGCCAAGCAGTTGTTGTTGGCAGTTAAGCCTTTAATGCATTGTCAGTGTCTTGCTATATCCACTGTTAGCTGAAACTGCAGATTATGTGCAGTAATTTTAATATCTCAAGTTATATTTTATATTTCCAAATATGCTGTACATTTTGAGATAATTCAGTAAGACAATACCAAAACTAAACTAAGATTGAAGCTTTTGCTCCCCAGCCTGTCAGAAAGCATCTCTGTGACTCGGGGGCAGCAGCCAGAAACTCGGATGCCCCACCCTCACCAGCATGTGTTTGCTGTTTGGTCTAGAAAATGTTGCTAGCATGTCCTCATGCTTTATCCTCTTGGTTATTAATATTTTCTGTGGTAAAATGAAACACTGTCAACCTCATTACAGTATATCTGTTAGATAGAATGATGATTGAGAGTATAAATTATGGTAATTTTCATGTAGTTAAAGTTAACAAAAAGAATATGTTTGTTCTAATTTTGTCAATTAACTATTACTTATCAAATAATTTTAAAATTAAAGTTAATTTATTAAAAGATGATTCTGAATAGAAGGTCAGTACAGGTCTGTAAAAATAACTCACGCAGACATTTCTTTAGTCAGTGACAGATGTTTGCATCTAACGGTTGACTCACTCCTCCCCAAGTCTCCCTCTAGTGCATTTATCATGGTACCCAGTTTATCATGTGAGTCACAATCTGAAACACGAAATTGTTTCTGCCTTCTGTAGCTTTGGAATTTAATGTTATGCAATCAGTAAATTATGAAAGATCCTTTTTGAGAAACTGAGAAATGAAATGATTTGGTAATTTGTTGTAACTAGAGTAGCTGTCACATAACACATGAATGACCAGTTAAGTAGGCTTGAAGAAAATGCCAGAATGTCCTACCTCTTATAATTTTAGGTTCCTGTATGGCAAGGGTTATTTCATCTCCACTAACTGTTAGGAATCCTGTTGAAATTTTAAGGTCCGACCAAGTGATTCCTGGTTTAGAGAGGGTGACTGCCCAGAGCTGGCATGGCTGGCTGGAAATGTTTCAGAAAGTGTTTATTTCCTCCATCCACCTCTTTAATGTGGTTTCAGAATGCGGATACTGTTAAACTAGTTTTTCAGCATATGAGTTTATGGCCCTGCAATTTAACTCCACTGCGGTTATATTCTGTAGAGTCACTACACACTTACCTGGGTATAGGCTTGGGATGCCGCTCCATTTCCAAGAATCACGTGGCCTCAGAAAACTCTCATTTTGAGACCCCAGGGTGGGCACAAGAAGCCCCTATGAAATTGAGTTTGGCTGAATACTCTTCTTTGGGACAATCCTGGATATTAAAAACTGCACTAATAGTATACATTTGGAAGCCAGTATGGACAATTCTAGTATACCATGTAGCCCTGGATGTCCTAGAACTTACTATGTAGACTAGACTAGCTACCAACTTATAACTATCCACCTGCCTCTGTCTCCCATGTTCTAGGATTAAAGGTGAAGTGCACAATTGGCTGAATTGTTTAATTCTTAAAGAAGTCATTTACTTGGAAAGTTTAATTTTTTGAACATCATACATGTAAATTAGGTTAAATCAAGTATTACTATATTTTAATGTCTTATTTATACAAGTCATGTACCTGTAACTTGATAACAGTCTTTATTTCTGTTTATATGATTAATTTTTTAGCATATATGTACCACATGCTTTAGTTTAATTTCTGCTTTTTGTTAATTTTCTTAGGTTAGCAAATGAAATGATGGGTTTCATCATGACCTCTTCTTACAGGTGTGTCATATTGTTCTCACTTGTGTCCCATGCCCTCCCTATGACCCCCTTGCTCTGCTTTTGTATCATAAGTACTCTGTCACCATCTCTCATTTCACACCTCCCTGACTAGTTGTTTACCTGTGCATACAAGTATTTAAATATATGCACCATATGTAATTTTTGGGCTAGGTTCTACACATAAGACACAAGGTATTTATCATTATGAGCCCAGCTTACTTTGCTTAACATAATGATTTTTAGCTTAATTTCTTTTTAATTAGTTAATTAATTACTTTTTACACTCCAGATTTTATTCTCCTGCCCTCTGCACCATCCACTCTCCAACTATTTCACAACCCATACCTCCTCCCCACCCCACTGTCTCTACGAGGATGCCCCAAACCCCCAGCCTCCACCCCACCTGACCTCTAAACTCCCTGGGGCCTCCAGTCTCTTGAGGGTTAAGTGTATCATCTCTGATTAAACCCAGACCTGGCAGTCCTCTGCTGTATGTGTGTTGGAGGCCTCGTGTCAGCTGGTGTATGCTGCCTGGTTGGTGGTCCAGTGTTTGAGAGATCTTGGGGGTCCAGATTAATTGAGACTGTTGATCCTACATGGTAGCCCTTCTCCTCAGCTTCTTTCAGCCTTCCCTAATTCAACCACAGGGGCCAGCAGCTTCTGTCCATTGGTTGGGTACAAATATTTGCATCTGACTCTTTCAGCTGCTTGTTGGGTCTTCCAGAGTGCAGTCATGTTTTTTTCTGAGTGCTCCTTAGCCTCAGTAACAGTGTCAGGCCTAAGTAATGCCATTGCTGTAGCATAAAAGCCTCCGGTGAGCAAAACCTTTGTATGTTCAGATGACAAGGTCACGTTGGAAGCAGATTAGTACAGGCTATGGACTTGAGAGGAAGACTTAGCGAGGCAGTTCTCGTGGCTGAGTTTGAGTACTCACAAAGCTCAAGATTGTGATTCTGAGTACCTACTGGAAAAAAAAAAAAGCAAAAGATAATGCTCTCTGTCACTGATTTCTTGTCATCGGTGGCAGCACTGAGAGTTTAGGTTTAAATTTGGTTTTAAACTAAAAATTATAATTTATATTATATATTGCTAGATTCAGTTGCTATGAAAGTTTGCTACCTAGGTCTTGGAATTAATGACATTTAAAATATATTACAAAGGGTTGGAGAGATGGCTGTTCTAGAGTGTACTCTTCCAAGAGGACTAAAATTGGGTCCCGAGTACCCTTGAGTGACTCACAACAGCCTGTAACTCCAGCTTCAACTCCAGGAGATCCAGTGTCCTCTGCTGACCTCTGAGGGCACCTGCATTCATGTGTGCATACTCACCCCCACAGACAAGACACATAATTAAAAAATAATAAAAATAAAAATGTAAAAATATAAGAAAAACATATATAGCAAAAATATGATTATATCACAAGAGTCTTATAGTTCTCCCACCTTTATATGCTTAGAAATTATAGTAATTTATGTGTGCCTGTGTACATGTGCATATTCATTTACATCATTTATATGCATTTTTAATTTAATTTTTTGATTGGATCATTCACTGGCCTGGCACTCAGAATTAGGCTAGCTTGTCATAGGAATCCACTTGTCTATATATATCCCCAGTGTTTGGATTACAAGTGTGTACCACTGTGCCCAGCCTTTTACATAGGTTCTGGGAATCAAACTCTGGTCTTGAAGCTTGTGAAGCAAGGTCTTTACCACACTAGCTGTCTCCTCAACACCATTTCTGCAGTGCTTTTTTTTTTAAGTTAATAATAACAAAAACAGATAGTAGCTAGTGTGTGCGTGTGTGTGTAGGGTCTTATTATGTAGCTCTGGTTATCCTGGAGCTCACCGTGTAGACCAGACTGGCTTCAGAATCAGAGAGCTTCTCTGCCTTGCAGATGCTGGGATTAAAGGTGTGTGCCACTATGCCAGCAAAGTGTCAGAGAAAGGAAGGAGAGGTATATTTAACTCTCAGCAATCATCTTTTGAAAGTACTTTGTTAATTTGATGACTTTTAATAGCTTTGATCAAGTAAAATAGCAGAGTGACCTCCCGTTGTTCTGTTTGGCTGGTTTTATTCCATTATTGTCTGCCCTAAACTGTTCAGCCGATGCTGTACATGTGGTAGTTTAGATGGTTTTTACCCACAAGAGTGCTCGCGCAGAGTAGGTACATTTATGCTAGTTTCTGCCACATCCCCCTCCACTCATGCTGGGATTTTTAATGTAGAAAAGCCTGTTTTTCTATAGTCTTGACACCAGTACATTGCCAGATACCAGTTTCACTAGCCTCATACTTAGCAGTGGTCCATAAAATGTAGTTTAAAATTCCACTTTTCTAATCATAAGAGAAATTAGGTATGCTGTTTGTAGGCTTTTCCTGCTTTCTGCTTTTTGTTATGTTTTGCTTGTTTTTTTTTCTTTTTTCTTTTCTTTAAGAAAAATGTAGGGCTCCATTAAATATTAGAGATCTTAGCCTTTTATTTGTGGTGCAAATGACAAAGTTTCTTATCTGCTAACTTATCCAGCTTGCCATTTAAACAACTCTTTTGCTTTATATATAATGTATTTTGAACATGTGAGAGTTTGATGCTAAAGCAAATATTTTTCCTTTTTTAACTTTTAGGTTTTATGCTTAGTTTGTGGTGCTGATGGCTCACAGTTCTAGTCAGATTTTTCCGCCCTTCCCTAGTTTGTCTGCTCCAGGATTTTGAGTAAGAGGAGTCTCCCCCTTTCCCCCCCCCCCCCCCCCGCTTGACATTAAAAGGCTTCATTTACATTTTCTATTGCTGGACAGTTCCATTTTTTCAGACTCTTGGCTAGACAAGACAAGACCTCAGGCTTTCCTTTTTCATGACTTATTAGCTTATCTTTACTACTTCCTGAGAAAATTTACATAGATCATGAAGTTGTGTGGTATCTGGATGACTGAAAGTGTCTCTTGTCACTCTCCAGTTAATTGTTTAGGTGGCTTAGAAATGTAGGTAGAAGCCAGTTTCTCCTCAGCAGTAGAAGGTAGGCCATGTGAAGTGTGGTGCCAGTCGTCTGAGCCCACTTGCCTTAACCTATACCGCCTTGGAGCCTTGCTGTCTGCCTATGCCTCTGCCTAGCCACACTGGCCTTCTTTCTCAAATGCTGTTTCCAAAACATGTTGCTCAGAGACTAGATCACACTTTCTTCTTTGTTACTCACTGTAAATTTTTTTAACTTTGTTGACAGTTACACCAACTTTAATTTCAAACCCTTTAAACTCAGCATTATTTTTTAACATTTTGTTAGCATTCTTATTTGTAAAAGAACCACAATATGGAAACTCTTAAGAGAATTGATAAACTAATTTTTGACTTTTGATTCTCTAATAAATTCTTAGATAAGACACCAAAGTGTGACCAACTAAAGAAGTAAATTCTGTTTCAGCAAAATTAAAACCTTTCTGTGTATCAAAGGATGCCACTTTAAAAAAAAAAGTAAAGAGTTAGGTGTGGTATATAATTGTAATCTTAGCCGATGGGAAATTGAGACAGAAAGACTGAAAATTTTAAGGCCACTTCTGGGCTACATCTTGAGATCCTGTCTTAGAGTGGTGGGGAGGGAGCAAGAGAGAGACAAGAACTCATAACGGATAAAAATAAATGGTGAATGCAGCATGTAGGCAGGAGGAAGCTGAGAAACTTACATGTCCAAAGAGGAGTTAATTAATACCTAGACTCTTCAAAGCTCCCATGCACCAACTAAATGACAGTTAATGTGGACAAAGAATTTGAAGGACGTTTCTCTCAAGAAAATGATGGCAAAAAGCCAGTAAAACATAAGAAGATGTTCAATATTACTGGTTATTATGGAAATCGATAAATCACAACCATAGTCATAGACTGTTTTACACCTACACAAATGGCTATGATTTAAAAATAAGAGAAAGTAAATTAAAAATTAAATAAAAAATAGTGTTTGTAATGATTTGCAGAAATTGGACAGCTTGCTTATATTGCCGGCCAGGGTGTCATGGTTTGGCTACTATAGAAATCACTTTTCTAATTGTTGCTAAGGTTAAATAGATCTGCTGTGAGATTTAGTAGTTCCTATTCTGGGTATATCCCTAAGGAATTGAATGCATACACTTCTGCCAGTGTTGTTGACAACTAGACATTAGGGACCACTGTGCACATCCATGAATTGATGGGTGAACAAAGCGTAATACCTGTATTCAGGAGATACTGTGCAGGGATGAGAAGACCTGAACATTTGATACATTCTGGAACAGATGGACTGGGAAACATGATAATAAGTGAAGTAAGCCAGGTACAGACCACACACTGAGATTCCACTTGTGAAATACCTTTGCTACATACACCCCACCTCGCTAAGCTAGCCATTTCATATATGTGAGTTTATGGTTTATAGTTCAATAAAAACAAGTTTTCACTTTTCTAACTTGTCATTTCATTTTTACAAATTAGCCTTTTAGTCTGGACACATCCTTTGGACATACAAATTGCTGTGGCCTGAATATCAGATATGGATTTTATGCTCTGGAATTCATTTTGGAACTCAATATTTATCTTTAAAAAGGAGAAACTTAATTTTTTGGAAGTAGAGCTTGTGGAAAATCATCAGAGTTGGACCCTTTGATTAAATACTGGTGGCTTTATAAGAGAAAGACCTTACATGTGTGAGTGTGATCATCCTGTGATGCTCAGCACTGCTGAGCCCCTTGGCAGGGACAGGCCCTCTATTTAGACTAGGACAGGGAGCCAAAACAGACTTCTAGTAACTTACCTAGCTTGGCTATTGTGATACTAGGGATGGAAAAGACTCAAGCTAGTGCAGTTAAAGTGGCACATTTAGCTATGCAGGCATGTAAACGTAACCTGGCACTCGTGCAGCAGAGGCAGGCAGATCTCTGAGTCTAAAGCCAGCTTGTTCTACAGGACAGCCAGGGGTATACAGAGACCCTGTCTTGGAAAAACCAACTTTGAAAGACTTGGATGTTTTCAGTCTAATATGTAGACACCTAGCAGGGCATCCACTCTGAATTCTTTGCCTCCCTCCACACCAGATGCTCACACATGTGGGATGGTCCATCTGCTTGCTTTGGAAGATCATGGTGGAATATTTGAGATTCACTCCTCTTAAGACATGGTAGCCAACTTTATCATTATTTTGAACTAACTTTATTCTTTCTCTGTCCTTTTTTTTTTTTTTCAAATTAAAAAGTAGAGGTAAACTACACATAAAATTTGCCATCTTAACTATTTGAAGCACATAGTTCAGTGTAAAGGTATCTATGTCAATGACACCAACCCTACAACTCACTAAGCAGAAGCTCTCCATCCCTTCACACCTAGCTCTTGGCAGCCAAAGGTTCATTGTAATACATTAAAATTAATTAACTCTGCAGGGACTGTTTATTCAGGAAGCATTTATTCTTATCTATTTCATGATAAAGGTTATCAAAGACATAGTTAAAGCTTAAAATAGGTGTGCTTTAGAAGCTGAAAGCTAGGGTGATGGCACACACTTGGCATCCTATCAGGTGGGAGGTTGAGGCAGGAAGATCACTAGTTCTAGCCAACCCCCTCCTTGCAGGGGGGGGGGATCAAACCCCTAACTTAAATTAAGTAAAAAATTCAAATCTGATATTACTTGGCAGCTAGTACATGTAAAATAACTCGATAGAAATTGACAATGGAGGCCGGGCGGTGGTGGCGCACGCCTTTAATCCCAGCACTTGGGAGGCAGAGGCAGGCGGATTTCTG
>NW_022196913.1:14735239-14743374 GCF_008632895.1 Mastomys coucha | reverse complement strand
AAAAAAAAAAAAAAAGAAATTGACAATGGGATTATCATTTCATACATGTAGCTTGCATACAAGTTTTAATAATGACAGTTGTGAGACACTAAAACAGGCTAAACAAGCTCGAGACTAACTCCAGTATTCCAAACAATTTTAACACATACTTATGAATATATAACATTTTGTTGTAGAACAGAGAAACTTTACAGCAAAGCATGCTAATTCATTTGACTTTCTCTTTGGTGAAACATATTGTTTCACTTACCATCATAGTCAGAAATTCTAGTGTTCCTAGTTGGCATTGGTGTTATTCTATGTTGATAACAAGAAAAAACAAACCAAAACAACAACAACAACAACAACAAAAACCAGAGCAAAAAGTCAAAATAATTGTTTTTAGATCTTTCAGAGAAATGAGGCCATGGGGGGCAAACTTAGAAAATTGAGATCGGCAGGTAAAAAGTCTAAGCCTTCCTAGAGCTGAAGCCATGAGCAGGACTCTGGGTGGAGACAAAAGACACGGTAGGGCTGACAGACTACCAGAGTGTTAAGTCTGGGCAACTAGGAGTGTGAAAACGCCAGGAGAAGCAGAAATTGGCCTCCTTATGTGTCTGAGTTTTATCTCCACCAGGCTCTCACACTGAGTATCAGAGAGAAATTCCTGTACTTTAGGCAGAGCAGGACAGGAGGAAAGAGAAGTTATCAAATGTGCCAGGGTGCTCCATTCTTTTATTATTATTGATAATTTATTATCTCATATATCACATCTCATATATTACAGTTCCCATCCCATCCTTCCATCCCCTACCTCCCCCATCCCCTGCCACTTTTCCCTCTGTCTTCAGAATTTAGGCTCTTCTATATGAGCCTTACCAGCTGTGTTTTACCAGAGCCAATCTGGAGGTAGGGAGTCACCCGCTTCATTTCATTCTTATACCTTGTGTCATGTGAGGGAGAGAAAACCTGAAGTGCTGGTGGCACTGACAGTCCAGTGACACAGACTTACCAGAAGTCTAGGACTGAGCATGCTCCCTTCCCTGCCCCTTCAGCTACATGGTGAAGGCCTGTCTACCATGACTCCATTTGCTTAGTACACTATGCCAGTTTTTCAGGAAAAATAAAAAGTCATAAAACTTAACAAAAGGCAGAAGTATAGTTTGAAGAGACTAGGCAAACATCAGAACCAGAGCCAATGTAACAAGAATATTAGATAATAATCAGACAGTGCATTGTTAAAAGTGACACTTAAAATGCTGAGGGCAAAATGTGTGCAGCACATAGTAATGAGTAGATGATGTAAGCAGAGATACAAGTTCTAAGAAAGACACAAAAGTACTATAGACAAGCAGAGTAACAGAAGTGCAGAATACAGAGTACAGTGGGCAGGGCTGAGGAAATAACCTCTGAGCTTCAGGAAATGGAAGAATTTCTAAACTGAAAAGTATATGAAAAAGATGGGACGGGTAGCTTTAAAATAGAGCATTCAGGAGCATGGCACCTCCAGTAAGTGTAATATAATCTATGTGGGATGGCAATATAGAAAAGAAAAAGAACTTGAAACAGTATTTGAGGCAACACCTCCAGGAGAATTTTACCAAATGTTAGACACTGAAGTACAAGGAACCAATAAGAGGGAATGTGCCCCAAGACCCACACCAAGGAATGAAGCTTTAAAACACGTCAAAGGATCTTGAAAGAAGCCATGGAGGAATTACCTTAATAAGATCAAGATACAATGTTAATGTATAAAAATTATTTATATACCAGCAATGAACAAGTGTAATTTAATATAAAAATATATTGCTGTTTATATTAACATGCCAAAAATGAAATGTTTAGATAGAAATTTAACAAGAGCCAGGCATGGTGGTGTACACCTTTGATCTCAGCACTTGGGATGCAGAGCAGATGGATCTGAGTTTGAGGTGAACCTGGTCCACAGGACAGCTATGGCTATACGTCTCTAATCAATCAATCAATCAATAAAATAAAAAAGGAAACAAAAGAAAAAAGAAATCTTAATATATGTTTAGGGTCTATATGAAGAAGACTATAAAATTCTAATATTAGATAATTAAAAATAACTCATGGCTAGGAAGGCAAATGTCATGATGTCCCTTCTTCCCAGATTAATCTGTAGATTTAATGCAGTATCAGTTAAAACCTGAGCCAGTTATTACATAGTTATCAACAAACTGATTCTGAAATTTATGTGGAAAGGCAAAAGATCCAGAAGAACAAAGGAAAAAGAAAAGAAAAAAAAAGATAATTGCTGACTAGGATCTTAGTGTAAAAATGTTGCAATCAGTATGACATAGCATTGGCAAAAGAATTGACAATGGGATAGAATAGAGAACCAAAGAAAAATAGATCTGAACACCCACCAAGGGGTGAAGGCTATGTTGGAATAGATGAACCTTTAATTCTAAAAGTGAATTTAAATGACATTCATTAAAATTAATTGAAAATGGATCCTAGATCTCAATGCTAAATGTAGAGTTACTAAAGACAACAGAACCTCTATACTCCTTCTGTGTTGATACAGCACCAAGGGCACTGCCAGTGAAAGAGAATTGATAAGCAGGACATGGTTAAAATGTCAGAGGTTTTCTTTGACTGACATACAGAGAATAAGAACATACTACTACAGGCTCGGATAAAATGTTTCCAAAAGATGCCTTTGATGACTTTTAATCACATACACAAAGGGGCTGGGCAAGTAGCCTCATCATAAGTTGTAGCTGATCTCTGCTACTTTGTGCTTCTTTTCTCCACCCTTTACCAGCCCCCTCCCCCCATTTCATACTCTTTCACTAGATAGGAGAGAAAGAAGGATAGAGTAGGGAGAGAGAAATAGAGATCCCTGAGTCTAAATTCTTTTCTTTTGTTTTTACTTTGAACACAACTACTAACAGACTTCAACCAACCTCACACCTCCAGGTTCTAGCATTTATATACCCACTGCAAAGTTCTCAGAATTCCAAATGTCACGTGATCGCAAAAAACCATCTGCACCTGGCAAAACCATGCTTCTGCTAAAGCACGAGGCAAATCATGGTCAGTTACTACAGATAGTCAGAAGCAGCCCCATATCCCTATACCTGGAATTAAAATGAAAGCACATTCTTATAATATTTCTGTATTTTCAAAGGAACAAAAATTCCAAAATTGTCACTATAATAAATAAAGTGCTGCAGAATATGAGTTTCATTCCCAGAATCCAACTGTGGTAGCATGTGCTAGGAAGGTAGAAACAGGCTGTCTCTGGGGCTCAGTGGCCAGTCAGCCTAACCTTGGTAAGTTCCAAGTCAGGAGAGATGATGTCTTAAAAAAAAAAAAAAAAAAAAAAAAAGATGATTAGTGCTCCTGAGGAGCAGTACCAATACCAAGGTTGTTCTTTGACTTTTACATGTGTGTGTGTGTGTGTATGTGTATGTGTGTGTGCGCGCGCATGTGCGGGACCACTAAAACAGTGGTTCCCAGAGGTTAGAGGAGGAGGCAGCAAGAATAGCTGAGGCATGGACAACTTAAGGCAGTAAGATTATAGAGTACAATGTCACAATTGTGCTTGCTTGTCACTGAACTTATGCCAAGACCTATAGAGTGCATGAAACTTTAAGCTGTGGACTTAGTTTGGCAGTGATGTCAGTATAGATTCACCAGTTATAGCAAGTCTCACCATCCTGGTGAGGTGCTGATGGCAGTAGTACCTGTGGGGATGGGCAGTATATGCAAATTCTGGTATCAACCTAACACTGCATCAAAAGTATTTACATTTTTTTCTGGTCTGAGTATAGAAGTATTTACCAAAAAGTAATTATAAAGAAACATATGCCTAGATTTCTGCATCATTTCATTTAATGCCTATTAAAAGGCAAAAGGAAGTATTTTATGAATAAAAATACATAAAAAACACTAAAGTTGAGCACAGTGGTATTTGACTAATACTAGGACTAAGGATATGGAGGTAGGAGGACCAGAAGTTTAATGCTATACTTGGCTACATAGTGAGTTCAAGGCCACCCTGAATAAAGCATTGTTCCCCCCAAAACAAGAAAACTCAAAACAAAACTCAATAATTAATATATAAATGAGAGGATGATGTGAATATATAATCATAAAGTAAAATCATTAATAAACAAGGATGTTTCATACATATGTAAGTTATAGTGAAAACCATGGGAAAAATGGTGCATTTTAAAGTTTTATGTAATATCTGGTTTAAATATTTGAATATTTATTTTATGCAACAAAACCCTCACACATACACCTAGTACCAGAAGTAGCTAAGTGCACATTTGCTGCAGATGCTAATGAGAGTCCTGCATCATTCCTCTGCCCCCACCCATGCTGTTCTTTCACTGTGTGCTTCTCACTCAGAAGATCCTCCATACATAAGCATTTGCTAGAAAATGATGCTTTATTTAATTTTGCTTGTTATTAATTTTTTTCTTGGCTTGCTGTGTTCTTTTTGTGTAATGCTGTGATGAGTCCAGAATATACCTAGAGACTGGGAGTTGTGTTAAGTCTGGATTTCCAAGAACAGAATAGCAACATCAACTGGGGGCTTATTAAAATTACTTGAATGTGTTCTGCTTACTTTTTAAGCTACAGGCCTCCTGAAGATTGTTTCCCATGTAACTTTTACTGAGAGGAGTATATTACATTCCTCATGTATACTGGAATAGATAAAAGGTTAGACTGTCAGTGATTTCTGCATATTTTCTGACATTTGAAAGAAAGGCTTTCTCTGGTGTAACATATCTGGAAAATCTTAATTTAATATTTTTATATGGAAAGGTTAGCATGTTTGAAATTCTGCTATGTACCTAGAAAAACATTGTATGTAAAAGTAAATGAAACAAGCCCTTTCTTAGTTAAATATTTTTTATTCATTCTTTTGAATTCATTTTGGCTTTACCACATCAGCACAGACCTTGAGTGGCACAGCTGCTATACACATTGGCCCAAGAGACCAACTTCCTAGGATGTTTTGTTTTTGTTGACCAATGCCCAATTGTCATTCTTTTCTTGGGTTGTCATTTTTTTTTTTTTTTGGTTTTTCGAGACAGGGTTTCTCTCTGTAACCCCGGCTGTCCTGGTACTCACTATGTAGACCAGGCTGGCCTCGAACTCGGAAATCCGCCTGCCTCCGCCTCCCAAGTGCTAGGATTAAAGGCATGCGCCACCACCGCCCGGCTGTCATTTTTTTTTTAATTAGATATTTTCTTTATTTACATTTTAAATGATATCTCCTCTTCTGGTTACCCCTCTGAAAACAAAAACAAAAACAAAAACAAACCCTGTTTCCTTCCCCCTCCCCCTGCTCACCAACCCTCTCCACTTCCTGGCCCTGGCATTCCCCTACACTGGGGCATAGAACCTTCACAGGGCCAAGGGCCTCTCCTCCCATTGATGACCGACTAGGCCATCCTCTGCTATACATATGCTGCTGGAGCCATGAGTCCCACCATGTGTACTCTTTGGTTGGTGGTTTAGTCCCTGGGAAGCTCTGAGGGAACTAGTTATGTTGTTAATGGTTCTTACTAGGTTTGAGTTTGACTTTTCTGCCTGTTGCTATTTGCCCACAGTGCAAGAGGGTGGCTACTATATAAGCAGAGCGTAGAGAGTACGCACTGTGAACTTGATCTAGGAAAGGGCAGCTGAGGGGTGGGACTACAGCTCAGCATTGAAGCCTTGCTGAGGACGCACAAGCTTCTGGGCTTAGTCCCAATACTGTATTAGTTTTCGAGATTCTCTTTACTCAGAAATAATTGAATAGTTGTATTTTAGTGAAATACTGTCTTAATAGGCACTTAATAGGCTCTCGTTTTGGCACTTTCAAGCTTGCCATGTACTTACCATTCACTCTGTTGACAGTGTTCCACTTTGACTCCCGTAAGCAGTAACTATCTCCAGGTCTGGTGTGATGTGAGTGACAGCATGTCTACTGTCTGTCATGTGGTTCATACCTCTCAGAAGGCCCTGATTTAATCTTTACATCTGCTTTTCTGAGATGAAGGCTGCTTCATTCTTTGGTCTTGCTTTTAATACTTTCTAGGAATATATATGTCAGTAAGCATTTCTGCTATTTAGTTCTCATTATATTCACATGATTGTTAATAATAATTATATTTATTATCTCAATATTCTTAAAATTACATTGTTATGTTTTTTCTGTAGATGTGAATATGATATTTTTGATTAATTATTGAGACAGTGTCTCTTCAGGTTGCCTGGGCTGCCTTTAACTTTGATGCCCACCCAGCCCTTGAGCTTGTGGTGCTCTGCTCACTTTAGCCTCTGAGAAGCTGGGATTCCAGGGCTGCACTACCAGGTCTAGCTCATACTATATATTTTAAAATGAATTATATGTCAACTATTATTATCCTTTTCTTATATAGAATATAATGTTTGTTGGTATTCTGTCTGGACTCTAACCCCACAGATACCTGGCAACAGCCAGGTAGGCCTGGCCCACTATAGAAGGGGCTGCTTGCCCCCTTCTCTCTCTCTTGCCCCTCTTGCCTCTCTTGCCCTTCTTGCCTGTCTTGTCTCTCTTACTCTTGCCTCTCTTCCCATTCCCTAAACCCCTCTCTGTCCACGTGGTCATGGCTGACCTCTACTACTTACTCTACTCTCCTTCTCTCTGCCTTTTTCTGCCACCACTACCCTCTTAACTCCCCTCCCTTAAATAAACTCTGTTCTATACTATACCATTGTATGGCTGGTCCCTCAGGGGGAAGGGATTCCTTGGCATGGGTCTGCTGAGACATCCCCTTCCCCTATACCCACAAGAACATATTCTTTTATTTCTTTCTCTTATTATGATCATAACAATGTTCATCTTGATTTTACCCAAGTCCCCCTTAATTTAGTCTGATACTGTTTCACACGTATTCATCTTCCCCTTCCTTTGTGTTATGGTCATGATATACCTTACCTCTGCATATATTATAAACATAGGGACAGCTATTAATTATTTTTCTTTTTGCTTTAAACAATTATTTTGAAAATGAATTAGAAGAAATATTGGTTTATTTTTTCATATTTCTTATATTTTTGCAGTTTTCAATTTATTTCTGCCTAAATTTTACCCATACTAGAAGCAGTATGACCCTTTTCTGAATTCTCACAAGAGATTCTGGACCATTTGTATAGTTGTGCTATATGGTCTTGCACTGTCCATGTTAGACTTCCCTATCCTTTTGTTTTCCGACCAGGATTGCCATGCCTTACATTTCAAATGGCTCCTGGCTAGCACAGCAATGTAAAGCTGGCAGACACTCACATTGCATGCTGTAAGCAGCTGAGACAGCTGCCTTGTGCTTGTCTGTCTAAAGGATGGCAGACTGAGTGGAGCTGTGCTGCTGCATCTCACGGTGGCTCCTGCAGTTTCTTCCATGGCATCCTCAAGCTGGCACTCCTGAGCAAGCACACTGAAACTGAGGTGTCTGCACTCTAAATAGGAGCATCGTAAGCCATGGTTGTCATTTTTATTATCGTTTAGTTATAGGTCTACATTTATTTAAAACAAAATTATTTTCCTTTAAAACTTGAACACTAACATTTTTTGAGTATGTGCATGTACAAGCATGTATGCGTTAGTGTGCTGGGAAACTAGAAGATAACAAATGTGCTACTTTCATTCTCTGCCTTCTTCCTTGAAACAGTTTTGTACTGAACCTGATGGTCAGCAAGTCTCAACCATCTCCTTGCCTCTGCCCTTCCTCTTCCTACCAAGTGCTTGGGGTCGTAGGCTCTCAGGGTGACACCTGCCCTTTCCATGGTGCTGAAAATTTGAACTCAGGTCTGCATGTGTGCATGGAGAGTTCTAAGACTGAGCTACCTCCCCAGCCCAGCATTGTTTTAGAAGTAGCCATTGAGAAAGTGTGCCATTCAGAAATCCCCTTAGTCCTTTTCACTGCACATACTCTCTCTCTTGGCTATATAATGCTAGAAGCCACCATATCCAGTGAGTCACTGCACATACTCTCTCTCTCTCTCTCTCTCTCTCTCTCTCTCTCTCTCTCTCTCTCTCTCTCTCTCTCTCTTTCTCTCTCTCTCTGTCTTGGATATATAATGCTAGAAGCCACCATATCCAGTGAGTCACTGCACATACTCTCTCTCTCTCTCTCTCTTTCTCTCTC
>NW_022196913.1:14670961-14735229 GCF_008632895.1 Mastomys coucha | reverse complement strand
CTCTCTCTCTCTCTCTCTCTCTCTCTCTCTCTCTCTCTGTCTTGGATATATAATGCTAGAAGCCACCATATCCAGTGAGTCACTGCACATTCTCTCTCTCTCTCTCTCTCTCTCTCTCTCTCTCTCTCTCTCTCTCTCTCTCTCTCTCTCTCTCTTGGATATATAATGCTAGAAGCCACCATATCCAGTGAGTCACTGCACATACTCTCTCTCTCTCTCGGCTATAAAATGCTAGAAGCCACCATATCCAGTGAGTCTGGTTAAGATGAACTCAGGTGCCATTCAGAAATCCCCTTAGTCCTTTTCACTGCACACACTCTCTCTTGACTATATAATGCTAGAAGCCACCATATCTAGGGAGTCTGGTTAAGATGAACTTAGGTGGCAACTGCAGGTCTCACTCAGGTTGGCCAGAGAAGGAAGGAGGCTGTGAGGAAAGATGGAGAAAAAGACATGAGAATCTAGCAACTTCTCTGGAGTCAGGGAGTATAGTGAAGTGTCAGAACAAATTCCACACTTGCTGTGTCCTTGAAGGGCACAGTAGCTGGAGATGCTACAGTGCCTGCCTTTCTGCCTTGCACCAGGTCTTAGCACACAGATGTGTGAGTTGCCTGTTTCATTAGATTCTGAGGCTGGGCTCACTGTGAGTTTGAAGTGCAGATTCAGTATGTCTTCATTAATACTGTCACCCACCAGACACTGAACTGTACTCTATTATTCCTTGCCTAGAGATAGCTGGAAGAGTAGTTGGAGGCTTGACAGCTGTCTCCTTCAGCCCATCCAGATACCAAAATTTGAATAAGATAACAGTGTTATTTCTTAATAATATAATTATTAGCTCTAAAATGAACCCCTATTCTGGCAGCTGTATTATTGCTGATAATTTGTCGTCTGGTATCCTAGCTCTTGGCCTTTCATATTTTACCTCAGAATGACCTGGACTCTCTATTCACTGTTTGTTTGTTTCTTGCTATACAGTTCTGACTGGTGTGGAAATCACTGTAGATGAGGTTGATCTTGAACTTATGCTAATCTTCATGCTTCTATTTCCTAAGTTCTGGGACTGCAGGTATGCAGTACCATATACCATTACCATGTCTGGCTAGTACTTATTTTTCTAAACATTGTTTTTATATATATATAAAACTGAATTCTCAGCCAGGCAGTGGTGGTACACGCCTTTAATCCCAGCACTTGGGAGGCAGAGGCAGGCGGATTTCTGAGTTCGAAACCAGCCTAGTCTACAGAGTGAGTTCCAGGACAGCCAGGGCTATATACAGAGAAACCCTGTCATGAGAAACAAAAAACAAAACAAAACCAAAAAAACCTGAATTCTGTAAAGCTATGATTATAAAAACCTGAAATACAAAACAATTAGGACATATAAATTCCATTTTGTATTGCTTGATTTTCACCCAGTGAAATGCTTAAAACTGAACTCTTATAGTATCTGTGTATTTTAGAATAAACATTAAATGCCTGCATTTATTTATTTATTTACCAACATTGGTATGAGGTATACTCCTTGGAAATACCTTTTAAAGTGATTTGGATTTTAGAATATCATTCTTTAAGAGGTAACCAAGTAAATGCTTGCTTTTATTAAGTAGCAGTGTAACTTGAAAAGTAAAAAGTGGAAAGCCGCAACACTGCATTTCACTTTAGAGTGAGCAGTGTCAGTAAGTGCTGCTGCTGTCGCTCCTGTGCTGGGAATTCCCTCGGTAATCTATGTTTTCTGCCTTGTGTTTTTGTATATTGCTACAGCTAAAGAAGTAAACAGGTCATGGCACGTTTAACAAAAAGACGACAGGCGGACACAAAAGCTATCCAGCATCTTTGGGCAGCCATTGAAATTATCAGGAATCAGAAGCAGATTGCCAACATTGATCGTATTACAAAGTAAGTAAATTTAAACAAAAGCACCACTGTAAAGTCCCCATATGCCTTATCTCTTGTGCAGTTCATACAAAGAACTAAAGTAACTGTTGCCTTGCAGAAGACTACAGAAAAGGAAAAGTAACAGAAATACATAGACTGTGTGTGTTTAAAGGCCTTGTAAATAAATGCTAGATAAGTAAAGATCAGTATATTCTGTTTATAGTAGATTTTCAGTTATACATTTTTGTCCTAAAAATTTTATTTAAAAGGTTTATTAGTCATCTGCTTTATTGTTGTGAAGCTATCTAAACAAAATCTATTGCTCATGGCTTATCTCAATGGAGATGAGCAAGCTTCATGTAGTAAATAATATTACGAGTACTTTAAAGACCACTAGAAGGAATGAGATTGAATATACATTCCCCTTTCCTTTTCTCCTTAGTTTCAAGTGCTATTTGTCTTGGTAGACAAAGATTCAGTGTAGAAAAACATCTTTTTTTGCTTATTTTGTACAATGAAGGCAATTAGGACTTTGATTTTTGTTTTATTTCTCTGGATGCTTTTTAAAAAATAAAGCTAATGTAACATTTTTAAAAGCTTACATGATTTTTTGTTAATTTGAATAGAACTTTTTTATTCTTATCCTGCCCTACATTTGTTAGATGGAATCTAAAAATGAAAAGTAGATTTATGAAAACTGACTGACAGTGCTTTGAAACTGTTACTAATAAGTAATAGATTTTAACCTCGTGCAATCTTAACGATGTCCCCATATATGAAGATGACGAGGCTGCCTGAGAGGGAAGGACTAGGAAACAGGCAGGAAGCCAACAGCAGCCCTGTGTCCTGCGGGCTAAAGAAACAGTGCCCCAGATGCGGAGGAGATGACCAATAAATAGTACATTGCTTTAATTATTACTTAATGCTTATTTTATTTTTAAAAAGCAAGCATTTTGGGAGATGATAATTAAGTATAGAATGGGGGTGATACTAATACAGATAGTTTTCAAAAGCCTCAGGCTGGGGATGTATCATGGGTCAGAAGTAATGCAATTATATTTCACAGGTGAGACCCTAGGTTCAATTCCCTTCACTGGGCTAAAAATAAATCTCAAAGAATAAAAAATACTAAGTATGTCTTTGAGACTTGTAAAAGCCATAGCTGAAATTTTTATAGCAGAACATTGAAATTAAAAAATAAGATATTAGCTGTCTCCTGAGAGGCTCTTACAGTACCCGACTAATACAGAAGTAGAGGCTCACAGCCATCCATTGAACTGAGCGCAGGGTCCTCAATGAAGGAGCTAGAGAAAGGACCCAAGGAGCTGAAGGGTTTGCAGCCTCTTAGGACGAACAACAATATGAACTAACTAGTACCCTCAGAGCTTCCAGGGACTGAACCACCAACCAAAGAGTACACATGCTGGGACTAATGGCTGCAGCAGCATATGTATAGTAGAGGATGGTCAAGTTGGTCATCAATGGGAGGAGCAGCCTTTGGCCCTGTGAAGATTCTATACCCCAGTGTAGGGGAATGCCAGGGCCAGTAAGCAGGAGAGGGTGAGGTACTGATCAAGGGGAGGGGGGAGGGAACAGGGGTTTTTTGGAGGGGAAACTGGGAAAGGAGATATTGTATGACATGTAAATAAAGAAAATATCTAATAAAATTAAAAAAAATAAGATGTTGTTATTTGTATCAATTTTAAAGGATTCTTAAGCATGTACATTTGAACAGTTTTGGTTTCTCAGATGGTTACTTCTCTTTTCCTTTGTGGTCTTTCTCAGGAAGCTCAGGGTATTTGCCAAGCATCCCAGGAGTCTCAGGAGTGCTGCTGTTAGGATGGGCGACCTGCTGCTATGGGAGGAAGAGGGCTAATCCCTATAGCAGTTGTGCATGTATCTGTTGGCTACTTGTACACCTAAATGTTCATGTTTGGCATATGTGAAAGTAGTGAACACCGCAGAGACAGTCATTAGGACTGTACACGTCTCCTCTTGACCATGGGTCATTATGAGATTTGACTTCTTTTCTTTTTTTGTCAATATAACTTTGAATGGTGCCCCAAGCCATGCTTTCTTCCTTCCTTCCTTCCTTCCTTCTTTCCTTCCTTCCTTCCTTCCTTCCTTCCTTCCTTCCTTCCTTCCTTCTTTCCTTCCTTCCTTCCTTCTTTCCTTCTTTCCTTCTTTCCTTCCTTCCTTCTTTCTTTCTTTCTTTCTTTCTTTCTTTCTTTCTTTCTTTCTTTCTTTCCTTCTTTCTTTCTTTTGTTCTTAAGCTCTATAATTCTTAAATATAGATAAACCTGTTTACCTACCAGGTGGTCATGAGTTTGTAAGTACCCTTTTAAAAATCCATAGAAGCAAAGGACTGTCTAAGAAATGCCCAACCCAAGGCCTTTTCTTCTTGTATGATGCCACTTCCCTTGATGTCCCACTGCCTGGGGTTGGCTAGGAAGCTGCACTGGTGGTGATAGAAAGTACTGCTGAGATCTGGGACTCCTGCTCTGCACTGTTAGAAGGTCAGGAATCAAGATGCTCCTCTTCGTTCATGTCAGAACACTTAGGTATCTTTTAAACTTTAAAAATACCTTAAGTTATCCAAACCCCTATGTGAGTTCTTCTTAAGACCTTATTTGCTATTTCTGCTGACTGGTGAGCAGCTCTATTGTTAAAAATGAAGTAAAAGTCATGCATTAAGTGTTCTGGCATTTGATGTTACTGGCTTATAGCCGGGTATATCCTTAAGTATCTTGTCTAACTCTATGTAATTGTGTGGTTCTGCCTGTATCTTATTTTTATTGTTTTAATATATAAATTCCACAGCCATCTCTTTACTGTTGTTCTCCATTGGGTGTATTACTAAGGAAATTGGGTTGTCTGTTCTGCAGTTCTTATTCCCTGTTCATGTGGACTCCATCACTATACTCTGTTAACTCACGTGTGACCCCAGTTTCTGAATTTCAGGAACTAGGACACTGTGGCGGCAGTGAGTGGGCTGTGTAGATGGAGCTATGCTCTACTGTAGGGGACACATGTTAACTAAAATTTTCTCCTTCTGAGATATTTATAGCCATTCATGCTAGATCTGAGAAGTAGTTTGTTTCATCTTTGTGCTTCTAGCTAGAGTTCTTTCCTGGGGATAAGCCTCTCTACACCTGCTCTGTGCCTGCATATGCAGTTCACAGCAGAAGAGGATGTCTCCCTTTACCATGTTTAAAAATGCCATTCTTACTTGATGACTGCTGACTTCCTAAGTGCCATTGGAATCCATACACCAAGCATGTTTGACATGCTTCCATCCATATCATGTATCATCTATTTCCACACACACATGCATGCAAGCTATGGAATTCACACACCAAGCATGTTTGACATGCTTCTATCCATATCATGTATCATATACTTCTGTGCACACATGCTCACATGCTATTGCTTATTTTTATTTAGTATGCTGGATTTTGTTTTCCTGCACTGTATCTGATTTTTCTGTTCTTTTTATTTTAACTTTGTTATTTCTTTGCAACTTTGCATTAGTGGTGTGGTCTACTCTGTACTCCTGCACTGTGCATGCCTTCAGGCTCAGACTTTATGTCTCTGCTTTTCATTCTTGTTTTGTTTCGACTTCTCTGTACAATGCTGATCCTTGAATGTGGGCCTTGCTGCTGCTGCTTCCTCCTCTTCCTCTTCCTCTTCCTCCTCCTCTTCCTCCTCCTCCCCTCTCCTTCCCCCTCCTGCCACCTCCTCCTCCTCCTGCCCCCTCCTCCTCTTCTTCTTCCTCTTCTTTTTCCTCCTCCTCCTCCTCCTTCTCCTCTTCCTCCTCCTCCTCCTTTTCCTCCTTCTTCTTCTTCCTTATCTTTTACTTTTTTTTTAAACAGTCCAGACATTATCCCTCTTCTGGTCCACCATCTGACTGTTCCTCAACCCATGCTTCCTCCCCCAACTCCAAGAGAATAGAATGTCCCCACCCACCACCACCACCCCACCAGACTTTCCCACTCCTTGGAGCCTCAAGTCTCTCAAGGGTTAGGTACACCTTGTGTCACTGAGGTCACACCAGGAAGTCCTCTGCTGTATAGGTGTCAGGGCTTCATATTCCTGTGCTCCCACCTCCCATGATTGCTTTCTTCTCCCTTCCAAGTGGAATTGAAGCATCCTCACTTGGGGCCATACCTCTGAAGTGCTTTTCTTCATTGTTTGGGCCCACATTTGAGGTTTATTTACTTTTGACTTAAAGTTCTGTAGCTCACGGACTTCTTGTCTTACCTTGCATTTGAAATAGTAGACTACGATTTTCCTGATTTGCCGGCAAATCCTGAGTGTGTTCACCTCTTCAGCCATAGCACTTTGGATTTGAAATCACTTCTTGAATTTGTGTAAGATTTATGTATCTAAAGTTCCTTTTTGTGACATTTTTTAATTGGCAGAAATATGGCCTTATGTTTTCTTAGATTTACTTCTTGCCCCACAGCACAAACTACCCCATCATGCAGAAAGTCTTCTTACCTGACTCCATGGGTTTTGGTATTTTAATTCCCAGCATTCCAGTAGACATGCAGCTTTTTATTGGAAGGGGAACTTTAGCTACCGAATCTGAGCATCTACAGTGCATATTATTCTCCCTTCCTGTGAGTGTATGAAACTCCACCTGGTTGTCGCTGCTCTTCTGAGATTGCCCTGAGCTTTGCACTGACAAGTTATTGGCTTATATCATGTACTTAAAAAAAAGTTTTATTTATCTTTATTTGTGTATATGAGTTTTTGCCTGAGGTATGCATGTACAGTGTGTATATGCCTGACCCCTGTGGAGACCAGAAGAGAGCTCAGATTCCCTGAATAGTTAAACTGGCCTGTGGATGCTGAGACCTAAACCCATGTACCCTACGAATCACTGAGCCATCCCTGCAGTCCCCCTCCCTTGTTCTTTGAGACATCCTGTTGGTGAGGCCTTCATAGCAGGAAGTGTCAACTTGCTGTAAGTCTGGGAGGCTGTCCTCACCTGCTCAGGAGAGTATCTGCCTAAGAAATAAAGAAGGACTTCTCATTAGAGACCCTCAGGGTATAATCTCAGTACAATTTGACCTGTCAAGAAAATCATTTTGCATTTGTAGGAACTAACGTTTAATTATCATAAAATTCATATGAATCATTATTTTATTATAAAAACTAGTCAGTTGAGGATTATCTGTGAGGGTGACTAGAAAGCAGGTCTCTTTGCCTGCAGTGTCTGTGTGTTAGAAGCAATAGGATGTGCACATACCTCTTTCTAAGGGACAACTAGTGCATGTATGTGCACGTACGCATGCACTTCTGTGTAGTTTGGATAGGTATTTTTATAACAAACCTTGGAAATATTTGGCCTCAAATATTCATCTTAAACAAATATTTTAAAAATATTTGTGTGTTTAAGGTATTAGTTCTTATGCATTAGAGTTAAATCAAAGCACAAAGGATGAAGAATCCTATGAATAGAGTCAGTCACAGAGGTGGAACTTGAATTTCTGAACCCTGGTGGTTCCTATCTTGTTGTTCCTGGGTCTTTAAATGATCTGAGCATTAAAACACTGCAGAAATAATAAGATGCATGGGTCACCTTCTTTCCCTCTTTTTTTCCAGACAGAGCATTCACATCTGCCTTAGATAGTTACAACACAGCCTTAGAGGGTCATAATTATTCTCAGTAGTTATTAAAAGATAGTTTAAACACATGCTGATGAAGTTAGTATGGATTGTTCTTATCTTTACTGGCACTGCTGGCTAGGCAGAATGCTTAAAACAGGAACATTTTCCTATCTCCTGCCTGCCAGACATAGCTGAAGTAATTCCTGGCCAGACTTCTTCCCTGCCCTGAGCATGTGGCTCTGCATCTCTAGGGGTTTGCATTGGAAGCTTTGACCCACTCGAGCTCACAGCTGATTACATGTGTTCCTTACTGTAAGGTCAGATCTCAGTCAGAAAGTAACCTCTGACCTCTTGTGACATGAGTTTTCCTGGACTTGTTATCACTACAGACAGACTTAGACCTGCACTGTAAGTCCTCTTTGTGCCCAGACTTCCTGTGGAGGTAAAGTAGCCACATATTGCTCACTTAATAGAATTCAGTGATACCCAGTTTGTATGTGAAATTTTGCCATGTATCTCTGTAAGATTCTATTCCCTCAGGATTATCAGAGAGGAGGAGAATGACCCCGTTGCGTAAGTAAGCCTTTTGACATGTTAGCTGGAGCAGCTGTGTCTCCCCTCACTGTCCTGCTCATGGGTCTCGGGAGTCCTCACTGTCACTTCTGCATCCACATTCCTCTTCTCATGGATCTTTGTCTCTGAAAGACCTGTAGACACACTTGATCACTGTTACAATTATGGCCTGACATCACCCTGGGCAAATAGGCTGTCTCAATTCTGTGGTCACAGTTGCTTCTTTCAGAGGGCAGATTTTAGGGCACTCCTCTTGCCTTAGAAGCTTGTCTGTTTGCATGAGTTTGACATTTCTTTGCATGCCTGAATTTAAAGACAAGGAGCACAATTAACCATTAAGGAATAAAACAGCAGTATCAAGTATGAGGATAGGTGTGGCAGAGTTAAGCTTGCTCCCACTGATTAGAGGGTAGTGATTTATAATACTACAGAGGGAAAGTTGCAGAGAGTTTGGAAGGCCTTGAGGAGGCAGAGTCAACGAGTAGATTGTCCGGATCATGGGAAATGTTTGTAGTAGTTAAATGGAGATGGCAGAAAGGGTCAGGTTAGGAGTGTGTTTAATGTCTCCACTGAGTTATTTAACTAGTAACTAGAGAGTAATATGGGGCTTTAAAGTACAGACAGGATTAAAATAAAGCACACTCATTTTCTTCTTTCAGGCTAGGTTAAATGGTTGCCTCTGTGTGAGCGTCTACTTTATGCTGTGCCACTCTGCAGTTGCTTTCCTTTTTCCTGCCTGTGCTGCAGCCCCCTGCCCATCTCTGCCCCTTGCTGTCACTGGGTTAGTACCAGTGACACCTTTCTGAAGTGGCACTAACCATCAATGTGCCTTATTTTTGCTGACCTTTTTCTTGTGGCTCTTGGAGTCCACATGCAGAGTGGCTCCACTGTCACAGGCTTTGTCTGCATGGCTTTCTGCCTCACCCTCTGCTTCCTCATTCCCACTGCACTCTAAGAGCCCTGGATCTCTGTAGGCCTGGCCAGCTCACGTGCCTAGGCTGATGTTCTCTGCCTTCCTTTCTGTTTTCCTCCTCAGCCCCATGCTTATCAGTCACTTCTCTGGGTTTCACATATGATTGTATTCTTAGACTCCTCTTGATTCCCATAGTACATAAAATCCAGAGCCCTCCTCAGTTAGATCCATCATGTCTTCCTTTTTTGTGCAGCCTCTTCCCACTTGGTGTTTCACCCAAAAGACTGTTCTCAGGTGTGTGATAACATCACAGATTCTGTATTTTGTATTTTCCCCCATTCATGATCAAAGTCATCAGCATGGCTCTAACCTAGGCCTTCTATATACACAGTGTAGTTGCATAGTTTGGTATTTTTGTGAGACTCCTAACAGAGGGAGCAGGATCTATGGCTGATGCTTTTGCCTGCTTTTTTGGACCCTTGTCCTCTTACTGGGTTGCTTTGTCCAGCCTTAATATAGGGGGAGTACCTTATCTTATTGCAACTTGATATGCCATGTTTGGTTGATATCCCTGGAGGACTAGCCTGTTCTGAAAGGAACCAGAGGAGGAGTAGATGGGGAGGGAGGGAGTGGGGGTGGAAGGACTGGGAGGGAAAGAAGGGAGGGGAGACTGCAGTTAGGATATAATGAGACCTGTAGCAGCTCATATCATGGGTTGGTTGATGGTTTATTAGCAATGCAGCCTTCCTCACTGCTGTGCCATCTTGATGGGTAAGGGACTCTTCTCTTGGCTTGGGTTAACATTCCATACCCAGAACTAATGACCAACATACTCAACAGTCCTCAGTGGCCTTTGCTAAACACTGAGGGTCTATAGACTCTTTTTACTCATTGATTTATCTTTGGTAACTGAAAACCTGAGATCTTTGATGAACCAGACAAATTCTCCTACCACCTTTGCTGTTAACTAGTTATTTTTTATTGAGAAGCTCATTAGCTTCCTTTAGAAAACCAACACCCTTTGTACCCAGGATCTCAGTAGAGAAGTTTCATGACTAGGCAACATTCCCTGCCCTCCTTACCACTGAACGGCAGCTGGCACCTTCTTCTCCATGCTAGTGATCACCTGGCTCGTTCTAGGTCAAACATCCTGGAGCATCCTTAGTCTGAAAAGGAAAATCAAGATAATCTTTGATCTCAAGCCTTAAACTGATACTCAACAAGTTTGCATTTCAGATGTGAAGCATCAGGGATGCTGAGCTGGGAAACTTTATGCAGAGATACCCAGATGAAAAGCACTTGAAGCTACCAGCATTTCTGACAAGGAATGTTTAAATTGCCCTTTTTCATAGTTTTGTTTTTTTTTTTTTTTTTTTTTTTTTTTTTGGTCAGCATGTTTTGAGAGTTTGAGATCAGTTTGTGAAGATATTGGTAATTCATGCCAACAAGATATCCACATTTATCATGCGATAGTGAAGGCAGCAGTATTTCCTAAAGGGAAAGGAAAAACAACATTAAAAGATGTCACCTACACAGTGCAACAGTTCTACTCTTTACCTGAAGCCCAGGAATGCAAACAACCTGGCCCACTGCTTGCCTTTTGGTCAGGTTCAAGATTCCTTTTTAGAGGACTCCTTTATGATTTACCTTGGGGGCTTTGGGAGAGGGTATATGATAGGGATCTGGACTTGGGATGGGGGAAATGCAGATAAAAGTGGTATGTGTGTGTGTGCGGTGTTTGAGAATGTATATACACTCAGTTAAAACAAAACTTTTTTTTTCTTCCCCCGAGACAGGGTTTCTCTGTACTCCTAGCTGTCCTAGAACTCACTCTGTAGACCAGGCTGGCCTCGAACTCAGAAATCTGCCTGCCTCTGCCTCCCAAGTGCTGAGATTAAAGGTGTGCACCACCATTGCCTGTCAAAACAAAACTTTTAAAAGAAATAGATGGGAAGTAATAGTCAGCTTGGGGACTGAGTGACAGTGAAGGCTGTCAGAGTGGACAAGGGAAGTGAGTGACAGTGAAGGCTGTCAGAGTAGACAAGGGGACTGACAGTGAAGGCTATCAGAGTGGACATGGGAACTGAGTGACAGTGAAGCCTGTCAGAGTGGACAAGGGAACTGAGTGTCAGTGAAGGCTGTCAGAGTGGACAAGGGAAGTGAGTGACAGTGAAGGCTGTCAGAGTGAACAAGGTAACTGAGTGACAGTGAAGCCTGTCAAGAGTGGACAAGGGAACTGAGTGACAGTGAAGGCTGTCAGAGTGGACAAGGCGTCTCTGCCTCTCCTGTCCTTTGCTGTCTTGTCTTTTTGTTCCTAGTCAGGTTAGCTCAGGGGCAGTGTTTACCCACTGCAGTCTGGTGTAAAGAGTCGATCATTTAGTATTTATTATCATTTATAGTTAGTTCTCTCTTTTCCACTGAAGACTTTTCTGTGCCAAATTATCAAACAGAAGACAGTGCCCCAGTTGCATGGGAATTGTGTTATCTTAATGCTTTATTCTGAGCATTCCTGCCTCTTGTGAAAAGTGTACTCTGTTAGGTATTGTGAATGGAAATGTAGTAAATGAAGAAAATTATAAATAATTTAAACAGAAGGCCTAATTATTTTGCTTATTTCTTTCATCAGTAGCCAAGATGAAATATATAACTTTGCTATGATCACTTTTTATAAATGAGATGAAAACTAAAATTGTCAAACTGTATATAATTTTAATACTATTTTAATTTAAAAGTGAAAAAAATATACTTATTTTGTATATGTGTATGCAAGCATGTGTACATTGATATGCTGTGTGAAGGTCATATGAAGATCAGAGGACAACTTAGGGGAGTTGGTTCCAAGTCTCTTTGAGCAACCTGACAGCAGCCGGTGCCAGCTGGCCATGGTGGAGCATTGAGCTAAGGTGTTGATCCAGATTGTCCAGCATACACTTGGACTAAAGTGTTAGGTGGCCACCAGAATGGTGACTATTCTCAAGCCTTAGAACTTATAATCAGAGTGGAACTGGTCACACAGGATGTGAGGGCATGTACCTATGGATTAGTGTTTTGATGGGCAGAAAGGCTTACTGCACTTCCTGGCAGCCATTCTCCCTGGGGTGAAAGCATTGTCTTCATCTCTGGGTTCAGTTCTCAGTACTTTGTGCAGCTGTGCTGCAGTTTCTGAGCTTGTGTCACTACTGGGTTCAAAGGTAGATGATAAGTCTCAGGGAGAATGGTTCTTATAATTTCTTACTTTTCTAAAGGTGATAAGCATTTTCTGTTACAATTAACTTTGTTTGTTTTTCTTGTGGGATGGAGGGTCTTCCATAGGCAGAATTGGCTCAGGGGAGATGAAACATCTTAAAACATTTTACAGGTTGTTTGGATGTATTGCTACAGTTGTAAAGCAGTATCGCAGACAGTGTGAGAAAAACTGCAGGAATGGAAGTGAATGGGAAAGGTGAAGAAAGGTACTGAGTTCAAAGAAATTGAACATAACCTTTAAATAGTTAGACATTTCTACACTTTTTGATGACTTTTTATACTGAATCAATTGCAGTAGAAGACTAGAAGGTCTTTAATTGTTCCTGACACCTCCCTGTGCATCAGCTGTCTTCTTGGCTCATCAAGCTCCTGCGAAACCGTTTTCCTTCAGGTGTGCATGCTTAAGCCAATACACTCCTCTGCATAGTAACTGCTTATTCTGGCCCAGTTCTTGCCATTTCCTTTACTTTGTAAGAGAAGTGAGAATCAATCCTTTAGTTAGCTTTTATGGAACAGTAGGGAAAGGATAAGCTGCTAATAACTAAAGATGCTCACAGTGCTCACAGTTACTGAGTAAAAAGTGGAGGTGTTTCAGCCAATGTGTCAAGGAATAATAAAGTGCAACAATGTTCTTAACTTGGCTGTCTGGGATCAGAAAAGGGAAGTCCCGAGGAACGCTCTCTAGCTGGCATCATACTGCCACTTTGCCAGTAGTTGTCTTCAAGCATCTTATGGAGTAGAGGATAGTTTAAGAATTCCCTGGAAAAAACTAAAATAAGGCATTATTGCTACCTGAGATGTATATTTTAAACAAGTCCTAAATGAAACAGCCCAGGCAGACAAATTTAGGAAAGACAAACATGGGTAGTAAGGCAGTTGCTCAGTGTGCACCCTAAACACTAGCCAAACTGTACGTAGCTTGTAAAGTCAAACCCTGTTTAAGTCAGTCTCAGACCCTTGATTGCCAGCATGATGACATGAGTGGAGAATTCCATATGTGATCCCATGAGGTGTCCTGTGCAGAACACAGGTACTCTAAGTACATACATTACCTTCAGAACATATATGTGTAAAAGAAAAGTTTCCAGTTCAGGCTGGGTTCCATCCCCAAGGACTCTCATGTATGCTCAAATATTTTAAAGTATGGAAAAATGATAAGTCTGAATGATTTCTGGTCCCAAACATTTTGTAAAGGGAGGTCTGCAAGTGTGTGCTGGGGTCTTAGAACTACGTAGAACTTGGGCGGGCTGTAGGCTATGCATTGCTTTGCAGCTTGTCTGCTGCATTTAACTTAGGTTACTGTGCTCCCTGCCCCATGTGGACATGGCTAGCTTATGTAAATCTGTCCACTGGTAGTGTTTCTCCTGGCTTTGTTCTATGCTTAAAGGGTATTTTAACACTAGCATAAGAACGTCTCCAATGCCTTCCTTCAAATGCTTTGTGGTTTTATTTTTCACATTTCAACCTCATATGTGTTTAAAGGCCAGAAAAGACTTGAATCCCCAGGAACCATAGTTGCAGGTAGTTGTGAGCCACCACGGGGGTGCTGAGAACAAAGTGGGGTCCTCTGTAAGCAGCATGAGCTTTTAACCACTGAGCCATCTCTCCAGCCCCTGAATTACATTCTTAATGAGTTGTTTTACTTTAGGTCTACTAATTAAATGAATTTTATATGTACAGTTCTCAATGAACACTTGGTTACGGTGTTTGATTTTGATATTTGACTTATGTAAATGTATTAGCATTCAGAAACAGATTTAGTGTTAGACTGTACATTCAGATCTTTTGTGAAAATTGTACGTGATCTTTCCTTTGATATACTAGTTTTTATTTGTTATGTTGTTTTGTATGGTTTTTTAAATTACTATATACTAGTACCTTTGTCTTTGGTTGTTATTATGGGCTAGAAGAGAATTTGATCACTGAAAGTACAGAAAAATCAGCTTCTGACCATGTCTCCAGTTGTTTTTCTGAGGAAGCTTTTTGACCACCTTTTCTTTATATTTTTGGAAATTGAAATTTTTAATTGATCAGAGGATTGAGTTTTGATCACTTATGTTGCCTTAGAAGGCTATAGCATCTGTATTTTGTACAGACCTGAATAAAGTAGCAGCTTAGTGCTATTGCAGCTTCCTTTTTGCATCTGTGTGTATGCTCGAGGGAGGTCTGGTTTGCATGGCTCTATTTCAAGTCTTCACTGTGCCCATGAGTATGGTTTAGTTATTTGGGTTTTTTATTGTCTGTTAATATCATGCCAGACAATGTGTGGATATTCTACATTTAATGTTTAAAGTATTTTTATTGTGGATCTCCTACATTGTATTTGATCATATCCCACTGTCTCTGTCCCCTATCCCCTGTCCCTCATCCCCACCCCACCCCAGGTCTCTGGCTTGTGCTCTTGCATGCTCATTTTCAGCCTCTGTGTTGCTTGTTTGTCCTCTTGTTTTTGGGTTTCACTATTTATGATGTCTTGTATGATAATTTTGAAACTTCTTGTTCTAAGTTATTTATAAATTTAAAGAATCGCTAAGGTGGCCTTTCAAAGCTTTTGACTGACCATGTGGCAGAATTAGCGTGCTGCATTCGTCTTCCTCTCTGCTGCTCTCATTTGTTAATTGTCAGAGGTTCTGCACTGTTCTCTTCTCTAGTCACAATCTCCACGTTTCTTTCCATCTTAGTCCTTCAGTTAATTGTATGAAAGAAAAAGGAAATCTGTAAAAGTGTAAAAGTCTTCTACAGTCACCATCCTCCTCAGCTGAAAATGCAAGGCTCAGCAGGACCCTTGGCTGGACTTTCTCCAGAAAAAGGACAGAAATTCCACTTTTGAATCAAGAAGGTCCTTAAATGCTGGATTTTTATTTCCATTTTCAAAATCACGATAAAATGTTTCTGTCCTGTTTCATCTCCTTGAAATTGTGTTGCTTTCTTTTCTTACATGGGTAACCTTCCCAGGGAGAGTCTGAGCCAGTCTGATTTGTCTTATAATATGATTGATTTTTTGTTGTTTTTTTAAGGCAAAGTCTCACTTGGTACCCTAGGCTAGCCTTATATTTACTTTGGAGGCTTTGTAGTCTACCCTGTCCTTTAGCTCAAACTCCTGATACACCCTGAGGTTATAGCACGCATCCCCTATCCTGGCTTTATGGTCTAATTTTATTTGGATTGGCAAAGGCCTCTGAAGATCGCTAGTTTACAGAAAAAGAAAATGTTGAGGTTTTCTGGGTTTTTGTTGTTTTATTTTAAATGAGTAGAGTATATAGATTTGTTTAAAATAAAATCAGTGATAAAACTTAAACTAAATGAAGTAGAGATGGACATAAGCAAATTGTGAGCTGGAGTGAGCATAGCTGGTGAACTCAGGGTATCTAGGAACACAGGGCAGCTGCGAACACAAGATTGTCTATATTTTATGTGGTTCAGTGAGGTTCGAAACTTTCCACCTGTTTTTTATTTTAAAAAATACCATAAATATGTAATCAATCAATACTAGTGTGTACATTTTGCCTTTCTGATGATGGCATGTGTCCATGTTCTATTTATTTAGTAATTATTTGCATAATTACATATATTCATCAGTTCCATTTTCCATTCATATCATTCCATATGCTTATCCTGAGGCTTTTTTGAATACAAGCATTTTTAAAGATTTAAAGGGTTCTAAAGTCCTAGATGGAAGATTACGAATATCTGCCTTAGAGTCTTCAGAGTCAAGGGAGTAATGCTAAAGCTAGATTGCTGTTCAACTCAGAGTTTGTTAAGTACTTTATACTTGTTAGTGGGACTATTTTAAACCAGCATTGCTCCAAACATAGAGGTTTAAAATAACACCATATGTTCCTTAGTGAGCATGATCTGAAAGAATCAATATATTGTTAGATTGCCCCATCTTGTGTGAAAGTGATTTGATCTTTCTTTTAGTTCCCTTACTTTATAATTGTTTTTATAGCTTTTTTTTTTTTTTTTTTTTTTTTTTTTTTTTGAGACAGGGACTGGAGAGATGGCTCAGCCAGCTGTTAAAGACTAGGCTCAAAACCAAAAATATAAGAGTGTTTATAGATTGAAAAAGTGCTTATGTCTTTAAAAAGTGTTTAAAATGTGGACTTACATACAGAACTTTGCAAATGGCTAAGAGCACAATGTTAAAGCAGTGCAACATAAAAGAACTCGTGCTATAAGTACTTTATTGTGCTGGAATGCCTTTGATATAATTGAGAAACTTTGTGTTGTGATAATCTTTGAAGAGTTGGAAATAAAATCTTTGCCTGATTCATCATTTTCCATGAAAAAAAAATAGCATCGTAGAGGGCTTGGACACTTTTGCCTGTCTCCTTCTGTACCTCCCTGCTTCCCTTCCTCCTTTCCTTTGTTTCTTCCATAAATACAAATCATAATAAAAGAAGAATAGGTGGGCCTTCCTTTTCTTGATTTTACTCCGTTTTAGTTGTCATTACTGAGAAATTCCTAACTCTGTGTTTCCTCTGTGTTCAGGTATATGTCCCGAGTCCACGGTATGCATCCCAAAGAGACCACCCGGCAGCTGAGCTTAGCTGTGAAAGATGGTCTTATTGTCGAAACTCTAACAGTGGGCTGCAAAGGCTCAAAAGCTGGTATTGAACAGGAAGGATATTGGTTACCAGGAGATGAGATTGTAAGTATATTTTATTTGATAAATTTAGAGGTTGGCATTTGGGATTTTTAAAGTATTAATATAACCTATAGAAATTCACTGTTAGTAATATTTTTATTAACATTAAGGCTCTATATTGATATCTTCCTTGTGATTCCTAGGAGAAAACTAACTTTTACAAAAATCTTGCTTTTCTGTATGTTACCTTGCATCTAAAAATATAAAATTAATCTTGGGCAGTAGTGGCACACACCTTTGATCCCAGCACTTGAGAGGCAGAAACAGGTGGATCTTTGTGAGTTTGAGTTTAGCCTGGTCTACAGAGCAAGTTCTAGGACAGCCAGGGCTTCACAGAGAAACTCTGTCTTGAAAAAAACAAAATTAAATTGAATTAAAGTAAATGTTCTTATAAATCATGGCCTTTTCTGTGCTTTCCTCAGCTAATGTTTGTTGAAAACTATGTCAGCATAGGGCAGTGTTTACACTGCCTAGATGGATGGGAAGGGGCACGCTGCCTGATTAGGAAAGCTGTCTCCCTTGGATGGCACCAAATCCGGAGTCAGGCTTCACGCAGAGTTCCATCCACAACACAAAGGTCCCAGATGCTAGAGTGACTAGCCACGGTCCACAATGACCAGTGACTTCGGGCAGCATTGAGAGATCAGCATCAATCAAACAGGATGACTGGAAAGCTCCTTCTCTCTGTACTGGACCTTCAGCTAGCTCCAGCTGGGGCTGCTCTTAGGGCTGCTTTCCTGTGTTCTTACCTCAGGACATGATTTCATGCCGAAGGACACATACACGAAGATTGATTTCATATGTAGTATTTCTATCTCCTCATCATATTCTTTGATATTTTAACCAACTAATTAGAAAAGCTTTCACTATTATAATAAACATCTTTTCAGATAGTAGGTTTCAGATGTATGTTTTGAGCATTTAGCAATATAATTCTCTAAAAATTTAAAAATTTAAATATTTTGTAACATCTTAAAAAATGGTTCATTGTGGCAAAAATTCCTGAGAGATTTTACTTCATTTCATTTTCTGGTAACATGACAGACAAGCCCATAGATTCAGTGAGACTGACTATAGAACTACCACCAAGTGTTTCTGATAATTCTAAATGTAGGAAGTTGTTAAGGCATAAAAGCTTTGTCAATTTTATTTATATGTCAGAACCTTAGAAAAGAAAATCCATGTTTCTGCAAACAGAAAATGTGGAAGAAAAATCATTACTTGTGTCAATATAATTTAGTTTTTGAACTGGAAATATTCCTGGGAAGAAATGGGATTGTTGTCATGAGAGCAGTTTCTTGTCAAGTCCCTGCTGCAGCTGGAAGCCTTGTTGTGGTAGGTTACACAGCTAGCCAAGGTAGAGCAAAGGCCGAAACTGAGTCTAGTGTGATTCACGACAGCCAGACAGGGTGCTCTATGTTCTGACCAAGCACATGAACACTCAGAGATTCAGAAGTATGTGGAGAATGCCTGAGGTGGGAATGTAACTGGTAACTGAGCTTACTCTGAGTCTATCAAACTTCTGCTTATAAAATATGTAGCTGTAAAGACTCATAGGTAAAGTAGTTATGGGATGGGGTAATGTCTATCTTAAGCATTTCTTGCTTACATGTCTGGAATTGTTTAAAACTTCATTGAATTTTCAATGTAATGTGGGCATAGTAATAGTTACTTCATTTAATTAAGGATTGTCTTAGTTACTGTTGTATAACTATGAAGAGATACCATGACCAAGATAATTCTTATAAAAAGAAAGCATTTAATTGAGGGCTTGTTTAAAGTTTCAGGAGGAGTATGTGGCATGCAAGCATACAGGCAAGGGGCTGCGTGCTTATATCCTGACGCACAAGCACACAGAGACATACACTGGGCCTAATGTGGGACTTTGAAATGTCCAAGCCCACCCCCAGTAACACACCTCCAACACACCTCCTTCCTAAAAAGTTTAACTGGGAATCAAGCATGCAAATATATGTGCATGTAGTGACCTTTCTCATTCAAATCACCATAAGGATTAAATGAAAGTCTGTCCATGAAGACTATACAAATATACCCAAAGCAAGTATTTGATCAGTAAATAAGGATACAATGTAGCAATGATCTCTTGTGCAGAAAGGCAATAGAGTTAATAATAATTTAGTATGTATATCTAAACAGCTAAAAGAATGGACTTCAGTTATGTTAATTATCCTGGTTTGATCATATATATATATATATAAATATATATATATATACATATATATATCTCAAAGCATCACAGTGTACCATATAAATTCATAATTATTACTTACAAATTAAACTTTAAAATTCTTAAAATGTCTGTTGAAGTAAAGTAGAAGCATCAATTTTTTAAAAATATAATTTATTTTTATTTCATGTGCATTGGTGTTTTGCCTGCATGTATGTATATGTGAGTGAGGGTGTCAGATCCCTTGGAACTGGAATTACACATAGATGTGAGCTGTCATGTAGGTGCTGGGAATTTAACTTGGGTCCTTTGGAAGAACAGCCAGTGTTGTTAACCACTGAGCCATCTCTCCAGCCCAGAAGCATCAACTTTTTATTGACCATATAAGCAGAGTCAGTTTTAGACTTTTTACTTTGTAATCAATATTCTCCATTATAAATCCTGTGAAGAACTTGTCCTTGAAAAGGCTAGTTCTTATCGAAGGTATAAAGAGAAGCTGACTGACTACATGAGTGTCTCACTACCTGGTGATACACCACTTGCCTTGCAGTGAGTGTCCCCATGTCCTTAGGACACCCACAAGGTCATGTGACTAGCATGTCACCTGTAACACAATATGAGAGTCCACTCTGCTCAGGCTTTGTGTATTTGTATTAACACTTGTCATCTGCACACAGAGGCAGGTCTGAGCTATGAACTGACTAGTAAGTACTCTTCACCACAGACACTGTACACTCTGGAATAAAAGGAGTGTACCTCAAGAATGGCTGATGGAAGGAAAGGGCACATTTTATCATTTGCACAAAGTTCAGTGGGCCAGAGGTCTGCATATCGGCATTTGGGACTTTATAGTTTCACTACTTTGTGTGTGATTTCAATCACTTTGGTGACCTAAAACTTGTTTTTAAATTGTGATATGTTGATCACTTCATCCAGAGTTATGATAGACTTTCGTAAGACAGCTGTCTTATTTTTAAGAACAGTGAGAATGTTCTTCTATACCTCTGAGAAGAACATCTGTAAAGCAGAAATGCCTAAACAAGATTACTTCTTGAGTCTCACAGGCTATGTCTCCTGAGTTACTTACGTAGCAGAGGTTGGACAATGCTTGTCTTCACTCCTGTCAAGTGTGGAGAAAGAGAAGGGTACAGTTTCCCTTTCTCCCCCACACTGTGATGAACAGAGCTTACATCATTTGGTGGTATTATATTGTTAATGAGCTCCTACTGCCTCTTCTTCTCTAATGCCGATTTTTAGAACTTGAAACAACTTTAAAAAATGAATGTTGGACCATTATTGTTATTAAGTACAGCAATCATATACTGAAAGTTCACTCCTGTGTGAAACTCTGTCTGTTTTTGAGGATGCTGGCATATTATAACCCTGTATCATTACAATTCCTCCTTCCAGCAGAAATATTCTCAGACGTGTTTCACTAGTGACCTCACATACATATTGCAGCTTCCTGTGTAAAAATGCCAGTTCTGTTGAAGAAACTATGGTAAAGTAGTGCCGTGTTTAAACATCTTCGTGGTCACTTCACGTGTCTATGTGAGATGGTGAATTGAAACAGCAATTACTCACAGCAAGACTACTCCTGTTTCTAAGTGCTCTGCTTACAGAGTAGTCAGTAAATAAGTAAAAACATACACACCAGTCTGTTTTGTAAATGGCATGCACACAGTACTGAGAAACACTTGGGAATTTTTTGTGATCATCTGAAAACTCCTAGATTCATATTAATGGATAGGGTCGAGATAGTTCCTAAAAACATGGTTTCCTTGGATTTTGAAGGTCTGTTGGTAGAGGGCATAGACACACTTTTTTGCCATCTGAACATTTAATACTTTGTTATGTCTTTTTTGAGTTTTTAAAGCTAGCAGTGCTTTTCTGGCGCTCTGTGCAAGATTGGTCCAGTATTGCAAAATAATTAATGAATGCATAATACATATACACATTCACATATACTTGAATGGATACATACCATACAAGCATGCATACATGATCATGTTCATGGATGCTTTATCATCTGATTACCGTAAAACACAGGGTTAGGGGGCCTTATGTAATCCATATTTCTAGCATCTCACCCCCCCTTTAATCTTGCATTTTGAGAACTATGTTTCTTAGGCAGAGTTTTGCAATTACCTAAGGGAGTGAAGTTTAAGATTTTCTAGTTATATTTTTAATCAATATAAGTTAATGCCTCACATATTAACTTCTTTGTTTATAAAGTGTTCACCATGGGTGGAAAGGTGTTTCCAAGATATTTATTGTAAATAGGAAGCAGGTACCATTGAGTTTTGGATCATTTGCAGATAAAATATATACAATATGTATCTTGAAACCAGGTGATCTTATGAACTGTTGGTGATTTCTAACTTCATTGGCAGTCCCTAGGACAAGGCTATACTTTTATTTGTTAAGTGATTTTGATCTGACAGTAAAGAGTTTTGTTGCCAGTGTTGACTATGACTTAAAAGTCCTACACAAAAGTGATGTTACTTCAAAACTGTTTTCTCCTTTCATAGACCTGCTGATTTTGGACTCAGGATCTCATTTCTCTCCTAGTTCTTTTCAATGTAAACATAGGGAATCTACTGAGATCCTCACATTGTAGTTGTATGGAGAATCCTTCTTCCTCTCTTGTCTTGCTCTTGTGAGGCAGAATAATTGCAGATCTGACTAGACTTTTGCCTCATCCTGCTTCCATCTGAGGACGTTCAAGTGAATTGTTCCTGATAGCAGGACTTCTGGCTGCTCTCAGGCCTCAGAGCACTGTTCTAAATAAAAAGCAAGCATTCTACATTTTTCTCTCTGTATTTTATGCTTCTTCATTATTTTAGGTTTTGTATTTTGTGGTTTCCTAAAGAGATGAGGATATTTTATTATAATATTATTTTAGTAATGAATGGGCTGAAATCCCAGCATTATTGACACTTTTGGGGAATGTTATCATCAGGCATTTCCAACTCAAATGGCTAGCTTACAAGAAGTAAGCTGATTTATATTTATCTTGAAATTTAGCTGAGTTCATACCTCTTAAATAAGGCATTGATTAGAATTGATGGTGTGCCCCTCACAGACCTCATTGCCTAAAGCCACAACAAGAGAGGTTTCTCTGGCCTCTGTAGCTTCTCTCTTGAGGAAACATGTTGAAAGGCTGCTGAATTTAAGCTGAATTCAGTACATTGTATACATGTAGAATGCAAATTTAAGAATAGTTTTTTTTTAAACAATTTATATTTTTGCTCTTTTTCTGTTATAGTTATATTTGTCATTATTTGTTTTAAATACCTTAAACAAGAATTTCAATGCACCTTTGATGCTATTGGGGTTTTAAAATGTAAAATATTTTATTCTTCTTACATATGGAATTAAATACATATTCTTTGAATATTCATTCCTAACCTCAAACTCAGATACAAAGAAAAGTAATCAATGTTTTATTTACTGAGTAGCAAGTGAACGCTAATGATTACTAGTTGATTAGAAACCAGTTACACTAGAGTTCTCTGGGATGTTATACCATGGTGTACTGAGACATGACTCTCTATTTGCTCAACAGAATTTTGGGTGGTTCTATGCTTCTCACCATGTGATGTCAGACTATGTGCATGAGTTCCTGCTCTTTAGTCTTCTCTCCTCTGAATTCTGTTTGACTGGGCAACATTATAATTTATTTTCAAGATTTAAAATCACTAACAATATATAAGCATCAAGTCCTTACATAGAAGTGATTAACTGAATTTGTTAACAGAATTAAACTAAGCCTAGAATGGTAGAGTACTCACTTTACAGTATATCTACACTAAAGCTCACCATCTATATACATGCTCAGCAGTATGAAAACATAGGGAATTCAAATGTAAAAACTGCCTTTGGATTATTGAAGAGCCTTGACCAGGATTTGATAATACCCTTTCCAACAGTTTTTTAAATGCTTCCCTTGGTTCATGGCCAAACTTATTTCTGAGCTTCCTTTTTATCCCTGAATTAGAGCTAATTATATTTCCTATTCTACCTTGCTCAGAGAAATGCTGTGAAAATCAGGTATGATAATAAGTTCTAAAGTGCTTGGAAAGAAATGCAGTCATGTGATTAGAAGCCCGTTCCTCATTTATTCCTGTTGTGTGCAATACATAGATAACACTGGCTACCATCTCTTGATGATAACATTCCCCCTAATAACACTGTTAGTGCCACACACTCCTCTGCACACTATGTACTATGCACTCAGTTTTTTCTTACCATGACATGATAAACTAAGAGCTATCATTATATTCATTTTATGGACAGAAAGTGATATACAGAGGAACTAAGCATTCTGACCAAGATTATACAGCCATGAATGTCAGGGCCAGGATTTGAACCAGTTGGGCTCCAGAGTGATAACCAAACAGTAGATTATAGGCTGCTGCCAGATAGAGGAGCCTGTTTTTCTAGGATCTGAGCACAGCCTGTATAAATTACACTCCTAAGCATGTGCATGATAGTGTGCTTCGTACAGACATGCTGTAAGATGACTTCTCTACCATTCTAGATTTAGTTTAATTTTGTTAAGTTTCAGTTAATCATTTACATGTGAGGATTTGATGGTTACATATTTTTAGTGATTTTCAGTGATTTTTAAATATTGAAAATAAACAGTGAGCTATTAAGTTTACTACCTTCACATTTAATAGTCTGATCTTTTTAAACAGTCTAGTGTAATCCAGTTTCAGACCAATCAGACATGCACTTGTGATATTGTACTGCTATGGCTGGTGTGGACTTGCTAATAAGACATTTTCCTAATGTGACTGTAGGTTTCATGATATATGAGTTCCCAGAGAGATTCTCTGTATCTGTCCATAAACCTCCTCTACAATTAGTGACAGCTCTTAAGTTTGCATGCTACTATCTTTTCATTAATGATCAACTAATTAACAGAATTTTCTGTTAACATTGTCTGCCAAATAGTATGAATTGTACTTCAAATAATAAACCATTGTGTGAAATCCCTTTAGCCCTGTATTACCCAATATGAGCAAAATTGTGGTAGAGACCAAGATTATCTTGTTTTTATTTTGAAAGGCCTACAGTACGCAGCCTTTCTCCAGGACAGCAGCCCCAGACAAGGTGAACTAATTTCGCACTATGTTATTTTACTTTAATTCTGCCGGTTGGTTTAGTTTTTTGTCTTTTGTTTCTGTTTTTCTGTTTTTTTTTCTTTGTTTTGTATTTTTGTTTTTTTAATAGAGTTTTACCTTGTTTAGATCAGCTCAGTTATTTCTTTCTAGATGTATGTGTGAAGATGGTACTATCTTACACTGCTTCCAGTTTTGAACTCTGTGTTAGGTGTTAGTAGGCTTGCTCTTTAATGGCATTCTTGTTCTGAAGTGGCATTTTACACATGCTGCTAAAAAGGCTGTTTCCAGAGCATCTGATGACATCTGGTGGCGTCTAGTACAAATGCAGTCTCAGTTTATTGACATATGGTACTGATGGGTAGCAGCCTCATGATTTAAATGATTTCTGTTTGTCTTTAAACAAACTGGAGGCAGCTTGGCCTATGGTCCACATGGCTCATTTTTACCTCAGAAAATATTAATGGATTTGGAGTCCAATTACTTTTGTGCTTGATGTTTGTATGTTTTGTGTATTATGAATACCTTTTGCCATGATTAAAATAACAAGAAGCCTTGTCATCATATGGGTGGGTATATGATGAAGTTAGTAATATCCATCTTAAAAGCATACCCAAGCCAGGCATGGAAATACATGCCTGTAATCCTAGCACTAGAGACTCAACTCTATGGTTCCAGGCCAGCCTAACTATAGCAGTGAGTTATAGTCCTGTTAGTGAGACCCTGTCTTTAAAAACAAAAAAACAAGAAAAATAAAAAATAGAATTAAATTTAAAAGTTCTGCACTTTGCTTCATTGTTAACATATGATTGTATCCCTGCAATTATCTTTAAAAGTATAGAGTTAAAAGTTAGGCAACCCAACATTGTCAGATCCATTTCAGTATCTGTTTAAGAAGTAGGTAAAAAGTGTGGGGTGAGAAGAGGGAGGTAGTGAAATGGAAAAGCTAGAACTGTGTTCTTCTTCCCTTTTAACATCCCAGCATCTACCGCTTGACCCAACGTAGGAAGATGAATTAAAGTAAAAACATTAAATCATGAAGGTTGACAGTTTTTATTATTTAGTCAATATAACCATTAATCTCTTAAAGATATTTTCAAACAACTATAAGAATTAAATACTTTGTTTTAAGGTTTAAATAAATTATTTAATTAAAAAATAGAATAGACTTTTAAAACCTATTTTTATTATACTTATATATATTTAATATATTACAATTTTTAAAATATGAAAATGAGATAGGTACTATACAATGTATGTATGAGATGTCTATCTGAAATAGATATATCAGTGACTAATTTTGATTGAGCTAAGTACTACATACATGTCTTTGTGGTATCCCTGAGTCAGACATGGCAGTGTAAATTTTTTTTCTGAGTCTTTGTAAGATTAGAGTTTGCAAGGGATATACAGCTTCAGTGAGGAACCGAAAAATGATCCTCTTTTTCTTTATTGTTCTGGTCAGTGAAGACCATCCATTTCTTAATGAAATATAAAGGCAGAAAGTTTACATTCCTAGAAAATAGACTACTACTCTGCTCTGGTCATGACTCTGGGTGTGGGTTGGAAGACATACATTTTGAACATAACTGACTCTGTGCTCTTAGTGAGTGGCTGGTGGCATTCACATGTGGCTGAAGTAGTCAATGTGTATTGATTGCTACTTTGAACTCCATTTGCTGGAATAATATAATTATCTGAGAAAATGATGAAGCCACTCATCCTTGGAAAGAGTACAGATATACATACAAATAATTGGTAGCTGAACTCAACTGTGGAATGTCAGGATTCCCACTGGAAGTAGCTTTGGTGGTGGTAGCCTCTGTTTTTCCCTTTGTTCATTTGGGTTTCATTTTACACAGACAAAAGAAGTCAGAGTAACCTTTACTCTGAAGTGTGATTTTTAGGAAAAGGGAAGAACAACATTTATAAAGAATGAATTCTCCTCTAGGAGCAAATCGAACAGTCTTTGTGTTCCATACTAGCCTGTCCTGGCTGTCCAGAGACCTCACAACTCAGAAGTGCTGGGGACTGCTAGTGCGGCTTCCCTGCTTGCTAGGACCAGATGCACCAAGAATCAGCCTTCTTCCTCTTGGCTTATATGGTAATCAGTCTCTTTTAGATGGTGTGACTAAACCTTTAGTTTCACATTTTCAGTTTATTTTTCTAAATCTAACAGATCCAGAATATTTGGTGACCTGTCAGGACATGTGCATTTTGATAGTTGTTATTTTCAGTTAAGTATTGAATACAGTGGCTGAGATAAAAAGCATAGTGAGCACCAGCACTGGTGACATAGTGACTGCACCTATCCCCATAGCACGTCAACACTTATTTTGTAATCTGTAAAAAGCAGGACAAAACACAGGTTTGTTTGTTGGAAATATAAAGCCCCTGGTTGATGTGAGGCACTCAGCTTATAATAGATATTATTCCTTAGATTTTAGTTTTAAATGAAAGATAATATTAGACCTGGGATTGACTCTGGACATAATTTACTTCGGAGTTGTTTGCTATCAGATCACCGTAAGGTATTTTTGAGTATTGATACTACATAGGAGAGAATCAAAATTTAAAGTAAATTTCTAGGTATTTTCTCTCTTGTTTTAACACATAAAATGTCTTAAAAATGTTTATAATGCCTAACTTGTGATGGACTTTAGTTTCAATTTTGTTCTTAGTTATTGAAGATATTGACAAAATGTCATACAAAATTATTTTGTATTTTTTGTAGGACTGGGAAACAGAAACTCATGACTGGTATTGTTTTGAATGCCATTTGCCTGGAGAGGTGTTGATATGTGACCTGTGTTTTCGTGTGTATCATTCCAAGTGTTTGTCTGATGAGTTCAGGCTTAGAGACAGCAGTAGTCACTGGCAGTGCCCAGTTTGCAGGGTGAGTACCTATGAGCTTTCATGTGCTGGTCAGAGGGTTGAAATTAATGAATATTAGTGTCTCCAAGGTGACCCAGTTGGTCTTGCCAGGTGAATGATGAACCCTGGAGGGTGGGGGTTCCTTGCTGAAATGACTGACAAATGAACACAATATTCATAAATGGGCATCACAGGTACGCCCCATGTTTCAGGGTGCATATTTCGAGAATTTTAATCATATAGAAATATCTTCTCTTCACATATTTTACACCTATTTCTAGATCATGTGATTGCTTTAAAGGCTAGCCTTTCAGAACATGAACTGTTTGCCACATCAAAGTCTGTTCAATAATGACTTTGTAATGCCTGGCAGAGTTGATGCCACTGAGCACATCTCAGCAAGAGGCACAGTGTTGGAGTGCTCTTTATCAACTTCCCATCTTAGAGGTGGAAGGCGCTTTTTCTTTCTGTCCTCAGGATGGTTTGTTGGTTTTTTTTTGTTTTGTTTTGGTTTTTTGTGCTTATATTTTCTGTGGCGGGTGAAGGGATGGGACAGTTGCACGCTAAGAATTTTAATTAAAGTAAAATGTATTGTGCGGTTGGCAAAATACATATTTAGCACAATAATTTCCTCACTGAAGAATATGCATGCTGTGAGACTGTAGTGTGTCTGTACATAAGCAACGTGTGCTAAGTTCTACACTCCCAGGGCACTCACTGATGGCGATAGTACAGACTTGTTCGATTGCTTTATAATTTGTTTTATAATTTGTGTTGCTCAGCTGTATAGCTGGAACCACAGCATTGGTTGCCTGTAAGGTCAGATTCTTAGTATGCCTTAAATAATACTTCAGTCATTGGAATGTTTATTTACTTGCTTAAAAATTTTATTTTTACTATTTTCTTTTATTTTTTAATGTCAGTCAAAGATTTCATCTGGACATGATCAGTGACTGTCCACACTCATCTTAGTCCTCCATAGTAACCAAGTCGTTGGTCACCTCAGCCCTTTCACATGGGGTTTCCTCCGTTACTGAGGTCTTGATTACTTGAGCCCACTTAGCTTAAAAAGTAGACAGAAGACAGTTAGGATAGCATTAAAAGCAAAAAACAAAAACCCCAAAACCCTTTGTTTCAAGGTGAATTATTAGGAAATGTGAGAAAGAATCAACAAATAAATCTGGCTGTATCAGTGTCAAGGCTGAGGTTGGAGATTTCTTCCAGACAGATATTTAATGCACACGCTGTCCCCAGGAAAGTAGTGCAGACGTGGCCTCAGCCACCATTCTAAGCAGGGTTGAGTCACTTGAGTTCTGTGTTCATGGATTTTGATCATGCTTCTTAAAAGCAAATACATATCTCTTATCTTTTAGGAAATAACCCTTGACCTCTCACAAGGAAGAGCTGGGCCTGGTGGTACAGGCCTGTAACCCAGCTGCTCAGGACTGCTGGGCCTACAGAGTAAGTTCAGGGCCATCCTAGGGAAACCAGTGAGGCCCTGTCAGCAAAAACAAGCAAGCCAGCAAGCACACAAAAGCTAAAAGAGGACTTTTATATATAGCTCAGCAGGAGTTTCCTCAGCAGCTTCCCTAGCCTGTGTGACAGCCTGGAGTCACCCTGTGCATAACCCCAAGGAGAACAGACTGAACATACTAAAGTAGTTAAGAACATCAGGGGAGGGGCCACCTGCCCACACCTTCAGGTTCCTACACTTCATATTCAGTTCTTCTTGCCATAGCAAGGGGTTTCGGTAAAGGCACTGAGTTTTGGGGCAGCTTGAGCACAATGGGGGTTTTGCATTATTTATATGAGACAGAGATGGAATCATACTTTGAAGAAAATAGTATGTATGAAGTTCTGTTTCAGTTTTTTGTCCACAGTTGCTCTGCTGGGTTCTGATTAGTTGTTTGCTTGTTTGTTTTTTAACTTCATTGTTAACTGACTGAGAAATGCATGGCTTTTGTTTTTCCTTGTTTAGAAGCTTTTATGATATGAGGATATAACTGTATTTATGCAAATGATACTGTAAGTCATAAAAGCTTGTAAATTATGTGTTTATAGCATAGTCTGTGAACTGTCCCCATCAGGAAGCCCATGCTTGAGACTGAATTTGGGGAATTTCACCTTTATCTCTGAAGCCTCCAAAGAAACCATCATTTCTAAGTTCTGCTGTTTTGATAAGTTTTTGTTCAAGAAAAAAAAAGATAATTGGTGATGATTATTTTTCTAGTATGAAAATGAACAATAACCTTAAAATTGCAATGGCAATTGAAATGTGTATCAGGTGAAATTTTTGGTTAATGTAGTTTTTAAAACAAAACCAAAATTTCTATAAAAATCATGTTTAAAATTTAACAAATGTATGTCCAGATCGAACTATTCTTGGACTCAGCGAGTTTTGCATTCACAGACAAAAACCCTAAAACTCTGGTTCCAATCAGAATCAACTTTCCAATCTCTTTCCCTCTAATTCCCCAAATGGGGAAGGTTGGATAATTACACATACAAACAAGGAATTCTGTAGAGAAGAACCTTATTTCCAGTCAGGCAAAAATAGAACAGAAGCCAATCATTCCTACAAAGCTGTAAGTTTAAAGCAGCCATGTCTCTGATAATTGGTAAAGATTACAGACTTTGTTGTACCTTAGGTCACAGGTGGGTGACATCACTAGGAGTAGGCTGTGTCCCAGCTGTCAGTTATGCTACCAGACCAATCACCTGTGTCTCAGGTCTGAGGTTGAGAAGACAGTGTGCTCCATTCTCAGTCAAAGTAATTTTACCAGTTCTCATACTTATTAACCTTAGGAATCCTACATCTCACAGAGTGTTCCTTTACAATGCCTGCTTTCGAAACAATGTTACCTTGCAGGCACAGCCAGTTATTTTTAAAAAGTAGCTCATGAATATCTGTCTAACTTTGAGAAAAATATCCTCAACATCTAGTCTTATACTCTTGTTCCTGTGAAATTATTTAGAAAAAGTTTTACAATCGTTTTTAAAAACTTTGCAGTAAAGTATTCAGGTAACATAGAAGTAAGAAAAGCAAACCCACAGAATTCCTTTTTTGTAGGTGATGTTCTTCAGACTTTTTGTGCTGTGTATATTCTGTGTGTGAATTATGTGCATTACTGGATACGGTCACCTTGTCTCCAAACATCCTCTGTGTAGAGTTTGCAGGAGAGAAAGCATAGGCCCCTCATCCGACCGGGTCTTACCTGTGTGTCTTTGTGTGCCACTGTCACCCCACATGGACAGCTCCTCACAGATGCACTCACACTGCTGTGGGAATCACACTTGGCATTGCACAGTTTTTAATCAGCCATTTGGTTTCTGTCAGCTGTCTCCTTTTCACTTCTCTTCATTTTCATTATTGTTTCCAAATTACAAAGTTATTTTCCTCTTTGATGCCATAGTGGTAGGCTTGTGCATGTATGTTTGTGTAGTGCATTCTTATTAGCCTGGTAGCTTCTCGAGAAAAAAAAATCACAGGACTGTTTGAATGAAACCTGTAAACATTATTTTTGGACTAAGGAAATTTGGGATCAGAATAAAATCAGGAACCATGGTTCCAATCAGAATCAATTTTCAGTTTACCTTTTCCTCTTAATGTTTTGAAAGAATATAGAATATACAGATAAGGAACTTTTGAGCATTGTTTGATATACAGGCATGGTGGTCTGTCATCAAAAACTCCAAACTACTTGCTAGGGTGGCACCATATTGCCTTTTGGCATAATGCTCCCTGTTAATCTGCAGTGGTGGAAGGGGTCTCGTGCTGTCCAGTATGATCCTCCAGCCGGATGTGATGTGACTGCCAGAGCAGACAGTGTTGTTCTTAAACATTCATGGAACCTTGTACAGCCCTAAGAGAAGCATCTTCTAATGTGAAAATGTCATTCTTGCCAGAGTAGTCTGGCTTTTGCCTACTCATCAAATCCCTCTATCACTTTATGAATTCTAAAGGAGGCCCAGGTAGTGGTGGCACACACCTTTAATCTCAACATTCAGGAGGCAAAGGCAGATAGATCTATGAGTTCAACACTACCCTGGTCTATCGAATGAGGTCCATGACAGCCAGGGCAACACAGAGAAACACTGTCTAAGGAAGTAAGAAATGAAGGGAGGGAGGGAGGGAGGAAGAAAGAAAGTCTAAAAGTAGACATAGACATTCTCCTAGTGTACAGATTCTGTAGCGAGCTGTCTGGGCGAGGAGTCACCTTACTATCTGAGCAAGTGACACTTACTGTTGGTCCCTCGTGAAACATCAGAAGACTAAGAGAGGAGTAGTATCATAAAGCAGGGAAAATGTCTAACAGAGATAGGGTTTCAGAGTGGGGCCCATCTTCTTCTCCTTCCTTTTAATATATTCATTCTCCTCTATAGGTTCATTTTGGTTTTTTTTTTTTTTACTAGGAGTTGTAGATTCCTGTAGTGTCACAGGTTAAATTCATAAACACATTTTACCCTGTGTACTCTAGTGTACATTGGCAGCAGTTAGGACTCTGAGTTGTTATGTGATTCTATAGTCAGTGACTATGACGCAGGCAGTAGTCAGCAGGTCTGGGTGAGCTCCTTGTTCCCGTCTGCTTCTGGGCCTCGGATAGAATACTGTTTGCAGATTTGCCCACAAGGAATAACAAAAATACCACTTGACTGTTCATCACCTCATCTGACTAAACCACATCACTTTACATCCCATATAGTGTGTGTGTGTGTGCGCGCACCACACACATATCACATATACCACACACTGTGTACACATACTACATACCAGATAAAACAAATACACATATCACAATACACCAGACATTTTAGACATCACATACGCTACACTAGATATTTTACACACACAAATCCACACATCTCCCCCACATACACACAAACCACACACTATACCAGACATCACAACCAGATATTAGTCACTGGACATGCACATCACATACATTGCATACTACTTTTGAATGAAAAGGATCCTCTTAAAGCATGAAACATAAGATTGTTCCCATAGGTCCTTTAAAAAGCTGGAAAGTACTCATCCCTTCTTAAATATCTATGTGGCATTTTTCTCTGTGAAAAAAAATGTTTGTATTAATTGCATGGTAAATTAATGTAGCCCAGTAGTAAAATATAAAAACATAAGAGATATAAGAAAACAAAAGTAGAGCCGGGCGGTGGTGGTGCACGCCTTTAATCCCAGCACTTGGGAGGCAGAGGCAGGCAGATTTCTGAGTTCGAGGCCAGCCTGGTCTACAGAGTGAGTTCCAGGACAGCCAGGGCTACATAGAGAAACCCTGTCTCGAAAATCCAAAAAAAAAAGAAAAGAAAAGAAAAGAAAAGATCATCATCATCATCATCATCATCATCATCATCATCATCATCATCATCATCATCATCATCATCATTATATAATGCCTTGGGTCTGAGCTACAAAGTTCCTTGAGTTTGCAGCTTGTGGTTCCCTAGCCCTTTGCCTTAACTCTGAAGAGTCCACTGAGGCCTCTAGCCCAAGTCTCTGTGCTGCCACAGCTTCTTCTGAACACATGCCAAGGGATAGATCCTGCCAAAACAAAGAAAAAACCTTTAGAAGTACACATGTGGATGGGCTGGGGAGATGGCTCAGTGCTTCAGAGTGGATACTGTTCTGAGGACCCAGGTTCAATTCCCAGTACTCCACAACAGGCAGATTATAACTGCTTGTAACACCAGCTCCAGAGCTCCTTCTCAGACACCGGCCTTTTAAAGTTAACTTTTAAGTCCTCTGTCAAGCCCCTGCTGCCTTTTCTGTCAAACGTGGGTTGCAATGTGCCCATTAGGCAGGTGAAAATCAAAGGACCAGAACTTGTCTACTACTAAAGCTAACCATAGAGTGTCTATGTGGCAGAGCAGCAGGGGCCGAGTGACTGCTCAGAGGACCTATGTGGAAGCAAGCCCACTAACTGCAGGGTTGAGGTACTTGAAAGTTGTCTCATGGAAGAAGAGCTGGGACTACTTATGTACCTGCTTTGTGCTTTGGGGACACAGGTACATTGCTCCCAATGAAGTAGGACCAAATGAGACATGAAAGCTATTTAGATGCAATTCCCCGTTCATGTATCTGCTTTGAAATGGCTACTCTTGTTGTTTGGTCAGTTCACTTTTATGAATGTGAGCAACTTATTTATATTTTTACCCCAAAAGTAAATACCTTTGCTTTCAAGGTCCATATTAACAAACCTAGAATGGATATTTGGCTTTTAAGGAAATAGAAGTAGAAGCTGTTATTTTTTAAATGGTGAGTAATACCGAAAATAATGACCACTGATCAAATTAAAGATACCTGTATCTCATAAATTTAAAGAGAAATAGAAAATTATTTTAATGCTGCCTGAATCATATACTGTCATAGATGGTTTTGCTGCTCCTTATGGGCTCAGGCAGACAGAAAAGAAATAAGAACTCTGAAAAGGGGAGAAGCTGTTCAAATTGAGTCTAAGACAGAAAGTGTGAACTCCTGAGTATAGTTATTTAATCACTATTGAAGCTACCTAGACCCACTCTGGTAAGGAAAGAAGTCGCATGGGTTATACATTGCATTTCCATGGTAAATGTAGCAGAGTTAGGGTAAGCAGGCTTGGAACCAAGCGGCAAGCACGGGGTGGCAGGTTTGGGGCAATAGTGTATTAGATCTTGTGACTTCTCTTTTGGAGGCTGGGCAGCAAGTTAACTGAACTTTATTATAGTTTTTCTTTAGATTTATTTTTATGTAATATGTTTGGTGTTTTGCCTGCATGTATGTCTGTGCACTACATGTATGCCTGGCCTCTGGTCCAGAGTCCCTGGAACTGGAGATGAAGATGGTTGCGAGCCATCATTATGGGTCCTTGGAATCAAACCCAGGTCTTCTGCAAGGACAAGTGCTCTTAATAAATAAAATCATTGAGTCTGCATGAAGTTTATTGTTATGAGAAGATAACGCTTATGCTTTTCCTGTAGTGGCTGGGTATGATCTTAAGCAAAACTTGTTTAGTGTTTGTAGTATTAGTGAATAGAAAATACGTAATTTCTCCTTGTTCACAGTGTAGATGGTGTTGGGTTGGAGGGATTTGGAGCTCTGCAGGCAGAGGTCTCACTGCATGCCTTTCTTCTTAAAAACAGAACAACTAGCGAAGAGTACATTGGCACAAAACAGAAAAGGAGAGTGAGCAAGAGGGCTCAGTGGGTAAAGGTCCTCTGCTGCCTAGCTTGGGAACCTAAGATCCATCCCCAGGATGTAACATGGTAGGAGGAGAACACTAACTCCCTCCAGTCATCCTCTGACCTCTCTCTGTGTGTTAGTGCTGTATTTGGCAATTCTGCAGGACTGGCCTCTTGACCAGGGAGAACCATGCCAATGAACTTTTATTCACTTTGATTGAAGAAGTTTAAGGCCTGCCAGTGGAGAGCAAGCATAATCTTCAAAGGTAGTAAAGGAGTTAGAGAAAGGATGGTGTGTGTGTGTCCGTGTAGCTGTTTGTGATTCTGACAGTCATGCTTGCTTTAAAAGCTGATCCTCCATGGTTTGGAGTAGCTTTTCCTCTATTAAGATGTCTGGGTGTCCTAATGGCCCTCCACCTATACCCCTGTGTCAGTGGCCCAGCAGACACCCGTCTTTGTTTCCAAAGGTCTCTCTCTCAGCAGTCTTGTTCTGTGGAGTTTTTTTTCCTTTTGGGTTTTTGATAACAAGGTATTTCCATATATTCTTGGCTGCCCTCCTGGAACTCTCTGTGTAGACTAGGCTTTCCTTGAACTCACAAAGATTTCATGCTCTGCCTCCCAAGTGCTGAGATTAAAGGTGTGCATTAGCACACATGCCTTCTGTCGGTTTCTTTTATAAAATACTAAACCTGAGATATCCCTGGTAATCGGGAGAAAACCTACAAGACCCTCAGGTATAAAAAGCCTCTAGAAGCCTGCATTTTGTTCCCATACATCCCTGGGAGAGGTTCTGCTTCTGTTGAGCAGCACTCCCCACACACTTTGGGAGACAAATTCAATCACTCTGTGAGTTCAGACACAGCTCTGTGGTCACTACCATCAGTCACTGTATATGATTGAGAGCAGCTTCAGTGTCTAGAGGATTTCTTTTCTGTTGGCAGAAAAGAGGAATTGGGTTTCCTGTAAAAAGTATGTACTCCACAAACTGGTCTCCCAGTGGAATTCTTTTGGGTCAAACCCATATGACCAAGGACACTGAAGTTGTTACTGTAGTAGCTAAAATGAGCCCACAAATGCTTAAATCAGAGCCGCTCTCCACAGTGTATTTATTTGATGCACACAATGAATAGCAGAGCAAAGTTGGGCAAGGATGGAAAAGACACTCAGGTGGATTGTGATGTGACCTTCAAAAGTTGTTTTTGAAGGCTCACTACTTTAGCAGAAGTGCAGCAGCAGGTAGAATTTCAAGTCCTGCCTCAGTGTGTACTATGATTTTGGATTTTGTTTTGTTTTGTTTTGTTTTTTGGGTGTGGGTCACATTGAGGACAGTATGTAGATTATAAACACCTAGTCTCTTCCTTCAGCTAGCCTGATCAGAACCCTGTGAGTGACTTATAGACACTGAAGTTTTCCTTTAAGGAGAGATGTAGGTTAGAAGAGCATACACAGCTCCCCCTGTGGCATCCAAGTACCACACAGGGCATGTTCCAGCACAGCTGGCACTGTCCCTTCCCTTCTGTCACGGGAGAGTTTGCTTGTCCTAGGACTTTATGTAAATGGACACTGACATTGTATTTAAAGGCTTCTCGGCTGTGATAGACTAAAATGTAAAGTCTAAGGCTGAGGAAAACTTGTCAGGCAAGGTAAGAGTTTCCTGACATGAAGATTATGTCAGAAGGTGTCTGGTCAGTTTGCACTGGATGTAGCTAAGAAAGTGAGCCCTATCTGTTTGGCCTTTCCTGTCACTCTGTTCTGGAATAGTGACTTCTCAGCCTTATTACATCTTCACTTGTAACTGCAGCCACTCGCTGCAGACAGATTTCAGCAGAGGAAGAATGAGTTGGCATTCTCTGTCCGACTGTGTATTCCAGTGAAATTAAAGTTCCAGACTCAGACTCTTTTCCCAAGTAGCACTGCTGTGTACGGCTATGCTCATAAGTAACCCTGACCACACAGATAAAGCCAGAAAGAGCTGAACACAGACTCCTTAAGGAGGTGATGATGTGGCAAGAGAGGAAAGGAGTTCCCTCAACCTTAGTAGGGTTTCCTTGCTACTGCAGAGTGTTTAAAGACAGAAGAATCTCGTGAAGATGTTTTAACCATAGTGATATTCCAGTTGCATCTGATTTTTGCACATAGAAAAGACACTGTTGCTTTATTTTGTATGGTACTGGCATCAAAAGAAATTAGATTTAAGTCACCAGAGTAAAATATTCCATAGGATTATGTTTAGAACAAGTTTGAGTAACTCAAAGGATGCTTCAGAAAAGATAGCTGCTCCTGCCATGTTCGATTTGTGCAAAGCTAGCTTCAGGATTTAGTGAGTATACTTTAGTACTTCAAGAGGGTTGGTTATGTGTTTCATTGAAATGAGTTACCTACCTACAAACCATAACCCAACCAATAGCATTTCAAGACTCTTGGAGGTTAGCAGCATTAATGTGTCCACAGTGTGGTAGAGTAGACCTGACAGGGCGGCTTGCTTAGGAGCATGTGTCTCCATGTGCATTTTTATGGGTTGTAGACTTGTTTTTCTGAATGCTGACAAAAAGCACATCTCCCTCATTTCACACCATGTCTAACCGCTTACCATCTGTGCTGCACAATGGCATAAGCTATAGGGCTGGGGGGGGGGGGACACATGGAGTGTGCTTCACTTTGACAGAGAGTCCAGGTGGGAGATGTAAATGGAGGGAAAGCTAGGTCCTAGGTGGCAAATATCTGAGCAAAGTATGATCTGTGTCTGTAATACCAGCACTCAGCCAGGTGAGTTCAATGCCAGGCTGGCTACATTGCAAGTTTCAGGCCAACCTTGCTTATATAATGAGACCCTATTTCAAAAAATAAAAGAAATACCTGAGATTGTTCCTTGGTAGTAAAATAGTCAAATGTTATTAGATATTTTTATATGCATATGTAGTGAACCTGGAAATATTTCTTTTCCTCTCCATGTTTAGTATATTAAAATTACTTTGTGTATGTAAATACCTGAGTGTATAGCTTTCTGGTAGAAATGATATTAGCAGTGAAAAATCGTAATCTAGTGGCTGAAAGGTTGTGACATTCATTAAACTGGCCAGGCACATTCATCCTGCAGCAGTGTGATGTAACAGTGCCTGCTGTGTGCCTTAATTCTGACACACATCTAAAAATGACAGGAAATCTGAAATCCAGTTTTCTTGAGAGATAAATAAAATAATCTAATTAGTAAAAATTTATATTTCTACTAGTTTGGTGTATGAGCTAATCATACTTATAGCATGAAAAACAGATATGTTAGTGTAGCCTCTAAGCATAGTTCATCAACATATTAGTTTTAACAAAATATGATATATTGAAACTATCTGTTTGGTAGTGTCAATTTACACTGTTCCTAAAAGACTTTAACTGCTGATCTTTGGTAAACTTAGAGATTCTTTGTTACATATATTATTTCTTTTCATTAGAAAATGCTTTGAGCCGGGCGGTGGTGGCACATGCCTTTAATCCCAGCACTTGGGAGGCAGAGGCAGGTGGATTTCTGAGTTCGAGGCCAGCCTGGTCTACTGAGGGAGTTCCAGGACAGCCAAGGCTACACAGAGAAACCCTGTCTCGAAAAAAAAATGCTTTGAAGTTAAAATACTAAGAAAAGGGAAATTTTTCATTTCATAAGCAGTATGTCAAGTACAGCATATTTTTCAATTCCCATCTTTTTGAGGGAAATACTACTCATGTAACTACCACAGACTTCAAGTGATGGAAGTAGTCTAACACATTATTTGCATGCTGTAGTCCTTTTACATATGGACATGTAAGTGACAGGCTCGTCTGGCCTCTTCTTTTTCCCCCAGAGCATTAAGAAGAAGCATTCTAACAAGCAGGAGATGGGCACTTACTTGAGGTTCATCGTCTCCCGCATGAAGGAGAGGGTGAGTGTATGCTCTGGCTGTTTGTACTGTGGCAGTGGGAACCATGGCAACTTGTGCTGACATATTTGTCTATGGTCTGGTTTGATTTCCAAGATAAGATTTCTCTATGTAGCCCACACTAGACTTGAATGCATGATTCTCTTGCCTCAGCCTCCTGAGACAATTTGGTTGCTGCTTTATTCATTATCTACAACAAATGTTTTTGTGTTGGGCTGAACTTTGCCTTTTCTTTGTATTTGTGTTTGACATAAGCATTTTATTGGCTGTATTCAATTAAAACATATTTTAAATATTAATTTATCAAAATGAACATTTGCATTAGTTATTGTGCAAATGGCATTTCTTAAATAGCTCTTCTGTCAAACCTTGAAGAATGCCACATTACATTAACTGTACACATTCTCCATTGATTATAAAGAATGCCTAAGATTATAAAATATTTTGACTTTTAGGAATTGGTGTTTTACATGTCACTTTATATATCTAAAACCTTTTAGGCTATAGACCTCAATAAAAAAGGGAAGGACAGTAAGCACCCGATGTACCGGAGGCTGGTCCATTCAGCTGTGGACGTCCCTACCATACAAGAGGTAACTTGGCTCCTTTACTTCCACTTCCCTGTGTCTATAACTACCAGGTGAGAGGGTAAGTAGCAGCATGCATGATGGCGGTGGCTGTGGCAGCCTGGTATACCATGCATCTGTGCCACCATTCCTGCTGATTGACACAGTCCTACCTATAAATGTCATACCATAATGCAAAGTTTGAAAGTCATGGCTTTCAGCCACTTATAGCCTCTGATATTTGCTGATTACAGGGAGCACATTCTAGCCAGGGAAGGTTGACATTTCGTATGTAAAGTATTAATTTCTAAACTACTAATTTCTACTTTAGCAGTGTACTTGGGAGTTTCAGGTAAAACTGGGGGTGTAGAATGGATTTACTGTCTTGGGAAACCATAAAATTGAGGTTGAAACTAGAAGTAATTCATAGATCTTTGAAACTTGCAAACAGTTACTTTTGACCATATTTACCTTCTCCTCGAACTGTTCCCAGATCCAACCCCTTTTCTCATCCACCCAACTTTATATCCTCTTTTAAACCATCAAGTCTAATTTGTGCTGCCAATATATCCCAGAATTTACTTTTGTTTTTTGTGCTTTTACCTTTGTGCTCCATTATAGAGCTTACGGATCTAAAGACAAAGCCCTACTCTCCACCCTGTATTTGGACTCCTATGGCCCCTTCCTGCCAAAATTCACTACACCCCACTGCCATCACCCCTCCCATGAAGGTTTCTGGATCCTGTTAGGCTCCCTGTGAAGTGGGCTGCTATCTGAGTTAATGCCTTGGCCTTGTATAATATGAGCAGGAGTACTATAAGGAAAATTAGCAGAAAGACAAGATTTCTATGATCTTACCAGTTTGTGACCCAGTTTAAAATCCAAAACCTTAATCATGGTTTAGAGCAGAACTCACCAGGAGGTGCTTTGTGGGCACAATGGCTAGGTACTTAGCTGGGCAGGCTCCTGAACAGGTCCAGTGCTGTTGTACACTAGCCCATTAGAGGGAGGAGTGCAGGAAGGGAAGAGAAGCAGCAAAGCTGGCCAGTGCCATAGCTCCTGGAATTTTATGCAGGCTGTGTAGGTAATGACATAGGAGAAGTGGGAATTTTCATTGAAGAAAGGGCAGTTGTATAGTACTGCTATACAAAAAGGAAGCTTCAGGAGTCAAGCAAGGAAGGAACGTGGTATGTGAACATTCCTTAGAAGACCTGGCTTTCCAAGCCGTTTTTATGCCAGAATCACTGGGATTCAGAAATTCTTGCTATCTCCAGGTAGCTTAGCTCTATATAAAGTACTTGAAAAAGTCTGGGCTCCTTTCTATAAGGGGGAAATAACCCTCCAAATTCTCCTTGGCTACGAAAGGCCAGGCTACAAAGAGTACATTGAAGGAGGTCCTTTTCTGTTTCTCACTGATGTAGAGGAAGCCATGCATTGCCTTGGTCTATAGAGGAACTCCTGAGACTTCACTGCAAGCCAATGCCTGGTCCATCCGGCTCAGAATCACATCTTAAGACGTTTGGTGACTGTTGTGTAGGCTAATGGCTCCTCGTCTGTCTTCATGCAGCTGTTAGGAAGATGGCAGGCATATGTGGCCCTGCTTTGTTCTAATCAAATTCCCTATTGGCAAAGCTCAACAGCAGCTGCCACCACAGCTGCAGATGGGGCATGGTGGCTGTGTAAACTACCACAGCTGCAGATGGGGCGTGGCGGCTGTGTAGTCCACTGTGGGAAGTTGACACGCTGGCCACTGTGCGACATGTGGCCCTGTCATTTCTGGTGCAGGTAGCAGGAGTTCAGATATCATCTGGGCAGATTCTGCTGTGTCCCCTTCTCAAGTCCTGTTTTTTACCCCTACAGAAGGTGAATGAGGGGAAGTACCGGAGTTACGAGGAGTTCAAGGCTGACGCTCAGCTGCTTCTTCACAACACAGTGATCTTCTATGGAGGTTCCATCCTTTTTGTCTTTGTGTATAGTTTGAAAATATTAAATTCCATGTTGAGAATACCTGTCAGTTCCTTGTAATCGATACATGAATAATGATGTTGGAATTTAAACTGATGTCTGCTTCCTGGTGTGGCTCACAGAGGTGATGACCAGTGTGCCCTGCATGGGGAAAGCATTCTTTTGACCATTTTTTTTTCTAGTGCTGAGGATCTAGCCCAGGGACTTGTGCATGTCAGTTAAGCACTCTACCGCTGAGCTCCATCCTCTCAGTGAAACGCAGTCTTCCCACCCACGTGCTTTATCTTAGCTAAGAGAGTTTCCCAGGCACTTCAGAATTCTGATGCTTTCCTAGTAAGATCTCATTCTCAATGATGAGAAATCCCTCTCCAGTACTGCGTTAAATGCAAAATGCAAGTTGTCTGTGCCACCTAAACATTGTATAAAATGTGTGTTTTGAGATGACTGTGTCACCATTTGTTAAACTGAATGACAGTGGAGTAACTTGACTCAATGGTGGTGACTTCTAGAGTATTGATGATAGGTTGTTTATCTTCAATTACAGCAGACAGTGAGCAAGCGGACATTGCAAGGATGTTATATAAAGACACGTGTCACGAGGTACTTACTATTCACACTTAATAATTAAACTTTTGCTATAATCTTAATCATAAGGCTTCTGCCCTTCATTGCTACATCTTAATATGGCAATTCCTTTGAATGTAATTTGATTTTCATGTTTGGCATATATGGAAAGGAAGTAAAATATTTCTGGAAGAACTTACAAAAGATATTATGGCAAATGTAGTTACTTTGAAGCACTGCTAGTTGCCAATGTGTCGGTGAGGTGGTAAGATGTGAATGAGCTGCCCTCTGCAACCAGAGCCATGTCTTAGAATGAGAGTGACGTGGCAAAGTCAGTTAAGGCAGAGAACAAAGTCTGTGTGCATACAGGAAGTAAAACATCTGAAAGTTATTCTTATAAAAAAAATCTCAAGTAAGGAGTTTGATTTCTTCAGTTCATTTCAAATTCAGTTTTTCTTTATTAGTTATTAAAATCTTATTGGCTCACTTCTGTGTTAGATGTAGGTATAGACTCCAGGGCATGGGAGAGCTATCTGCTGGAGAAAGGTTGGCAACAGGAAAAGAAGTAACCTGTACAGTTAGGAAGAAATTGCTGCAAGCGAGGGCTGGCAGTGGGCACAGCCAGGGAAGGCACTGTCACCTGGCTTGTGAGTAGAGGAGCCCCGCTGTGGCAAGGCCTTCTCTCATACTAAGACTTTAAGTTGCAGTACACTAGATTAGGTATGGGCCTGAGAAAACATGCTGCCATCCCATGCAGCTGCATCTCTTCTACCACGGCTCAAACCGTTGCTTTGCTTTTCAGCTGGACGAGCTGCAGCTTTGCAAGAACTGCTTCTATCTGTCAAATGCACGGCCTGACAACTGGTTCTGCTACCCTTGCGTATGTGAAATTTTGTAATTTTCCTTTATAGAGAACTGTTTGGACCAGTTATTCCCTATTTACTTAAGGATGATAATACCTGTGAAATATATTTCTTTACATCATATAGCCCATGTGATCTTAATAAGTATACACAGATGAAACATGACAAATCAACAATTGTTTCTCAGTTCTGAATATCAAACAGCACCCAGTAAGACCATACCCTGGGTCCCTTGATAAACAGGGAAGCCAGTCTTTGCTTTTCCTCTCATTGTTAACAAGAGACCTGTGGCTTTGTCTCTATCTGTTGCTCCATCATTTCCTATGAAATGGCAGAGTCTGTGGGCATTTGAGGGCAGTATCCCCAGAGACTCTGATATCAGGTGGACTTAAGAGGCCCCACAATCAGAAAAGTCTCTGTGGTGCCTAAAATTCTCCCCATCCTAGCACACACCCAGGTGGTGCTGGATGCACACTCAGTGCACTCTGCTCACTGCCATTATGCATAGGGCTCTTGGATGGATTTAGAGGTGACCTTATCCCAGCTTCTGCCTCATCTGGAAAACAGTCTATAATTCTGTTTTCTCTTAAACATATGAATTATGGATACTTTTGTTGATGTCAAAAGAAAAAAGTACTTCTATATGTCTCGTACTTAAAAGGAAATATTATCCAATTAGACTATGTCTTACTTAATCCATGTTTCTATACTTAAGCAGTTCAGTATTAAAAGAAATAACATATCATTTTCAGATACCTAATCATGAGCTGGTTTGGGCTAAAATGAAAGGTTTTGGGTTTTGGCCAGCCAAAGTCATGCAGAAAGAAGACAATCAAGTTGATGTTCGCTTCTTTGGCCATCACCACCAGAGGTAATTCTCAAGTTCGTGCAGTGGCCAGAACTGAGCTTGTGAATGTGTGGATGACTGTTCTTAGGGACAGGAGCACCATGTTTGTTTCAAATTCACACATGGCTATACTAGTAATAATTTATGTAAGTTTTCAGTATTGTTGTAAACAGAAAATTTCAGTGGGATGCTTGGTTCTCAGGTGCAGAGCCAACTTGTGCTGAAATTGAACCCATCATGCAGGGCATGGGAGGGTCCTCAGGCACAGCCACTTTACATTGAAAGGTGCACAGGTATTTCAAGCTTGTTCATGACCCTATTAACAGGCAAAAACAGTCAAATTGGGATTACAGCTTCAGTCTGAGGATGTATGGAGGAGAGGGACGGCATACATTGTCGCCACTTCCAGGAATGAGTTCATAAAGCCTAAAAACTTACATGTGTGGAATGCACAAAATGTGTGTATTCTAAACTAAGAACTTGACCATAAAATTACTTCACAAATATTTCATAAAAGATACCAGTATGCAGGATGACTTAGAGTTCTCACTATGAATTAAGGCCCTAGCAATATTGAACATTAAAAATTAAGATGTTAACAGTATTCTCCCAAGTCTCATTGCAATTAGTTTGGATTAGAAACGTAAATTTAATTTTTGAGAATTCCCATTGGTGAATCCACGGATAAAGCCAGAAAATGTTCCTCTAAAAGTAGAGTCACACTAAAAGTCAGCCGTCTGAACATCTTCTTAGGGGCAGAGGTCAGTAATGTATGAGAAGTTTCAAAACAAAGGACTGTGTTTTCTTATGTACTTTATCATTTATCTATGTCCCTGTGAATACTCCAAGTCTCTTGTTTTGTTCACAGTGAACAATTTCACTAGAGTGAACATTTTAGCTTTGATAAAGAGGTAAGTTTAAGTATTACAAGCTTCACATATCATATTGAGTTGGTTTCAGGTCCTCACAGAGGGGCACTGTGCATATGCCAGTGAGTCAGTGTCTGTCAGTGTGTCCAAGTCTCTGCACTGACATCTGTCATCCAGACACACTGGCTGGGCTCTCCTCATGCAAGCTTGAATCACATATAAGCCCAGCATCTAGTTTGTAGTGGCAGTAAGCAAAGTGATGAGTCATGGTGCAAAGATAGGAAAAATGGTCAGACCTCTCAACAGACCTGACACTCTGCCATGTAGTGCAGAATCCTCAATCTGGATAGGCTAGAACGTGAATGATTGCTTAGGACACACAGTAAAAATTCCATCTAATAAAGAGTATTTGATGTATTGAAAATAAACATTGTAATTATGAATTTGCACCAAAAGAATACATTTCATGAGAAGGCACTAGTTGCTAGTTTTGAGGAATGTGTTTTTGATAGTATATTGCATTACTCATAGGAGGCAGAAAATGTAAAGCAAATGATTTTGGACTCCCTCCTCTCTAGACTGAAGCTGATCTAGCTCCCAGGAGAAGCCAATTGTTGTAGTGGGTATTTCTAGGAACTGTAAGATGGCCAGCTACTTTGTACCAGTCAGCTTCCTTAAGGCAGCGAGACCTTTTTGTTATAAATTGCTAGAGAAGGCATAACCCCAGCTGGGAGCCTGAGAGGAAGTTGTTCAATAGTTGGGGTCCTTTGTAGTAAGTCACAGAATCAGTTTATATATCTTTATTACTATACTAGCCTTAAATTGTTGGGTGTCTGTTCTTTTTATTGCTGAGTACCCAGTGTTAATTTAAACTGCAACTTATACATGGAAATGTTTCAAATTAGGTTGAGAATATAAGGGAAGGATCATCCATTCTGGTAGATGATCAGACCACTCCACATACCTTAACACTGAATGCTCATTGAAGCTGGACACTAATGTACTTTGGTGTCTGCCCCTATACAATAGGAGCTCAGTGACTTCCATATTCTAGATGTCCTGACACCTCTTTAGCTCACTTATAAAGGCAGAGACACCATGTATCAGGAACATGTATCACCTGCTTCCAGTTACCAGGCAGTGTGCGTGCGTGTGTGTGTGTGTGTGTGTGTGTGTGTGTGTGTGTGTGTGTGTGCGCGTGTGCACTTTGAAAAATTCTGTGAATTTTGAATGGTTCCATAATGCTGATCAGCATATAGCAGGATGGGTCCTGCAAGCTGACATTATCTAAGACAATAGGTAATACTCTTTTAAAAAGTGCCTCTATGAACAATGGCAAGCTGAGCTGACAAGGAGACAGTGAGCAAGTCAGTGTGTCCTGGGAACTGGCTCCTCACCTCCACTCTACTGGCTAGTTTGTCAAGCCCTGAGTGTCGGCCTTTGTCAAGTTGCTATAGATACTCTTTATAGTAGGCAGAGTCTACACCACGTACTTAACCCTTCCCAGCACCATGGTGGTTTCTAACTACCCCTCCCAATGCTTCCCACAGAGCCTGGATTCCTTCTGAAAACATTCAGGATATCACGGTCAATGTTCACCGACTGCATGTGAAGCGCAGCATGGGCTGGAAAAAGGCCTGTGACGAGCTGGAACTGCATCAGCGCTTCCTCCGTGAAGGAAGGTTCTGGAAGTCTAAGAATGAGGACCGAGGTGAGGAAGAGGCAGAATCCAGTATCTCTTCCACCAGTAATGAACAGGTGAGTCAGCGGTGTCGGTAAGAAGGTCCTGCTGATTCTGTTTCTCCATGTACCCTCCTCACTGTCATAAACAGGTTTTGACATCTTCTTTCCCTTTCCTACAAACATCTGTAAAGTTCTCTGCACAAGTAACCAAACCAGTGCAAAGATGTGAGTGGGTAGAAGCAACCTGGAGCCTGACCCAGCTGGTGGGAGGAGAGTAAGTGCGCTGCTCGGCTCTGCGGGTCCACTGGCTTTCAGCACCAATCCACAGCAATAACGAAGCAAGTGGCTGCTGAGTGGATGGAAGGACTCCCTTCTCTCCTGCGCGTCCACTACAAGTATTCTCAACACAGAGGTATTTCCTAGTGTGCCAAATAATAAGATATTACTTTTATAATGCCCACAGCTGAAGGTCACTCAAGAGCCAAGAGCAAAGAAAGGACGACGTAATCAGAGTGTGGAGCCCAAAAAGGAAGTAAGTTGCCCGCCTCACAGTGTCCAGGTGGCAATCGAAAGAGGAAAGAGTCTCAAAGTACGATCAAGACAGTCAAGTAATATCCGTCAAGTTAAGGCCCAGTCTCCCGACTCCTGTCGTTGTGGACTGCTGCTCGACCAGCACGCCAGTGCACAGTCTCCGTCCCCAGTAAGCAGCCGGGGAGCAGAGGCCGGGGAGCGAGCAGGGCACTGCTGCGTTCCCGAGAACCGTGTTTCATGGCATTGTGTAAAACAGCAGTTATCTGATAAACCAGTCAGGCCAACGCTAAAACAAGGAGACCCTGGTCAAGCTTGCTTTTTCTGTATGAAGGGAGCATGTTTTAAAGTTGTAAATCTGGACACATGCCAGACACATTCAGTGAGGTGTGATTTAGGACTCCAGGAAATGACTATAAAGTTGATGATGCTTTTATAGTTTACAAACCAAAAACTTTACAAGTAAAATCCATCATGTTTATAGTGAAATTACAATGAAATTTTTGTTTAGAATTTTCTTAAGCTATTAATTCTATAATTTTTCATTCACTGGGGAGTGTTTATTTAATTGTGATAAAATATAACAAGAGACCAGCTTAGTTACCTGCTTAGTAACAGTAGTGTGTGTGTGTGTGTGTGTGTGTGTGTGTGTGTGTGTGTGTATGTGCGCATACACTGGATTTTTTTTTAATCTTAACTGAATCAGGGTGAGTTATATTACCCTGTTTTGTTTCTAAACACTTTAGGAACCAGAGCCGGAAACGGAAGCAGTAAGTTCCAGCCAGGAAATCCCCACAATGCCTCAGCCAATTGAGAGGGTGTCAGTGTCAACCCAGACTAAGAAGTTAAGTGCCTCTTCCCCACGAATGCTGCATCGAAGCACCCAGACGACGAGTGACAGCGTCTGTCAGAGCATGTGCCACGACAAGTACACCAAAATTTTTAATGACTTTAAAGACAGGATGAAGTCAGACCACAAGCGTGAAACAGAGAGAGTGGTCCGTGAAGCGCTGGAAAAGGTGGGGCTGTGCATTGCTGGGGGGCGGTGGAGAATGGAACAGCTTCTCACAGGAGCGGCTGAGCCAGTAGTCCTCATAGTTTCCATTAGTAGTACTTTCCTGCTAACATCTTTTATGTGTACCAAAAGAGTGGGAACAGAGCCTAATCCCAGCAGTGAGACCTTGTTTATGTGTGTATCTTATCTGTCACTGTCTTCATTTCAGTTGCGTTCTGAAATGGAAGAAGAAAAAAGACAAGCTGTAAATAAAGCTGTAGCCAACATGCAGGGTGAGATGGACAGAAAGTGTAAGCAGGTGAAGGAAAAGTGTAAGGAAGAATTTGTAGAGGAGATCAAGAAGCTAGCGGCGCAGCACAAACAGCTCATTTCTCAGACCAAGAAGAAGCAGTGGGTGAGTACACCATCCCCACTACTCCTGGGAGCATGATTGTATCTGCTGTGGTGAGGTCAGCTCAAAAGAGAGGTGTCGTGGACACACATACACCCCAGAAGTAACCATGACAACAGGGCACTCAGGGGATGCTCTGGAGCCCTTCATAGGCAGGGCACTGCTGTGTGAGGGTCAAGCTTGACTTTGCTGTGTAGAGACGTCTGCAGGGTCCAAAATGAAACGCTGTGGCTGCATCCCAACAGGCGGTGTCCCTGTGCCAGACATTTCAGTTATGGTAGTTTACAGACATTGCTTCCTCTTACTTGTAGTAAGTGTATGTCATTGATTGCCATGTCCCCTCCCTTCAGGAGGGCTTGGAAGTGTCACCAAGTCCTGTTTCTAAGCCTTTCTTCTCCTTGGGACAGAGGCTCCTGCACAAAGCCCTGGGCTACTCTCTCAGCCCACAGTCCTGAGGCAACTACTTGGTGGACAATTGTACTTTAAGCTCCTAACCTGGCTTCAATTTAGATTATATTCCAAAGATAATTCTTCCTTTTACTCAGCTTCTATTACTAAGATTGTGTACACACACACACACACACACACACACACACACACACACACATGGTTTTCATGAACTATATGTTAAGAAAAAAATATTATAAAAACTTAGCAAGAGCAACAAGGGCATCTGGGCACATACCTAGAAGCCTGTGAGGATGGTTGGTGGAAGGAACTGCTGACTGAGGAGACAGGTGTCACTAGATGGGCTAAGTTGTGCTCAAGCAAGTGTCATAAGGTCCAGACACCATGTTGGTGATTCTCTTTTACTGAAGACACTAGATATGTTGAAGACATGACTCTAAGTTCACAGAAAATCAAAAGGAAATAGGAAGGGGATGCTGGAGGACTGCTCCTTAGCTCTTGTGCAGTGAGACAGTCATTTGAAGACTTCTGACACTGAGTGTTGACTGAAGCCGCATGAGAGGTGGAATTGTCCTAAATCAGGATCCAAACCCCAGCTTTCTGCCCTGAATGCTGTCTCTCACCATGGTAAGGACTTGTACAGGACTTGTACAGGGGACAGGAAGGAACACACCCAGATGCTGGTGTCAGATGAAGAGTGAGACACATGCTGGGAATGCTGGATCCCCAGAGCATCTGCGGGGAAATGGGTGATGGCAGGGCAGTCAGGGAGACCAGGAGATGAAATAAGCCCAGGATTAAAATTCCAGCCTGAGTGGCTAACCTAACCTCACTCTACTCCCAGCAGCAGTATGACAGGAGCTGCCACTGTTGATGTAGCAAAGTCACAAAAGTCAAAATATTAATTTTGACCAAAAAATATAAAACAAACTTTGCAACCAAGAGGAAAACTGGAAGGTTGAATTTTTACCAGCCCAGTATAAGAGAATGTTCTGGGTCCTGCTTTGGGACTCTAGGCCACCATCGAGTCTGTCTGGCCGAGTGCAGAGGACTGCTACCTATAGTCTTATGGGTTAGAAGCACAGCCTGGTTACTCTGGCTTTGCTGCTTACCCTCCCTGCAGGCGTCTACAGTGGTGCAGCCACCAGCCCTGCCTGCTTAAAACTCAAGCAAAGCATGGACTTTCCCTCATTCCTTCTCTCATGTCTAATAGCCTGGCCTTAACACTAGCCCCCTATGACCCTGCTGTCCCTGTAGAATAGTGAGGAAAAGCTCTCTCTAGGTCTGGGTGTGGCTGGACAGTACTGTGGTTCCCTCACACATAGGAGTCCAGCACTTAATCCTGAGCATCCACACACCAAATGAATGTCCAAGTAAGGTAGGGATGGAGATGCCGAGCGCTGTGTGTCTATCAAGTATATGCAGTAGAGGGATGTGATGTTTGAGAACAGAACTGCCCCTCCTTAGGGACTCAGAGCTGCTCAGGAATGTGAGGGAAGAGCTACAGGAGGGCAGGGACAGCGGACACTGGAGCTAGTGGAATGAGCCTGTAAGAGACCCAGGCTGATGCAGTGCTGGGAAGCCACCCGGGCTCTGACCACATAGGAGCCAGTGCGCATATCCCTGTGGCCTATCCTGAGCCACAGAGAGCTTTGTAAGCCTTAGAAACATAGCGGGCCCTGGGCTGTTGATGCTGGCCTCACGTGTGCCCCCTGCCCTGCAGTGCTACAACTGTGAGGAGGAGGCCATGTACCACTGCTGCTGGAACACGTCCTACTGCTCCATCAAGTGCCAGCAGGAGCACTGGCATGCAGAGCACAAGCGCACCTGCCGCCGGAAGAGATGAGCCTGCCGCCACCCTCACACGCAGCGGTTTTTGTTCCCAAGAAGCCAAAATTGTTTAGAATTTGCTTCCCATTTTGCACCAGCCTTTAAACACTTTTCGTGGTGAAATTTTGCACAGTAGTTTAAATCTTTTGTTAATGTTCCTCCGGCATTTTTCGGGGGCTGAAGTAACATCAATGGAGGGTATTACTCTAAATAAATCTAATTGAGGATTTGTTGCATTTTCAGCAAATTTTAAAACATTTTTAGGTTTTACAGAAATTTTAACCTTTAAACAAACAACAAATCTAAAAAAGAAAAAACCGACGACAGGTGACTAAGAGAGAGTCTAGCAGAGACAGAACAGAGCTGAATGTAAGGCAGCAGATGCTTCAGAAGAACAGACTACCTGGCCGTGACCTGGCCGCGACCTTGCTGAGCTGGTTTTGTGCAGCTTGCTCACTGTCCACAGGCCTTGCCTGTGGCTGTGCTGGCGGCATGTGATTGAATATAGGGAACAGGGTTGACACAGCAGGGCTAGCCCTGCATATTTTTTCTTAAATATTTCCCAATTGTGTTTTCATTATTTCTTTTCAATATATAACTTTTATAACAAATTATTAGCTTTGATCTTGTAGTTTAAAATTTGCAGGGAAACTGGGGTAATCTTTTACTGAGCTGGATCTTAGAGAAAAATGAATATTTAAATTTTAAAGTTTGCACATTTCATCTTTGTCCTGACATGAGTGCTTGTAACAAAATCAGCAGCAAAAACAAAAATCAAAAGCCAAAAACTACCTGTACTCAGAACACGGAATTACAGCTGAGGCATATGAGTTTATAACTGAGTTCCCTCCCACCCTCCCTCCCCAGTGCCACCCTAACCCAACCTGTGTCTCCTACTCAGAGGGAGAGAGCACCTGCGTGCCACAGAGGCCGTTGTGTTGTAGGGGAGGGTCATTGCTACTAACGAATTCCTCACTGTACACAGTGAGAATGCATGCTATGTTCCTTGTATTAAAAATACCGTGATTTGTACAAAGTCTGTATTCTGCGGGATGTCTGGTTAAGAAGCATTACTGGTAGGAATGGATCGATAGTTGAATAACATTTTTTTATACATAGATATATAAAAGACAACCAGGAAAATTAAATTTCTTTAAAACTATCTTACCAATTGTTTTTTTTTCTCCTCCAAGACTCATCACAGACCAAACCAAATTCCTACTTAATCCTTTAGTTATTTTTTGAGGTTAGAGAAATAATTTGTAAATATTTATTTAGACCTTTGATATTTATTAAAGCAATTACTCACAACAGAAGTGAAAGAGTTGGGAGAAAAGCCTTTAAGACAGTTTTCTCCGGTCCATCAGGGTCACTCTAAAGATGAAAGGAAGGAGCCGTCTGTGAGACCTCCTCCACCCAGTGCCAGTGCTATTGCAGACAGTGTAACTACTGCCACACGGGGCCCGCTCTTTTATATAAACCACCCGTAGCCCATGAGCTTCCCCAGGTTATACAGGAACTGCAATAGCTTGGCCCCACTGCCCCCTCCTCGCTGCCGTGTACCATCACTGCTGCTGCGCTGCCCGAACAAGGACACTTGACGGTCTTTGATTGTTTTCAGGTTTCCAGACGTCGATCCACCCCTGTGAGAGCAAGTTATTGTGGGAATATTTTTGGTGTAAAATCATTCCAGAGTATGTACTATTTACCTGATAGCTGCATGAAAGTGAGGTTCCTGTTACTTTGGCTTCTTGTCTCTGTCGACACGGCTGCACATTTCCAAGTTACTACAGTGTGAAAACTGTGTGTTTAAAAAAAAAAAAAAACAAAATTAAAAAAAGAGATTGTGGCCTGGTTTTGTAAAAGTTTTAGGTAAAATTACAATTGATTGTTTTAGGAATCATTAAAATTTTCTGCAATCCTAAAGCTCTATCAAAGTGTTGAGTTTACCACTCTGCACATTGTAAGTACCATTGTGGCTGTCCGGTCCTATGATGCCTCCTGGCATTTTGTAAGCTGCTCTGACTAGCAATATATAGATTTCATTTACTGTGTTAACATTGGTTAATAAATGTATTTAAAAAACTCAACAACTCTTGTCAATAAGCTGCTTTAGCCCAGTGTCTGGTGAGGACACAACACAGCGACAGTGAAGCTTGGTTGAGAGTGGTGAGCTGCTCATAGTAATGATGAAGCCAGTGTGGGAGCTGGTTAAGAGCACTGACTGCTCTTGCAGATGGCCAGAGTTTGATCCCACTTGTCCCCTTACAAGCATCTGTCACTCCAGTTCCAGGGAAGCCAATGTCCTCTTCAGACCTCTGTGGACACCAGGCACGCACATGGTGCACATACTATGAAGGCATCGCACTCACACACAAAAATGCAAAAAAAAAAAAAAAAAAAAAAAAAAAAAAAAAAAAAAAAAAAAAAAAAAAAAAAAAAAAAAGGAAAATGGAAGTGTATTCAGTATAGTTCTTCACTTCAACATTTATATTGGATTCCATGGGTCATTTCTCAGAAAGAAGAGGGTGAGATCATGTACTTATACCTGCTCTTGACTGGAACACTGAGCAGCCAGGGTCAGCTTGCTCTCACTGGGGTGGCAGATGGTGCTGTTTTACCAGGCTGCACACCAGCGTCAGCCCGTTGTCACGTGGCTTCTGTGTGGTTTCATTTCTGCCGTCCAGTAGTGGGATCATAGTTGGGATGAGATAGTTTCCTCCTGACTTTACTGTAGGAGTCTGAAATGTCCAACTGTCATCACAAAGCATTCTGTTCATTTTGTCTTTGTCACTAAGCAACAAGCTCACCTGTGCTGATCTAAAACAAACAAACACCTCATACCCTGGACACCAACCCCAAGTCTAGACTTAACAGTTGTGTTCAGAAAGGTTTTCAACTGACAAAGTCTTAACTAACGGTGCGGACAAAGTGACCGTCTTGCAGCCCAGAGTTGAGTCAGTGAGGGCTGTGTGCCCGGAGACAGATAAGCAGCTCACATCTCATAATGCTTAAAAATATGCAACAGAACCCTGCATGCAAGTGGACCCTGCACAGAAGTGGCTGCATTCTAACACATTAGAAGGAAATCTTTTAGTTAGTCTAGCCACCAATACCCTGGTCTGGCAATCAAGACCAGGAAAGTATAGACAGGTCAATTGAAAGTGATTTAATAATGAACCTAGATGTGCTTGACTGGTGACTCACAGAACTTAGTCTTAGATTCATGTTGGCTTAACTGCAAAGTCCATTTTTAATGTATCTGCTGTGCTAGACTCAAAAGCTTAATGACCATCTGAAAGTTGTCAACAAGTTCAACTTGCATCCTAAATGCTAACTGTCACCTCAGCTGGCTTCTCCACTCCCTCCACACCCCTCACTGACTACAGTGGTACAGCAAGCAGCTCTACCTGTGTCTTCACCCAGTCTCTGATTTAGAGGAGCACAAACCCAGTGTCAGGAGGCCTTATTCATGTACTGTTAGGTCCCACACCGCATTCAGCACAGGCATCCTTAGCACGTTCCCAAGTGCTGCCACTCTGAGGACCACAGATGTATTACCAGGAAAATAAAAGTGTTGGGCCAAATACCAATGTGCAAGACAAACCGCATAAAATTCTATAGGTGCCTCATGCCCAGAATTACGTCGTCCTTCAGGTTAAGAATTATTGACCCAAATTAGTGAAACATGACTACATAGAGAGACAGATGCAGCTACTGAATTAAGGTCAAACTGCTCACACTTGCATAGCTCACCTGGGGACTGCAGACGTCAGGATCCATGGAGTAGGTCTGCAGCTTGGGAAGCTGGAGATTCATCTGCTTGTGAACTTCCAGGTAGTATGGAATCAGCTGACCAGAGACTGTCACTCTTGAGAGACACGTTTTAAGGCTGTGAAAACTTACAGAACTCCATAAAGCAAAAATGCTGTGACAGGAACATAGAATGCTACAGAACTATAGAATTTTACAGAACTATACATTTCTTAGTAGGCATATTGAAAAAAATAAAAATAAAAAGCACAACCAGGTAAAGTTAATGTTGTGTCTTATCAAACATTTGTAAATAATGTAAAATTACGATTATTATGTGTGAGACAGGGTCTCACATATTCAAGACTGGCCACACACTATGTGACCTTGAACTTCTGATCTTTCAACCTGTACTTTCAGAGTGCTAAGATCACAGGCATGTACCACTACATCAGCCATATGCAGTTTGGGGCATGGAATCCAGGGCTTTCTGCATGGCAAGCAAGCTCTATCTGTGGAGCTATATCCTCAGTTCTAATATATAAATTATGGTTGAAGCCACCTGCATTCTTAGTTTCTACCAAGCTTTCAAAATCTAGTGTTTAGTTACTTCCCCCATGTCTTCACTGAAACTAACCACACTGTCCCCAGTGGCCAATGGCTTCTTCTGTCACAGACAAGTACCTGCCTCTTCTAACTCGCTGTGGCATTCACCAGCATATACACTTTAGAATGCTTGGGAGCTGCAGAAAAAAATATAACTCTTGCTGGAATCTGAGCCTCTTTAAGGCTATTGTAGTCTCAATTGAGAGCCTGGTCATCACATTCTAAATAAAAGTGAGACCCTCAACCGAAATCCTGTAATGTGGCAAGCATTAACCTTGAGGGGGGATGGGCAAGGCAAAGTTGTACCTGCTTCTTCTAGGGCTAAGACAGACCCACAGGGAGATGAGCATGCATATACACTTTGTGTAGGGCCTCACTGCAATCCCAACACTCAAAGAACCGGCAAGACCCAAGCAGGATGTGGAACAACAGGTGAGTGTTGGAAAGGGCTGTTGATGTTGATGGGAGCTGGCAGAAGATGAGAGCTTTGGGGGGAAGACCAAGATCAAGACCTCATGCAGTGGTATGCTGTTTCCCTGATGAGAAAGGTTTCTTCTTGGGGTGGGGGCAGGAGTCATTCAAGTGAGGTTCATTCTCCTGATTTTAAGAGGAAAAGGGTAATGGGACATCCTTTGTACCCAGCCCTCATGCACAAATAGAGCATTTCAGGCTGAGTTTCACCACCCTTCAGGGATATGTTAAGTCAAGCAATCCAGGGAAAGGCCGATGCTGTGACCCAACATGGATGGGTTTCTAAAGCAGCCAAGGGGAAAAATAGAACTCTGCTTGGCAGGAGTCAGGAATAGGAGTTACTAGTGAATGACCAGAATCCCAATCATGCGAGATAAATAAGATCCAGAGACCAACAGCAACACTGTGTGGCTCCTGAAAGTGTGTTCATTTAGTGGATCTCATACCTGTCCTTACCAGTACAGAAAAGACTAAAACCAAGGGAGAAAAAAACCAAAACACAGAATGAATGCAAAAGCCCTCACAAGTACACCTCACACTAAGAGACCAGATCATACCCACTAGGACTGCTTTTCTAGCATCACCCTTACCTGTAGCCTCACCCCCAGACTCCAGGGGTGGAGGAAACCTCAGGTATGTTTGAATTCTATGTCCTGTGTCTTCCTCTACATAGCAACACAGTTGCTCTTCTGGTTGCTGTGAGAAAATGCCTGGCAACTTAAAGAAGGAAGGGTTTGTTTCTGGCTCACCACTCAGGGTTTCAGTCCATCAGGACACAGGGAAGGCACAGCGGCAGAGATAAGAGGCTTCCTGGCGTGCATCTGCAGCTAGAGAGCAGAGACATGAATGCTAGCGCCCAGCTCACTTTCCTCTGTCAGATGGTTCCACTCACATTCTAGGGAGATCATCCCTTCTTTCTGTAAATAGCCTCTTAAGCAATGTAGTAAGTCCAGTAAACAATGAAGATTAGCCATCACATACACATCTAGGATAAAAATCTAACATCAAATATTAGACCCACTCTAGCAATCTACTGTGCTGAATGTCCATGACTGTGCCATGCTCACCTACCCTGTCATCAGAGAATTGACAATGCCTGAATGAGGAGATGGACAGAAGATAGATACTGTGAGAGGGTAAGAGGACGTCAGCAGGACCATTAGGACTGGATGCCAGGTCACTGCAGGTAATTAAAAGCAAGGGAACCAAAACCACAGATAGAGGACAACTGATTGATAGACAAAAGATAGACTCTAAGTAGGACTTATCAAGGATATAAAAAAGCCAAAGTCCTCACCCACCTAGCATAAGCAAATATAAAATGAAGGTTTGGGATATGGCTCAGTTGACAAAGTACTTCTGTGATAGTTTAAGAACTGGCTTAATCTCCAGAAGCCATGTACAAAGGCCAGGCGTGGTGGTATACATTTGTAATTCTAGTGCTGGGAATGTACAGACAGGTGGATCCTGGCAACTTTCTGGCCATAGAACCTTGTTTGTTAGGCAAAATCCAGCTGTGGGAAAACCCAGTTTTTAAAAAAAAAATAGTAAAATAAGGAGGTAGAAGATAGATAGATAGATAGATAGATAGATAGATAGATAGATAGATAGATAGATAGATCAAATCACGTAGTCATTTGAGGAAAGTTTAGAGTTACTTAGACACTCCATACAGTATGGGCACATGGTTCAGACATTTTACTTCTGAGTATGTATACCTCAGAGAAAGGAAAGCACAGGTGTCAAAAACTATGCACATGTTCACAGCAGTGTTGCTCATCAAAGTCACAAGAGTGTGTCCCAGAAGCCAATCAAAATGTAGTGTGCATATTCTGCAATAGGCCTAAAGGAAGCACTGCATCATGGATGGAGACCAAGAACATTCTGCTTAGAAAAGAGACAGTCATGGTCATTTACATGTTGCATGGTTCCAGTTTTAGGACATTCCCACAATAAGCAAATCTGTAAAAAAAAAAAAAAAAAAAGGTGGGGGGTGGTTATAGGATGAGACTTGAGTATGAGATACTGTGGCTGACAGGGAAAAGAGTCTCTCTTCCTGTAGTGAGTGGCAACTGCTGAAACAAGTTTGTGGTGATGGTTATTCTCCTTTAAGATGTACAAAAAGCCATTTAATTTCAGGTTTTATATGGCTATGCTATATGACTTATTTCAATAAAGCTATTTAAAAGCATTCTTGATCATGACTGTAAAGAAGCTTACAACTTTCAATTTAAAAAAAAAAATTGTTCTGTGGGTGTCTGTCAAAGCAGAAAAGAGTATTCAGGCGAAGCCTGTTCCATGGTGGGTCTTTGGTCACACTGCAGTGGACACAGGATAGATGGTTAGAGGCACTTCTATGACAATGCAGAGCAAATGGTTCACCAGGCTCATTTCACTGAATGTATTGTAAGTCAGGTTCTGTGGTGCCTTGTCTGAGAGCAGAGACAACCACCATTGATGCACCAAGCATCCAGTGTTGATACTTTAGATATGCTATTAGCCCTTGAATACACACTGGCCTGATTGACACTAGAAAGGAAGGAAGTGATGGGGGTAAGGAAAAGCAGCGATTTGGAGATGTGCAGCATTCTATTTTAAGCACTGTGCTTGCCTAACATGAGGGAAACTTACATTCAATCACCAGCACTCAAAAACCACACATGGTGGTACTCCTGTAATGCTAGCAATGAGGAGATAGAGGGAGGGAGATTGGAAGTTCAAGATTTCCCTAAATTCTACAGCCTGGACCACATGAGACCTTGACTTTTAAATGTTGGCACTTGAAAAAGCAAAGTGAAAGCATTGATATCAAAACAGGACTTTATGATGTGTCTCTGAGTAAAGTTTTAAACAGCAGCAATAAGTGGAGAGAAACACTCCCAACGTCATACACAGAGGACTCAGCTTTCCAGTTCATAGAACCTGGAACACTAGAGAAGCAAAGGCCTCAGTGACAACTGAGACAAAAGTGCAACCATGTGTTTAAAAATAAGTGCAGGATTTCTATCCAAGATCCACATAGTTTAGTGATGGAGAACAAGATGTGCAACTCCGAGACTCCAAGCCACCAAGAACAGAATTCCAAAGTCAAATTATAAATAGTTGAATTAAGTCTGTCACTGAGCAATAATCAATACATCCAGAGAATTTGCTTTTACCTAGACGAGAGCAACCTCTTTCTATAATTCAGTCTGAAGTAGCTCAAAGTCAGTAAGAGGCAGGGTGCAGGTCAGCAGCAGTCCTTATCATCCTCTTAAAGCCCCGTCTCTTGCCTAAGAGATGGCTCAGCCGATAAGAGCACACACTGGTCTTGCAGACAACCTGAGCTTGGTCCCCAGTGCCCACATCAGGTGACTTAAAGCCACCTGTAATTCTAGCTCCAGGGCATCTGACACCGCTGGCCTCTGCAGCCCCCTATACTCACATGCACACACACATACATGCAAACCCAACGAGCTGAGCTTGATTCCTAAAACTCACATAAAGATGCAAGGAGAGAGTTGAGCCCATAGTTATCCTCAGATATCCTCATGCCTACCATGGTAGGGACATGCATACACACTAAAAACAATGAGAAATTAAAAATTAAAGCTAGACATTCTACCCCAAATGGCACCATCCCCAGCACTGCAAAAAAAGTAAAAGAAAACAATCCATTTGTAATATTTCCTGTTAAGTTTGAGGGGTGTGAAGCTACTTAAAGAAACATAACTTGGCACATTATTTAAACATATAACCATCCTTATACTAGTAAAAAAGTGAATTAAAAGGGTACCAATAGCATTAAAAAAATGCTTGTGGGGGTGTTGGTACTTTTCTTTAAAAAAGCAATTGGTGTAGATGAAATATGAAGTACTTTCAGGTAAATATCTGTCAGAATGACAGATATGTTTATTATTTGATTATTATTTTTTATCTCATGTTTGGAAATCCATTGATATGTGCTTACAACACAGGAAATGAATGATATGATATCATAATAAAAGTAGGATATGGCCTCCCCACCTGGGCCACATCAACTGCCGGATACCCTCCCACACCCTACAGACTGTGCCTCCCTGGAGGTCCACAGTAACCAAGTACACAGATGAGAATCTTGCCCAACTACCTACACCAGCTGAAACACCTACAGAGCCCAGATGACTTGGGACCTACCCCCCTTGCCAAGGTCTATTGTGGTCTGATTCTCTCCAACAATCTACAGTCTATCTGCCTCCCAGGAGGCCTGCAGTAACCAGGGACACAGGAGGCCCCACTCTAACCAGAGACAGCACTGCCTGCCTCCAAGGAGGCCAGTTCCAGTCAGAGAAACCCAGCCCAGTTAACACCAGAGATTATCAGATGTCAAGAGGCAAGCCCAAGATCCTAAGACACAGAACCCAATGAAATTTGGTACCATCAGAACCCAGTTCTCCCACCATAGCAAGCCTGGGATACTCTAACATACCTGAAAAGCAAGATAATGACCTAAAATCCCATCTCATGAAGATGATAGAAGCCTTTAAGGAGGATGTAAATAACTCCCTTAAAGAAATACAGGAAAATACAATCAAGCAGGTGAAGGAATTGAACAAAATGGTCCAAGAACTAAAGATGGAAATAGAAACAATAAAGAAAACATAAATGGAGGCAAACATGGAGATAGGCAACTTAGGAAAGAGATCAGCAGCTATAGATGCAAGCATCACCAACAGAATACAAGAGATAGAAGAGAGAATCTCAGACATAGAAAATATTGACCATAGAAAATGTTGACACATCAAAAAAATACAAACTGTAAAAAGCTCCTAACCTAGAATATCCAGGAAATTCAAAACATAATAAAAATATCAAACCTAAGATTCATAGGAGTAGAAGAAGGTGAAGGATTCCAGTTCAAAGGGCCAAAAGCCATCTTCAACAAAATCATAGAAAAAAGCCTTCCCTAACCTAAAGAAAGAGATGGCCATAAATGTACCAGAAGACTACAGAACTACAAAGACAAGAGGCTGGATCCTCTTGTCACATAATGATCAAAACATTAAATGCACAGGAGAAAGAATGCTAAAAGCAGTATGGGGAAACAGCTAAGTAACATATAAAGGCAGAGCTATCAGAATTAAGCCAGACTTTTTACCAGAGACTATGAAAGCTAGAAGATCCCGGACAGATGCCATCGAGACCCCAAGAGAACACAAACTGCCAGCCCAGGCTACTATACCCAGCAAAGCTCTCAATCACCAGAGATGGAGAAACCAAGATATTCCATGACAAGACCAAATTTAAACAATATCCAGCCCTACAGAAGATACTAGAAGGAAATCTCCAACAAAAGGAGGGTAACTACAATGATAATAATAATAATTAAAAAAACATAAGAAAAATTAAACAACAAATCCAAAAGAGAATCACATACACATAATACCACCTCCAGGAATAAAAATAACAGGAACTAACAATTATATATTTTTTAAATTTCAAAATCAATGGACTCAATTCCCCAATAAAAAGACACAGGCTACCAGACTGGACAGGTAAACAGGATCCAGCATTTTGCTGCATACAACATACCTCAGTGACAAAGACAGACACCACCTTACAGTAAGAGGCTAGAAAAAAATTCCCAAGCAAATGGTCCCAAGAAACAAGCTGGAGTTGCCATCCTAATATCTAATAAAATAGACTTTCAAACAAAAGTTATCAAGCGAGATGGGCAAGGACACTTCATATTCAAAGGAAAAATCCACCAAGAGGAAGTCTCAATCCTAACCATCTATGCCCCAAATACAAGAGGACCCACATTTGTAAAAGAAACTTTACTAAAGATTAAAATACACTTTGTACCTCACACAACAATAGTGGGAGACTTCAACACTCCATTTTCACCAATGGACAGATCATCGAAACAGAAACTAAACAGAGACACAGTGAAACTATCAGAAGTTATAAACCAAATGATTCAACAGATTTCTACAGAACATTTCACCCTAAAACAAGAGTATGCCTTCTTCTCAGCACCTCATGGAATCTTCTCCAAAACTGACCTCATAATTGGACACAAAACAGGCCTCAATAGATACAAGAAGATAGAGATAATCCCATGCATCCTATCAGATCACCATGGACTAAGGCTGGACTTCAAAAGCAACAGAAAGCCCACATACTCATGGAAACTGAACAACTTTCTGCTCAGTGATAACTTGGTCAGGGAAGAAATAAAGAAAGAAATCAAAGACTTTGTAGAATTCAATGAAAATGAAGACATATCATACCCAAACTTTTGGGACACAATGAAAGCAGTGTTAAGCAGAAAATTCATAGCACTAAATGCCTTCATAAAGACATTAGAGAGAGCCTGTACAAGCAACTTAACAGCACACCTGAAAGCTCTAGAACTGAAAGAAGCAAGTATACCCAAGAGGAGTAGACAGCAGGAAATAGTCAAACTCAGGGCTGGAATCAATCAGTCAAAAATAAAGAGACCTATACAAAGGATACAAAGAATCAACAAAACAAAGAACTGGTTCTTTGAGAAAAATCAACAAGATAGATAAACCCTTAGCCAAACTAACTAAAGGGTACAGAGACAGTATCCAAATAACAAAATCAGAAATGAAGAGACAAAAAAAAAAAAAAAAAAAAAAAAAACAAAAACTGAGGAAATTCAAAAAATCACCAGAACTGACTACAAGAGCCTATATACTCTACAAAACTGAAAAAATCTAGATGAAATAGATGATTTTCTAGACAGATACCACATTTCAAAGTCAAATCAAGATCAGGTAAACTAAACAGTCCCATAACCCCTAAGGAAATAGAAATAGTCATTAAAAACCTCCCAACCAAACGACAACAAAAAGACACACAAAAAAGCACAGGGTCAGATGGTTTTAGTGCAGAATTCTACCAGACCTTCAGAAAAGAGCTAATACCAATACTCCTCAAACTTTCACAAAATAGAAACAGAAGGAACATGACCTAATTCATTCTATGCAGTCATAATTACTCTGTTACCTAAACCACACAAAGACCCAGCAAAGAAAGTGAACTTCAGGCTATTTCCACTTATGAATATTGATGCAAAAATACTCAATAAAGTTCTTGAAAAGTGAATCCAAGAGCACATCGAAACCATCATTCACCATGATCAAGTAGGTATCAAGTGACAGCACATGCAAGCAAGATGTGGAGAAAGAGGAATACTCCTCCATTGGTGGTAGGATTGCAAACTGGTACAACCACTCTGGAAATCATTCTGGTGGTTCCTCAGAAAATTGGAAATAGTTCTACCTGAAGACCCAACTATACCACTCGTGGGCATATACCCAAAAGATGCTCCAACATACCACAGGTCATGTGTCCCACATCATAGCAGCCTTATTTGTAATACCTAGAAGCTGGAAACAACCTAGATATTCCTCAACTGAAAAATGGATAGAGAAAATATGATTCATTTACACAATGGTATACTATTCAGCTATTAAAAATGAGGACATCATGAATTTTGTAGGCAAATGGATGGAACTAGAAAATATCATCCTGAGTAAGGTAACTCAGACCCAAAAGGACATCCATGGTATGTACTCATTGAAAGGTGGATATTAGCCAAAAAAGTACAGAATACTTAGGAGATAATCCATAGACCATAAGAAGTGTAACAAGCAGAAAGGCCCGAGTGAGAATGCTTTCAATCCCACACAGAAGGGGGAAGAAAATAACCACAGGAGGCAGAGGGAGGGAGGGATCTGAGTGGGAGAGGGGTCAGAAAGGCAAAAAGGGTAACAGGACCAGGTATGGGGCTAGGGGAGAGGACAGGAAAGAAGCTCAGAGGGCCAGGAGAATGAATGGAAATAAGCAGCTTTGGGGATGGGAGGTGGGGGGAGCCTCTAGAAAGTACCAGAGTCCTGGGAGGTGAGACACTCTCAGGACTCAGTAGGGGTGACCTTAGATGAAATGCCTAGCATTGGAAAGAGGGAACTAGAAGAGTCTACCTCCAGTAGAATAGACAGGGCCTCAAGTAGAGGGACAGGTTTACTAAACCACAGTCAAAACTTCTGACCAAGAATTGTACTTGTCTAAAAGAACTGCAGGGACAAAAGTGGAGAAGAGACTGAAGGAAACGCAGTTCAATGACTGGCCTGACTTGGGATCCATCTCATGGTGGTAAAGGGGTGGGGCAATGCACCAAGGCCTGACTGGTGCTATGATGTATATACAGAAAGGAGCCTAGCATGGCTGTCCTCTGAGAGGCCCTACCAGCAGCTGACTGAGACAGATGCAGATACTTAAATCCAACCATTGGACTGAAGTCAGGGACTCTCATGGTTGAACTAGAGGAAGGATGGAAGAAGCTGAAGGGAAGGGCATCCTCATAGGAAGACCAGCAGTATTATCTAACCTGGGAATTCCCAGAGACTTGAGCCACCAACCAGGCAGCACACACAGGTTGCTCTAAGGCACTGACACATATATAGCAGAGGACTGCCTGGTGTGGTCTTAGTGGGAGAGGATGTGCTTAATCCTTGAGAGACTTGATGCCCCAGGGATGACTGGTCAGGGAGAGGAGGCACCCTTTTGAAGGCAAAGGGAAGGAAGAATGAGATGAGGAACTGTGGGAGGGGGCACTGGGGAGGCAATCACTGGAATGTAAATAAATAAAATAATTTAAAAAATAAATAAATAAAAGTAGGAAGTTCAAAATTGCAGGCTGCCTAAAAAGACTCTGTGCCACCAACAGGGAATATGAAGCATCCAGACAATATTACATCATTTTGTTTGTTGTGGTACCAGAGCATCAAGTACAGGGCCTCATGTGTGCTAGGCCAGTGATCTACCAAGATAAGCCATAAAGAAACCAAGGTGTAAAATGGAGTGCATGCTGCATTGTTGGGTTAAGGGGAGGGATGGTAAGGATCTAGTTCCATAGTTTATATTCACCAACACTGGAAAGACACATCAGAGCTATTATAAATGGTTAACCAAAACAAAACCTTCTCAGTGACTGTTTCAGAAATGCCCCATTTGAACCAATTTGAACCAACTCAATGACTCAATTCCTATTTAAAATTTTATTCTTTGGAACACACCCAGGATCAGAGGTGAGAGGACGCAACATCTGTCCCAACACTGAGAGAGTAACTGGGACCAGAGGGACCAGGCACACAGGAACTCCACCAGCCCAGTGGCTCAGGTTTCTTCCAGACTGTCTGAGCTGGTGCCCTGAGCAGACTTGGGGTGCAAGCTCTGAAGCCAGTCCCACAACACCCAGAGGAAGCTCCCCTCCCAGGTGCTCTAACACACCCAGGATCAGAGGTGAGGAGGACACAACATCTGTCCGAATACTGGGAGGAACTGGGACCAGTGGGACCAGGCACACAGGAACTCGCTAGCCCAGTGGCTCAGGTTTCTTCCGGTCTGTCTGGGCTAGTGTCCTGAGCAGACATTGGGTGCAAACTCTGCTGTCATTCCCAAAACACCCAGAGGAAGCTCCACTCCCAGGTGTTCTAACAAGCCCAGGGTCACAGGATCCCAGAATCCCAGGATCACAGAGACAGCTTGACTCTGAAGAGTTCTAACACAATCAGGATCACAGGAAGGACAGGCTCCAGTCAGATTTAACAAGGGCAGGTAGCAGTAGAGATAACCAGATGATGCTGGGCAAGCGTAAGAATATAAGTAACACAAACCAAGGTTACTTGGCATCATCAGAAGCCCACCATTGCAAGTCCTGGACACAACATCACACTGGAAAAGCAAGATTCAGATATAAAATCACTTCTCATGATGA